>NC_139237.1:7705691-7985691 GCF_977018435.1 Lepisma saccharinum
AAACCTTGGTGATTTTTTCGAGTAAGGTGTTGGCAACACTGCGAGAAAATGAGGCTCATGCCTTACAAGAAAAATCCATTAAGGCGAGCCTCACCGAGCCTCATTTTCTGTTGGTGATCCGGCCCACTACCACTACTTACAAGAATTTTAAAAATGCTTTAAAGAATATAGAATTGTTACATTTCAACTATAGATCTATAAAAGATTTCTTAAATAATTATAATTATCCTTATATATGAAGTTGAAATTGTTTTAACAACATTATCAATATCTATCTCACGGTATTCGAATTATAACTGTTTATGAGATACAGAACATAATTGTTATTTTTGTAGTTCTTATCAAGACATGATAATTCGCTATTTCCTCTCAAATTGTATGATTTCACCTTAAGCAATATCATACGAAGGAGTTTTGGTACCATATATTTTTCCCTCCAAGATTCCTTCCATATAAGATATATTTCGCTTTTCAGCTCTGACATCAAGTCTGTCTATTTCTAGGTGATTCAGCAGGTTTTCATACTCATAATAGTATTTGAATAGCTTGAATTTGTAATATATAAATGTAATAAATCTGTTTGTATATTTTCTATTGATTGTTTTATCGTAGCACTACATGCGTAATACCAATTCGGAATATTGTATTCCACTATAGATCTGACAAAAGTTGTAAACATTAAAATTAGAAATTGTAAGTTATTTGAACAATTCGATTTTTTTATAATAAAGATACATTGCTCTCTTGCTTTATTTATGATGTAATTAATATAGTCTTCAAATTTTAAGCGTCTGTCCAAAATAATGCCCAAATCTTTCATGGATTTCACATGTTTGATGATATTATTACTGATAAAATAATTAAAAATTTTGAAGTTTTCTTTCCAGAGAACGTTAGCACAAATGATTTTAATGAATTTATAGTCAATTGGTTTGCATTAACCCAATCATAAACTGAGTTAATATCATCCTGAAGTTTCTCATGAGCAATATTATTATCAATTTGCAAATATAATTTAATGTCGTCGGCGTATGCAAGATATTTTGCATGTTTAATAACATATTCGATATCATTCAAAAATATATTGAATAGTAAGGTCCCTAAGGGCGACCCTTGAGGAACACCTCTTGTGTTCAGATCTGACATCTTGTGATAATGCGCTATGGGGGCACATCAAACAGAAATTCGCCCATAATCGTTATCAGACAACTGAGGAACTTCAAGAAGCTGTTCGCAGTGCGTTTGCTTCCCTCACGCCAGCCATGTTACGGAGGATTTCACATCGCACCTGGACGCGAATAATATTTTGCCATGAAAATTGCGGTGTGCACACAGATCCTCCGGAGTAAATGGTGGTCATTTGTCTGATTGAATGGTATACCACCCTCTCATCATACGCATGCTGTTAAAATAACATTTTGCAGGTTTGTCTACAATTCAAAGGGGGCGGGTAATGCGACTTTTGGTACGCCCTGTACGTAAATGAAAATTGCCTGTTTCTGAAAAATGACATTTTGAACAACCCTCATATACGTAATAATCATATTTCAGCAAAATCCTTTCACGGGTGTCGATTTTGGAGCAAAGAACAGTTTTGTGCCAAATATCATCAAAATCGGTGACGATGAGGGTCAACTCCTGCCTGATTTGACATGGAATGAGTGAGCACTCGCTCTTCATTGTAACCCTAATGGAAATGAGCAACAGGTACTAACTACACACTTGGAAATGGCAAAACACAAGCTTCTGGATTTATACCTTCAAGTCTAGATCAACATGGTTGGAAGCACAATACCTGTCTGTCTCTGATGATACAATTCCCCGCTGATAGCTGTTCATATCGAAAGGTGTTCGATCGCTCAATCTCCTCAGTTCCTTCTTGTTCGGCGATTCCAGGCAAAAGACCCCTCACCACACGTTGCTCTCTGTTTTGTTCTCGTTCCTCCTTCCCTGGTAGTTGCCCTGAAATACCAGCTGATCATCACCTTAACTCCAATATACCAGGAAGGATTTGAAAATTACTGATGTGACATTCTTTGAATGCCAGAGAGCAACGGCTGGCGACAGGGGTTATGAATTCAGGCTAACTATAAATCTTAATTTAGAGGAGATTGATACGATATGTACTACATGGGAAGGCGAACAGGCACCAAAAGCTTAAAGTAAAAACCAAGTTAACTTGAGCACACTGACCCAATCAAGGCAGCGACAATATCAAAATTCCTCTGGCTAGACAGAATCCATCTTGCAACTACCGATTCGCTCTTCCTCATCGAAAGAGGGAAGTAGTGGCAGGTAGCTTGCAAGCTCATCATAAAGGCGGCACGTGGCGAGTGGGATAAGTACCCCGGATGTTTGGGAAACATCAAGAGTGTTCAAACGTTATCTTGGTCGACCCGCGTCACCGTTCAGGTGTAGACAGCCTGCGCCTGCTACCCAGGGTAACTGTCTCGTTCGTGTCGGGGTCGCCACCAGAGGGGTTTCTGTCCTATTAGGTGGGTGTGCTTTGCTCGTCCGCCTTCCCTACCTCTTCACCGAGTCAATGAGGGCTATTCAAAACCTTTAAAATCCAGTTAAACATTGTTTTACTCCTACATTCTTAAGTGACATCTTTCGCACCTCATAGAAAACTTGTCACATTACAATACATATAAAAGCGTCATCTCAGCAGTTAATGTGCCGATCACAAAATACGAAAATGTGGTCTTGTAGACAGCGAGGGGCGAATAGAATCCAGAGACTCAGAGGTTACGCATTGCATTTCTTATTAAAGAAGTTTTGCACATTTTTGCGCTAATGGCTAGCGTGCTGCATCTACAAAAAAATACTTTCTCCGTAAGGCTTTAGTGGGGAAGTATTTGTTTCCGCACAGTTTATACATAGCCTTGCTTCCACTTAAAAATATGGCTGACAGTAAATATGGCTGACAGTAAGTAGAGATAACACCGTATGTTTTCTGATATTCTCTGTCGCTGATAAATTCTATTGATTGCTTCAATGACGTAGCAAATGGTAGATTAATTTTCGAAACCATATGCAGGAGACTCAAGAATGGCTACGAATTAAATTGAACTATAATATAGTTTTACGCACTGATATCTAATTTTCTCTCATAAACAAATTTATTTAAAAGTATAAACACTTTCTTCTTTATAGTTTTGTAAAAATAGTAACCTGCTAATATTATATAATGTTATTACCTACTAAAATCTTTCTTTTCAGCCACTGTGCAACAGATTACATAGCAGTGTACAAGGGGTCAACCAACTCCAGTCCATTGATGACCACGGTGTGTGGAAACAAGAAGACAGAAGTGGAATACTCAGGTCCCAGCATGTTGATTGAATTTAGGTAAGGAAAACGTTGTTTCTTATTATATATTGTATGTGCATATTGCATAAATGAGCACTCTTATGAATATAAAGGGTGGTTTTATAGAGTTGTTATTTTGTGAATGCATGACAAAGTTGCCAAAACCAATTTTAAGTCAAGTTTATAATTCGTTGGAATGGACCTACAACTTAAAGTTGGATCCAATCCACTGTTCAATGTGCCCCAGCCGTAATTAAACCCGGAACCCTTTGATTACAAGGCGACAGCGTTACCCCGAGGAGTCCTGTATAAATGTATGAAATGAGTGATATGTGATACAAAGCAATTAATTCCTTGAACAGTTTTATTGCATATTTTTGCATTTACTTTTACAAATTTAAATTCGAAAGACATAGTCCATAAGAGTTACTAACTTACACTTTGAAGGTCTGCAAGTGCCTCCGCGCTGTGCAAGGTTAAGCTTCCCGCCTGTACACTGAACGGATAGGATCGTCGAAGCCTCCTGCCTCGTTCCCTCTACCTCTCTTACAATGTTACAGTTACTCGCTCTGCACTCCACACGTTAACTCACGAGCGCTCTCCCACAATTACAGGAGATTCACCAGGCCTGACAGTCTGAAATAAGAATCACACATACAGTAATCCCTCAGTAATCCGGCAGATATCAGACCAGAGGATTGCCGGATTAACGAAAACGCCGGATTAGTGGAGGTTCATTTAAAAAGACGCATTATAATAGCAAAACCTATGTTTATTGCACAAAATATGTACTTATGTACACATATTAAAATGGAAATTAGTGTTGTAAGAAAAATTTACGAAACAAGATACATATTGCATTTTCCTGTAGTTAACATAACCTTAACTAGGCCTGCGTTAGGTTTACGTTATAACAAAATCGTAGTACTGTAGTACAGTGTATTTGTATTATTCCTTTGAGGGAACAGGTCTAAAAGAAAGTGTCAATTTTCTTTTGTGGCTTTGCTTGAAATGACACTTTTAATACTTTTCTTGAAGTCGTATTAATTTGTTTTCCCCCCACTAGCTCAACGCAGGACTACTGGAGAGGTCGGATTGTCGAAGTGACGGATTATAAAGGGACCACTGTATTACATAAACATATGGAAAATACTACGATACCACATTTTTTTTACAATGCTCGATACTTATCATTGCTATTTTGTTTGCAAAATTATTTTGGAAAATTATATTTTGTGTTCTTCTCAAGCTGGTGTATGCCTTAAATAAAATAAAATGATATTAATTTTAATATAGTGCAAATGGCACGCAACAGATTTGTGAAGAGTTACATTTAAAGAAAATACACTTGAAACATTTTAACTTTCATGCGTTTAATAGTTGTTACTGACATATCAGAAATGAAGCGAATCATAAATGTCTCAACTCATTTTCATGGTCACTTAAAAACATGAGAAAATATAAAATGCAAAGTTGTTTATCAGGATAATGTGCGAGTTTTAAGTAATTCAGCGTGTAAGTGTTAAGAAACGAAAGTTCATTCCCGACTGTACTACATTACCTTCATAATAACTTTCCAGATAAAGAACTTTCTAATATATTATATCCCTAATTACAAAGTGGTCACTTAAGTTTTTAGCAACGTGAATATTCAGCAAAAATCTTTGAGTACTGTCATGGGCGTATGTACAGTTCACGAAAGAGGGAGGGGGATTTAATTTTTGGTACAATTAGGGTTCCTACATTTCATAAGTGAAAATCCGGGACACTACTGACCGGAATCCTGTTAGAGAGCGGGGATGGCGACGGGGGTGCTGAACCCGATAAAGTTGTATGTATGTACGTATGTATAGCATAATAGTTATTATCGTTATTTACATTTATACAGTCCCAGAATCATATTATTTAAACTTATTAAAAAGTGAACCAGCACCTTCTCAAGCATCTTTGTCAAAAAATTAGTCTGATTGATTGATTTGCTTTATTTTACTTCTCTTTTTGTGCCACCTTTGGCTAATTTGCGAAGATGGGGATGAGTGATGATATGATGAAATTCATGAATGGACACTCTCAAACATCCATGCCCATTAGTGAACTGAAACGCGGGTTCATTCTCCCCCCCTTCTCATGAACATATTGCCACTACAATGTTGAGTGTGCTGTATGTACGAGAGAGAGGAGGATTCTGATAGGTAAGCAATGCGTTTAATGGTTTGACAATATGCTGTTTTGTATCTCAGTGTTTTGGAATTTATTTGCAGTAACAATTCATCTATTTGTTCTTAGATATGCTAATTGTGAACATGTATGGAAAGAAATGATATTGCCTTAAAATTTCCATTGGAGAATTGGCCCTTTGACTTCTGAAGCACCGCTTGGTTTTACCGTGAGTTGAGTTGACTATCTCTGTGCCTGGATTCAAATGCAATTTCAGTTTCTATATTCTTTAACTAGAGAACTATAATTCACTACTCATGTGTGGATACTAGAGATTTAAAAAACCTGATTTTTGGATATAAAAAACAAACACAATTGTAAAACATTCCGCTTCAAACTATTTCCATTAAATTCGGTAAGGAAGAAAAATCATTTTCGGTCACTCGGACTTGCTTTGGTTAATTCCAAAAAGGAAAATGTATTCATTTTTCAGAGCACAAGCTTTTCCCTCCCCCTCAAAAAACTACACAACACTTTTCTTCAAGTGCTTCTGGGCACAGTCTATCGACCTTCACATTTATTTATTTTTTTGAACGTCGAAGCAAAATAAAATGCTATTTCAGAACGTGTAGCCTGAGGAAACAGAAAGTTTTCGAAACAGAAATTAATGGCAAACTAAACATGGATGGAAAAAAGTACTTGAAACTGCTCTCAAACTGCTCTCGTTATGAGAGGATGAATGCCTACAGCTTTGGAAGTAGTGTTTACAAACTCCAAACCGCGCACACGGAATAATATTGTGAAGGGTATCAGGGTAAAATTTGATATACGAGGTATGGTTCTTAAATTTCGACTCTTTAGCGATATCTTTTGTTTGTGGTTACATAAAGGATCGTGTTTTAATATTGAAAGCTCTCAAAAGTGCTCCCCTTCTTTATGCACACCACTCTATCGTTCTTACTGGTCAAACCAGAGCTGTGATTTATTCCGAGATATTTCGTCCCTCTGTCGTCTACCTTATGAGGTGATTCAATATGGGACACTTGATCACATATTTCATCTCATTGACCCCCTCTGGAAGACAAACTCCACGTAGTTTCTCGTCAGGCGAGCCGGTTCAAGGTGTTTATAGGTGATCGTGAGTGTCACTCAACATACTCGACATGCTCATGTCTACATTTTCATGAGTGTAAGTGGTATTGTAACAACTATACCTGGTGGCACAGTTGGATCTTCAAATCGTGCGCTTTTATATTTCTAGCATTTTTTTCGTCTTGTTGCCGTAATAGATCATGGATATTGAGTTTTTATACGTGTCTGGGCTAATTGTGTGGGGAAAAAGTGGTCATTGTAGTAGAGGTTAGCGTATTAGGCTACGAAATCTGATATCCTTAACTTGTGGTGAGGTCTGAATGTTTATCGTTACTCTAAAATCATGATTTTAGCGTGAAGTTTTCGTGGGAATGATGATCATGTGCTACTCACAGAAACCACGCCACCTTTCAGTTTCAAGATAAGACTTGTTTCATACCTTCTGATAGTAGTTGTGCAAGCTCTTGTTTGTACCTCATAGTAACTTGAGTTATTCTTCGTTATATTATTCTTCGCAGGCGCCACAAGCATTTACAGACAGCATTTAGTTATCAGCATAGTTATTAGGTACAATTTATATGATGACACTTACGTAACTATTCAAAAAAGTTCTGAACTGATGTTATTGTACTGTATAAAACGATGTAGTGTTTGTGGAGTGTTGAAAGAGCCTAATATCTTGATCGTCTTGCCTAAGAAATGAGACCAGTTACAGAACAGCCCGTGCAAGGTGACTAGTAGTATAAAAATGTGTCGCATATCCAGGTAATCGGACATGCGGCTCATGTGCAGCAAGATCAACAAACGTCATTTGATTAGTAATTGGAAGCCAATGAGAAGCTCACGTGAGGAGAGAATATTAACAGTTTCCTGACAACGAATGAACTTACACTCGCGACCAGATGGTATAATTAACAACAGTCACACCTGACGCTTTACTGTGATAATCGACATACCTTCTGGATGTACCAATGAAGTAATTCTCAGGATCGGAAATCTCCTTTCTCATTTCAACAGAAACACACGCACGCACTGTGTGTTTGTGTCGGTACAAGCTGATATAGGCATTCTTAGTATGTTGGCTATATGCACATAACGGAGCCTGCCATCCTAGGGACTCGGGTTCGTTTAACGGGTGAGTGATCTCAGATGGGAATTTTTCATGCATTGAAACGGTTATCGGGTTCGCACACTCTCTAATAGATGGGTACGTGCGATGCAAAGGCCATCGAAACGTGGTGCTGATAACCTCGCCTGCACAAGCGTCGAAGAGTGTTAATGCATCGGGCCTATCTCTCCTCAATCTCTCTGCCTTCACGGGATGTTGCAATGTGCAGGGGTAGTAACTTCACCGTTTCTACATATTCATGTGAGTGAGGTTTGGGTGAAGCTTGGTCGAGAATTGAAAATTTATTGTAAGCTCATTCCCACTATGTGGAATGCGCCAGTCGGCCTCAGTCTGAATTGACGACGGCTGTCAGAGATTGAGCAACGACACAACATGTCCAGCCGACAAACACTTTAAGGTAAGATCATCGTAGTCCCAGGAAGGAGGCTCCAAATTCGCTCTTGATTTTTAGGTTGCTCGTATCTTATAGGCTTTACTTTTCAGCCTACAAATTCTGGCTTAAGAAATTGGCAATAGTTTATTAGAATTGTAGAGCAGAGAGACTATCTCAACGAGCTGCCCCCAGCAGCTCCTTAAAATTGTACCAGTTACGTGCAAATCGAAAAAGTAAACCATTACATGTAATTATTCTTGCATGTAACACCAAAATCATTAGTGTAACACCTCATTGCGTAGACCAACATAGCATACACCAACACCCTATATGTACATATCATCAATGCAGCAAACCAATACGGACACCAATCAACAGCAGGAACACAAGACAACAAAAATAATGAAAAGAAAAAGAAAACAGGTTCACAGATAATACCAGCTCTCGATTACAGGACAGTGCTAATATTAAAGCATTGGTGAGATTTCCATCAGAATTGCAGCGCATTTCAAACTACATTATCTACCGTATTAAACATGATACCTCTTGCCACACACGTGGCAATTCGAGGAAATACTACATTCACAGCGTTCTCGACAATAAAATATACGCACTGGGATATCAGAATGATTATTACGAAACCCTTTAATTCCTGAACAATATGGACGGGTTAAAGTTACAGTGGTGTAAGTCACGTTTTCTGTTAACAGATTGACTTATATAGATCTGGTTTCTGTGTCTAAGTCTTTATTTTAGAAGTTACTTAGACCACTGTAACTTTAACCAGTCCATATCTCACCACAGAAAACAGAGAAGGGACAGTGAAGGCTTTCGCAACAGCAACATACACCAAAAGAGAGCTATCTGAATACACCCATGAACCAGAATAGCAATTTCTGTATTGAGATCGATTGACATAATCCAGCAAATCGGTGGAGTAGCGAGCGACCTGGAAAAAATACTATCCAGAATAGTTTGCAAATCCACGACGTTACATTACGTTGCACCAATATGAAATTAGGGATTTCGTATTATCCTCATTATTTCTGTCATTCTCTTTCTCTCTTTTCCTTCCTCCCCTTCTCTCTCTCCCATCTCTCTCCCTCCATCTTATTTGTATGACTTTCCCATCATTCTGTTTTCTCGTTTCTTATTCTTTTGTCCTTTTTTGGGTTTCTCACTCCCGGCTTTCTCCATCCACAAGAAAGAGAGAGAGGCAGTATTTTCGAACAACGCAAACTTTCAGAGCGTGTAGAAGACAACACGCCGAAAACCTTTTTTTCGTTACGTTTCGCTCGTTGAGACTTGGTTTCGACGCTGCGAGTTCTAAAACTTTTATTCCGTATGTATACCAACACCGTTCACGAAGTCAAGATTCCAATTGTAAATTTTCCCTATCGAACGAATGCCCATGTTTTGATAAGATACGGAAATGTATCAAATGCATATGTAGCATTGTAACTTGTAACATGAATTGGAGATCCTTCACTTCGTCAGGTTTGTCCTGATTGTACTCTTTAATGACTTCTGAATGCAATGGATTGCTGGATGAGGAAAACGTGGCTGGTTAATTAGTCGCACACGATCCCCTTACATTCCCTAGGTAGAGTTGAGCTTAGAAACCTTAATTTTCATGAACTTTGCACTTACCAGGTATCTAGTTTTCTTGATTTTATATATGGTATATGAACCCAATATGGCCCACCTAAGGTTTGCGATTGTTTCTAATGGTGTACGAAGTCAGGAAGGTAAAAACTAGTGGCAAGGTTAAAAAAGGAAACATTCCTGGACGTTTACTGGAATTTGGGAGTCCGTTCCAAATAATAACGTGGGTTCAGGGAAGATTTAATTAAAAAGTAAAGTTTAGGCCATATTTTGTGCATATGTACCCAATATGGCCTAGCCATTTATTTTGTTTTTTTAGCATCAAAAAATGCAACATAAATTATTAAGAAAGTATCACAATGTTATTTTCATAGGTAGAGAAGTTACTTGATATGTTTACGTTTAATTTACATAATGACTTAATGAGATTACATAAGGAAATAACATCGTTTACAAACCAGTAAACAAGGATGTCACGTGTTTCGCCAGAGAATATTGATTACACATCACAGTCTGGGCAAATGAAAGTCCTTCATCATCCTTAGTGACTCCCACACACCCTACGTGAACTTGAAAGTAGCAATTGTCACATTTGCGCATGTTCTCCACGATATATTCCTATATAGGCCATATTCGGTCCACCTTACATAGCGTTATTTTTCCCTTCGTTATAAACAGGACTTTATATTAAAGTCTAAACGAAGTACATATTTGTAAATTACAAATTATGTGCTATCATAATATGTAGTTAAACACCTATAACTTACAAGATTAACATATGCAATATTTGATCACGTAGAACACAATCATGAGGTCCAGCTATTTTGCTTCTTTGTCCTCAAGTTACTGCATTATAAGCATAATCAACAGGTTCAATTACGTCATTCGGACAGTCTAAATAACATATTAGCGTCACCTCTTGAACCTTGTAATTAATTGGAAACAACAAATAGGCCATATTGGGTTCAGGTACCTTATTTGCAAAATTAAAAACTACAAACTAAATTCATGTCATATTGAATATAATTTGATACTTACAAATATACTAATTTGTTATTATTGTTCAGGTATGGTTTTGGTTTCAACCTAACATTTTAGCACACATTAGACTCCTTTAATTGCCCCACCACACACATACGCAGATACGGAGAGATAACGGAATAATGCTGATATAGACGGAATGATGGGTTACTTTCAGAAAGAAGAAAAAGTAAAATACTTGAAGGAGAAATAATTTTGTTCACATGTTCAACAACGCCGCTTCGATGTGTTCTTCAAATTACGAATGAAATCCTTCTACAGCTCTTCTCGGTTAGTGAAATTATTGAGACAAATTACTAAGCCCTGCCGGCAAGAGAGGAAGGGGCCCTTGGAATTATGGACAACATTTTTCCAGCCCTGAGAAATTAAATATCGGCGTTCCCATAAATATTTGGTAGAATATGACGTCATGATTGATTGATTTTATAGTACCTATGGGCATTTCGGCAAGAAGACTATTTTTGCCCGTACCTTAACAAAAGAGCATAAGTCCCTTAATTAAAACAAAATTGAGAACAGACCCGTAAGAAGAAAATAAAATAAGTCTGTTAAAAGCTTCTTAACTCAATTTTTAAAAATATTCATTCATTCACCAACTAAAACTGTACTGTCTCTGAAGACAAAGATATATTTTAAAAGCGAGGCTGTGAAGGGGCACTCAGCACACACGAGGACAAACACAGGAGAAAACATGTCCACAGAGGATTATATTGGCCGTGGATCCAGGCAACAGAGCCTGATTGGCCTGCAAGAATCATTTACCGGGGCGTAGTATGTGGAAGTGAGACTTTTGAGTGCCTTACCAGGTAACTTGGGTGCCAGAAGGTGCCAACACCCCAGAATAAGAAGTCGTTCGACATTCTGATCCTCTTTGTAACAGAGAAAAAAAGGAAATTCGTGAGTATACGCGGTGCTACACATATAGTGTGTAAGGATATAACATCCACTAACAAGCAGGCGGGGACTATGGCGCATCCATCGACATTCTTTTGGGGAATGTTTTTCCTTTGGAATAACATAAAGTTC
Organism: Lepisma saccharinum; assembly: GCF_977018435.1. NCBI lineage: Eukaryota > Metazoa > Arthropoda > Insecta > Zygentoma > Lepismatidae > Lepisma > Lepisma saccharinum. The sequence goes on from NC_139237.1 coordinate 7,717,427, forward strand.
AACATTTATATGTTTTTCTAAAATATATCTAAATATTTTACACCTTAAATGCGCCATATTTAATCCATTACATGAAGAATAGAACGTACTTAAGGGCAGAAGTGCTCACAGGTGGGTTTGTGGACGCTTAGGGGGTGATTTTTATGATTTAAACTAGACGTGAACAATATATCACATTGTTGCTATAAAAATAGGAATTTGTGAACTTCCAAGGGAAATGTAAAGGGTAATATGTATTATCGGAAGGGGGTGGAAGGAAATATCCAACCCTTACATATTAACACGTGGATTCTGGGGGGGGGGTTAAAAATTAAACGTTGGGGGTGGGAGGTGGGATAATATCCAACTCTTGAATATCAATGTTAAGACTTAGATTATAGAGGGTATTTTATTTAGGGGATATTGAGCTATAAATTGAGGGGTATCCAATTCTTGTATACTATTACTATTGTCTAGACCAGAGGTTCCCAAACTTTTTCGTTTCACTGCGCCCTGAGTGTTTCAAAGTTTTTTTTCCGCTGTACTTAAGCATAGATAAAGATATATATATATATATATATATATCTTTATCTGTTTTCGAAGTCAGAATGTAGGCATATCTAACACTTGCAACGCTCAGTTAGCAGTGACGTCGCGTGAAGTAAATCATTGGGTGTTCACACTCAGCCTAAATTAAGAGACATTTTAACCCCTCACCCCAGACTGAGATGGGCTACATAGAAAATCAATCGTTGATCACAATCACAGAGAAGAAAAAGCTAAATGTGAGTGACACTCATTAAGTGATCATACAAAAAAGTTAACAAATTGTAGAGTACAAGGAAAAAATAATATAATAAAGTAAAACAGGAAATATGAATAATGAATATAATAATTCATGTTGTAGGAGCCTGGGACTTTGTATTGTGCTAGCCATTCCGCCAGAGCGCCCACCGAAAATCCATTTAAGAAACACAAGTCAATTTTCATTTATTTCGATTCAGTGGCGGCATTTGAGTTCAAGAACCGAGGGGGACAAGGTGCCAAAACTGGGGGGGGGGGGCAAATACAATATATTTCCCTCTGTATATAAGGTTTAGGATAGTGTGGGCAACTGCCCCCTCGCCCACCTAATTGCTGCTACTGTTTCGATTTATCGTTTCCGCTTAACACCCTCCTCACCCGTCAATACCCTCAAAAACAAGGAAAATTTATTAAGGTAAACAGTTGTTTGAATTATTGAAATGCCTTCTTCTTTCCATATTTAGTGTTGGAAATTATTTTACCTATTCCTAAGAATTAACTCCGCCACCATTTCCATTAACCATGATACCAACGAATTAGTATTATTATTTTTTCAATTTCAATAGCTATTTGTAATTTCACAGCAGCTTTCCCATATTTCATTGGTCTCTGGCAATGCTCAAACTTCATGATGCGAATTGCAATTTGCGATACTTAAAATTATTGTTTTAAAGTTTACCTGTAGGAGTTTATAACAATTACAATTTATTTTCAATAAAGATATAATGGATATTTATCTATACTCGCTTACATGTATTAATACCAAGATAAATATTATTTCCTTCTAGCAGTGTTTTCGTCTCCTTTCTCTTTGACTCGTCTACATTATCTAAAGGTTTAAGCAACACATTTAAAATCTCGATGTAAGTGCAAATCTTCTGATTTTAGTGATATAGTGTTTTAAAACAAAACCTTCGCCATGCAACTGCAAGGCTTCGGGTGCGTGACAACTTTTTGCAATGAAGTTGGTGAGGAAGTTTGAGGCCTTAATTTGGCGAAATGGATTGGAAAGGAAAGATATTAGGCAAATGCATCGAATATCTTAGGAATTACTATAACAATGCAAACAGTGCTTGCATTATATCTTAAATACTGCTTACTTTTCTCCAATACAAAAGCTAAAGGAAACGAAAAATAAAATACTTGCGAATAGCAAAAAAATCGTGCCTCCACCGTTATCCGCACATTTAACAGTTGCTGCCATCTGTTGACAGTTTCTTTCGGAAGGAGCACGTGCTCCGATTTCCAGTTTTTCCCCCTGGTTTCTCTCGGCTTCTTCGGTGGAGCGGGAAGAATACAGCAGAGGGAGTTCACTGCGCCAGATGTGCCCCGGGCTCTTGCTGCCTAACCTGCTGAGCTTTTATTGTCAACAATCGGAGGAAATTGGTAAATCTGAGGCATTGTGAAGACGTTAGAAACGAAAAAAGTTGCTTTGTAAAATAAGCATCTTGAAATGTAGTGTTTTATAAAGCAGAGAAGAAAACAAATTGAATTTTTTCCGTTTTCAGTTGGGGGTTCGTGTGCTCCGTGAACCCCCTTCAGGCGACGCCACTGTCAGTTAGTGTGATTACGTTGCTTGCCTTAAGTTACAAACTAAACACATATTTGAAATTCAGATACATTTTATGTGTAAAAAGTACTAAATAATCACATATTTGGAACTATCATGTCATTGGCCTTGGGGGGGGATGGGCACCCCTGCTAACAAGTGGTCTCATCAGAAAAGGTTCTCTGGGGTGGTGGACCTAGGGGTGGCAAAATAAATTGAAGGATAATTCGATCATCATTGGATATTCTATAATTCTATAATTTTCATTCTGTTTCACTCATTCTCTATTACTTTCCTCCTCCATTCTTTCTCTGTCTTTCTGTCATTCTGTTATTATCTTCCTTTCTTTCTTTATATATTTTACTCTTTCTATATTCCCCCTTTGTTTCTTTCTCTTTCCCTGTTTTTCTCATTATCTGTCCTCTATCTTTTTTATTTTATTTTTCTATACTTGTCTCTCTCTCTCTCCCTTCCTTCCACCCTCTCTCTCTCTCTCTCTCTCCCTTCCTTCCACCCTCTCTCTCTCTCTCTCTCTCTCCCTTTTCCACTTCCCCTCTATTGATTTATTTTATTCTTCTCTTCGTTTTCACGTTATTCTTTCAGACTTTTCTATCTTTTAATGTTCTTTCTCTTCAATTCTCTACTCCCGAGCTCACTATTTCTTTTGTCTCATTCTAACAAGACTCTGGTGCCTGTTTGCACAGCCAGGGGTGTTGAATTGTGGGTAATCTGCTTATATACAGATCGAGTTTATATCGAAGACAGTAATTTTATTTTTCATTGAGTGTTCTTGACCAGAAGGATTTAGCATGATCAAGACATCTTCTACTTCCATGATCCACCAATATTTAATGCAGGTAGCAATTTCCAACGTTTTGAATTTATTTTAAGCAACCCATGCGTAACTATTTAACCAACTAACAATATAACCGAACTTCAGAAAGTTGGAAAATGCTCACCATTGTTGCTATTTTGTCTTTCAGTTCTGGCCCACAAGTTCACCCTTACGACTACAATGGATTCGTGGCCTACTTGGAGTTCACGGACATCCCTGGGGAGCCCTTAAACACAGAAACATCCACAAAGCTGCTGCCAAAAACAACAGAAGCCGGCGTATTGAGTAAGTCAAGTAAGATCAAAATCTCTACATCTCGCTTTCAACATAGGATGATAGATAATCTTCCCAGTTTTGCTACAAATTGCCTGTAATAATACAGTGGTGTAATTGACGTATCGCCCGACCCTGTGGCCGAGTGGTTAGCACATCGCGCTGCAACGCCAAGGGTCCCGGGTTCGTATCCCGGTCGGGCTTGGTTGTTTGTGAATGTCCATTCATCAATTTCATCATTTCATCACTCATCCCCATCTTCGCAAATTAGCCAAGAGGCACAAAACGCGAAGTAAAATAAACTAAATCAATCAATCAATCAATCATAATTGACGTATCGTCCGTATTCATTCAAAAGTCGAAGAACATGGAGATGTCCACCTTTCTCGATTCTTTTATAACTTTACATAACTTCCAATTCCATTGTGATTTCCTGAATGTGTGATAGATTGTGTTTTGAGATGACGCTTATTAAATTACTATGTCTAACTTTTGTACTTTATATTGTAATTATAAATAGTTTCATTTATCTTCTTCCTGGCAGACATTGTGTAAAACCTGTCCTTTCCCACCATATATATCTATGCTCAATGCAGGTCAAAGGCGTGCCGGGAGATGATATTTAAGCGGTCAAAATACGCGAAATAATTTAAAAATGATAATGAAAGTAATAATAAAAGCTGAACAAATAGCTTCCTTTTGAAACTTTTACATATATCTAGGTGTTCATTCATACATATATGCATAAACACACACACACACATATATACACATGCACACATACGGGAGGGGGGCCTCCGTTAAACACAAAACAGCTATTACAGCACTTATATAAGATAATGACGAACAATTTTCCTTAGCAACGTTTTCTCGTTATGGACTCATCTCAACTGTACAGACAGTACAAAAACGGCATTCCCTAACCCGTATATATGCAGCCATGCATTACAGATTCAAAGTTGCCAGGCATTTATCAACAATCAAAGAAGTGGCTCGTTGTTAGAAAACTATCAATATTTTCTCCTCTCCTCTACTATAATGGAAAACTGGTCGTATGGAATACTACATTCCTAAATACTTTCAAAATATCAGGAAGGGTTGTTAGAACTAGACGTTAAAAAATTAAGGAATCAAGCGGTTTGTAAATAGAGAAGAGAGAGAGGTGTTCCTCTCAAAAGATTTCAAAACAGAGATGAGATCACAAAAAATTCTGTTGTTTATTTAAAGTGATTTCTACGAGTGGAATCTCATTATGTCAGCAACCAGTCTTTGAATAACATTGGAATCGAGATTTGACTTTGATTAAAATGTATGACAGTTATCTCCAAGAGATCCCCAGATCACGTGGCAAAAATTTCAGAACATAAGTCTTAAGTCAACTTTGTGCAAAGAGAGGCTAATTGGAACTGGACCTACAGTTTAAAGTGAGATACGAATCACTGTGTAATATTCCTTCACCCGTGTAGCTTCACAATACACGGTAAATAATTCAACAGTGTGAATTTGAATTTATATCACCACAAAAATCACTGTGCACTCTCTGCTGAAGCTTTAATGATTGAAACTTGAAACTAAATGTGACCTACATGGAAAACTGACAGATCGTTAGAATGCAATTGATGAAGGAGGATATGATAATTCTTTCTTTGTCAAGTACCAATGTTAGATGTGTTGAATATGATTTATAACAAGTTATTTACGTGTGAAAATCCCAGGAAACTGCACACGTATAGACGACGATTTGCTAACACAGTTTCACGGTATATAAGTACTAAAGGCTGTGATCGTTGCTACTGGTATGAAGCCATCATCACTTCGTCAAAGTTTGACAGAAATGCTTATGGATCAATCACTGTGTTTCGCTGCCACTACGATCTATATTTCCCCTTTCTCACCTAAGTGAGATAAAAGTAGAGAAATGAATGTGTTGAAGCACAGTATCAAAGTTCTATTCTTATAGTTGAATACTTGTTTTCAATCAAGAAATTGTAATATTTTTTCTACAAGTATTTTAAGTATCTTGTAATAAAATTTTTCATACTTTCATGGAACAGCAAGGAAAAATGAAGTGACAAACTACCACAATGATACAGCATTACAATAATAGAAATAACACGTCAATACGCTTGATACGTTCTAAGCACTAATTATTTAGACGCGTCGTATTATTTTACTATTAATATTAACTTAATAATACTCAGCGGTGAACGGTGAGAGTCGGTGAAGTACACAGACTCCTCTCAGGTACAGGGATAGTGTTTGGCAAATACAATATTCACAGCACAGAGAAATAAAACCACATTACTGCCGTATGTATAAACTGAAAGGTTTTATTCTTTATTTATTGCAATTATAATGCAACTATACTTGAGACGAGGGCGAGGATTTCGCTTTGTCGATGAATTGACTCAATTAAAACACATAAACTCAATGCGTGGCTGTCGGCAAGCCTATGATCACATAGACCTAGCTTGCGCCCCGAACTACCACACCAAGAGATATGCAATGATAACTGAGCCAATATTTCCTCTTTAGCCTTTTATTTCCAAATTAATCCTTAGGCTAACTTTATTATTTGACGTAGAATGGTTGCAGTATTGTGCATATCATCAATGCATGGCTATCGGCGTACCTATGATCACATAGGCCTAGCTTGCGCCCCGAACTACCATACCAAGATGTATGCACAACACCGAGGAGTTCTTTTTAAGTTTAAAAGCTTCGTCGATCCGTGGCGAAAAAGTGTGTTGATTCTTACGCGACATCCTCGCTTTTATACTATTTTCGAGAACACAGATTAAAGTACAGATGAATCATTCACTATCTACAAAAGGATACTATCAACAAAACTGACATCTATACGTCTTTAGAAATACAAATTCGTATAGTGCACTCTTGCAAACATGAAGATACATTAAACTACTCATAACATAGCATAAAATACAATAAACATTAAACAAAAGATATATATTACAAACAGGGTACAATATTACATATAAAACAAAGAAATTACGCTTTCTTTTACAAAAATAAATACATTAGTGACATATCTTCTACTGGTGACGTCACATAAAAATATGGATCATATCACGCTAAAATATAATACAAGAAGTTGCTCAATCAAGTAATAACGCACTTTAAGAAAGGTGTCGTATCTCAAGCGTTCAGACATACCACACTCGCCACAAATGGTCGTATCTTGTTTATACCCCTTTTTATACCACTAGAAATTAGGGATGGCCAGATCCGGATCCTAAGGATCCGGATCCTAAGGATCCGGATCCTAAAATTTTTCGGATCCGGATCCGCGGATCCGGAATTTTCAGATCCGGATCCAGAATTTTCGGATCCGAATCCAGTACTTTCGGATCCGGATCCAGAACTTTCGGATCAAGAATTTTCGGATCCGGATCCGTTTTGCCATCCCACATGCGCTTCTTTGGAAAGTAACAATGTGCTTATAACATATTGTTACCCGCTAAAATACATATATATATATATATATATATATATATATATATATATAATATACATACACACACATATATATAGTGTGTGTGCGCGCGTGCGCGATTTGTAATTAATTAATACACTTACAAGGGAGGTCTAAGTCTCCCCCTCCGATTTCCATGAAACTTGCTGGGCCCAAATGAAGAAATACGTGTTTTTTTGTTTCGGCAAAAAAATTGTTCTAGGGGGCAACCACCTCTCAAATGTCAAGATGAGGACAAATTGAAGTGGGGATCTGACCCCTGTGTTCCCCTCCGATTTCCATGAAACGTGGCAGGTGTATAGTAGGGATGGTCAGATCCGGATCCCAGCGGATCCGAAATCCAGATCCAGAACTTTATTTTAATTTGTAGAACTGTAACTGTAGAACAATTGTATAATTTTTGTATAACATTTCTATCTTGTTATATGTGTTAAAGGTTTCATCCTGGAATGGAATTTCTCACATTTATGTGTGTTTTCATCCCCCCCCCCCTTCATGTCAAGAGGAGAAATTGAAGTGGGGATCTGACCCCGAAATATGGCATAGGAAGAAACAGGGGGCATACGGACTCTCTATACACCTGTCAAATTTCATGAGAATCGGAGGGGGACACAGGGGTCAGATCATCCTCACGTCAATTTATCCTCATCGTGACATTTGAGGCGGGTTTTGCCCCCTAAAACAGTTTTTTAGCCGAAACAAAAAAAAAACACGTATTTATTCCTTTGGGCCCCTCTATACACCTGCCAAGTTTCATGAAAATCGGAGGGGGACACAGGGGTTAGATCCTTACTTCAATTTGTCCTCATCCTGACATTTGAGGGGATTTGGCCCCCTAAAACAGTTTTAGCTGAAACAAAAAAAACACGAAATTCTTCCTTTGGGCCCCTCTATACACCTGCCACGTTTCATGGAAATCGGAGGGGAACACAGGGGTCAGATCCCCACTTCAATTTGTCCTCATCTTGACAATTGAGTGGGTTTCGTCCTGTAAAACCGTTTTTTAGCTGAAACAAAAAAAACACGTATTTCTCCCTTTGGGCCCCACTATACACCTGCCAAGTTTCATGGAAATTGGAGGGACAAAGGGGTCAGATCCTCACTTCAATTTGTCTTCATCTTGACATTTGAGGGGGTTTTGCCCCCTAAAACAGTTTTTTAGCTGAAACAAAAAAACACGTAATTCTGCCTTTGGGCCCCACTATACACCTGCCAAGTTTCATGGAAATCGGAGGGGGATACTTAGATAACCTCCCTTGTAATTATTTAACACTGCATATATTATAATGTTTTATTTTAATTTGTAGAACTGTAACTGTAGAACAATTGTATAATTTTTGTATAACATTTCTATCTTGTTATATGTGTTAAAGGTTTCATCCTGGAATGGAATGTCTCACATTTATGTGTGTTTTCATATCCAATACATTCGAATGAATACATATTCGTTTCAATGGCATTTACAAAATCACCTCTGACATGTGTGCACGAGTGTGTTAGCATGCGTAGCAAAGTATTTTAGGAACAACACTTGAAAAAAATTCTTGTAGGACTAACGAAAAATTTCTTTGTAATCGAAGAACATAATACCTTTTAAGTTGTGGTAATATTATAATGGGATTGAGATACGAAACTTTCAGACCCGGATCCGGATCCGGAATTTTCGGATCCGGATCCAGATCCGTAACTTTTGGATCCGGATCCGCGGATCCGGAACTCTCGGATCCGGATCCGGAATTTTCGGATCCGGATCCAGATCCGTAAATTTTGGATCCGGATCCGGATCCAAACGGATCCGGATTTTTCGGATCTGGATCCGTTTGGCCATCCAGAAATAAGATATGTTTTGAGAATATCACTTGAAAATAAACTTTAATCTTCAGTAAACACGCATCCTAAATATTAGTTTCAGAAGTGAAATATTATTTCTGTAGTAATAGTTTTACAATGTGTGAAAACCTTTAAAATGATCTCCTGAAAAATTGCAAAAATTGACACTTTGTGTTGAGGTCGACAACGTTTGCTGCATTTTAGCACAGACCTATTGCTGATATACATATACGTATTTTCAACTTTGAGCTAGTGCATGTATACATTAAGAAGAACAAGTCTCTGAGGTTCACGTGCACTCACTTAAGGAGTCACTGCGAAAGTCTTTCAACCCATCTGCTTGCGAACTGAGGCCATTATCGAACTTTCTCCTCCATTAGTAAACTTGCTGGTGTGTAAGCATGCACAGCGATATTGAATTTTCATTTGCCGAGAAATTTCCGTAAGTTTTAGGCTGACAGAGCGCAAGAAATCACTCATCTTCACTGGTGCGAGTGTGTATAGGAGGCGCCATCTTTAAAATGACAAGAATGGCGTTTTGAAGCTAACTTGATTAATGTTGCAGCCTTGAGGTCATTTTGTAAATGAAGAATAAAATTGGTAAACGCTGTAAGTGCCACAATAATTCAAACACAGTTTTCCACATCAAACTGTGAAATGTATCATGCTTTATAATGTGGTAAACGGAAAATGTGGCTGGTAGCCCTCTAAGTAGTTCAAAGGGCGTGTAAATAGGCACTAGTGTGAACGTGACAGTTGATACCTCATGTAAATTTGAGCTTCATATAAGTTAGCAAATCAAATTGTTTGAAAATTTCTGTTTCCATTATATCTGTACTAGAACAAACATATGGTATTCATACAGGCAGTTTTTAGTTGGCACTTATTATGTTTTTCACTTTCTACTAAATTCAATTTTAATAACTTAATAGTTTTATTTTGCTTTGACGGGCATCAAGTATAAGATCAAAATATTATCACGTGGTGGGGTCCAGAAAACAAATGTCTCGTTATCTATGGCGAAGTGAGCCCTGTTACAGTAAATTGAAAAGAGATAACTAACAGAGAGTTGCATGTCCAGGAGATAATGTCTAAAGAATTACTCATATGATCTCATAAAATTCCCAAAATACAAGGCCTTTTAAAAAAGAAACCGAACTCTTTTTCTAAAGTTTGTATATAAATTCGTTGAAGAGATCCGACAATGGTGGTGCCAAGCGGTGTCCTTATTTATTAACTTGGTCCAGTTTCAAAGCTGTTGCTAAGAGCAGTAAACGCAGTAGATCGTGTTGAATGCAGGTGTGTTTAGTGGCAGCGGCGTTTTTCAGTTGCCCTACCATGAAGGAACTGGAAGAGCAGCAAGTATGTGTGAAATTCTCTGTGAAATCGGAGAAAATTTTCAAGGAGACGTACGGCATGCTACATAAAGCCTAAGGCGAGGAATGTTTTAGTTGAACATAGTGTTACGAATGGTAGAGACGTTTCAGTTCAGGTCGAAACTCCATCGAGAACGACGAATAAGTAAGGTACACCTGCAAAATATCGGATACTTTTTTAAATCACCATAATTAACCCACGAAAATGAACCGGAATGGTAATATGAACTATTGGTACCTTAGCTTTTGCCTTGTGATGTGTTTATCTCCCTTATTGTTAAATTCTTTGTTGTACAGTACAAAATTAAAAACAATGCAAATTTGAGGAATCGAACAAATCCGTCCTAATATTTGATAGTGGGTATGCCTAATATCGGATAGGAATTTAACATTATATAATATATATATTAACATTATATTTGAAATAAAATTACATCTCATGATAGAAGCAAACTTTTATTTAATTTGCCGGAGATTTGCAAATGTTCAAAAATAACAAGGATCACAAAAGTATGATTAGTACAAAAGTATGTTAGTACAAAAGTACTATCCGATATTAGGCCGAACGCGACCTCGTGGGAAATATAACCTTAATACCAAACAAAGACATTTACCGGAATAGGACTAGCATATCAAAATACTCTATTATTCCACCTTTCTGTGAAATATAAGTAAGCTATGGTTTCTCCTTACCTTCAATGTGAAAACCTTTGATGACAAAATGCTTCCAAAAACTCAGAAACTGAAAATTTATGTTCTCGTCGTTCGTGCAGGCGCAGTGTGCTCAAGAGCGTTCCACTCACAATGGAGCAATGGCGGCAATCGACGGACGTAGTTCACTGAATTGCTGCAGATGGTAGCACCCACGATCCGAGAAACTAGTGTATCCGATATTATGCAGGTTTAACTTACATTCCATGCTAAAGTGATGTTGATTGTGTTCTTTGATTGGCAGGGGATCGTACATTCAGAGTTTGTGCCTCATCGTTCCACAGTAAATTCAGTATTCTACATTAACGTCATTCAACGATTACGAGAAAAGACCACAGATGTGGCAGAACAAGTGCAGGATGGTTTACCACGGTAATGCACGTGTCGGGAGGTTGTCCGGGAGGTTTTGTCTAAGAACCAGACACCTGTTGTCCCACAAACGTCCTACTCCCCTGATGTGGCACCAGCAGACTTTTTCCTCTTCCCCAAGTTGACCCAAAAAGGTCACACATTCCAGGCAATACAATATATCAAAGAGAATTCCCTAAGGAACGTACATGCCAGTCCAAGACCAGAGTTCCAGCAGGCATTCCATGACTAGACGAAACGCTGGAAGTGGTGTGTGTACAGTGGACTTAAAGAGACAGGTCCAAATAGCTGATGGATATTACCATTTTCTCAATTTTGTATAAATTCGGTTTCTTTTTGAACAGCCCTTATATATCAGATAGATCTTGAACATCCATAATAAACTACACCTCGAAAATTTCAGACGCCAACTTTTGGACGATACGTCATCAAGAAACACAACTTGAGCCGGATATGGTTAACGCTATTCTTGCTTTTTAGATCAAACCCTCTATTTCCCGGTTGTCATTTCGTGAGGCCTGATGGCCATTATTTTGGAGTTCTATGAGTTTGGAACATTTCATATGTTTTTTTCTGCTTTATTTTTTCAGTGGATGAAACAGCCGTGCCTCGCAGAATTCCCAACACGAAATGTGATTATGTGTACTATGGCAACCAGAGTCGCTCGGGGCCCTTCGCACTGCAGAGGGCCGACTGGAACTCATCACCTGATTTGTGCAGCCTGAAGTTTGTGGGAAGCCCAAGCGACATCGTCCAAGTCTCATTTTTCAGCTACGAGTTAAGGTAATGTACCCACTACATACCAAAATACTTCACTGTAGTTATATTTATTAAGTATATCATTAAGTAGAAGTTTAGCATAATCACAAATGGTCGTTTGTAGGTTAAGTGAAAGGAATAGCTGTTTTGCAACGTGGTAGAAAACCAATGAAAACCTTTAGGACATGACAATTCTAGCTACATATTTGAAACATTCTACCCTTTGGAAGTAACAGTTACTTTTACGAGTCTATGTTCTTGTAAATAGTTACTCATCAAATGAAAATCGTTAACTTCGTTAACTCATGAAAAAGTAATGACATTAACACTTGCTTTTACAATTATTCTTCTGGATCACTATAAAATGTTACTAAATTTCAAAACTACTAAAAATTGATGTTCATACATTTATCGCGAGCAAAATACAGGGTTAGCCTAAAAGAAATAGACAGTTCAACTCGTCAGACAGTGCGGGCGATATTATCAAATTTCAATGACGCTCGCGGACCGACAAAGCTACCGTACATTACGGTATTGAGAAGTGTAAGATGCTGCCATCTACCTTTTACTTAATCCGGTTTTTATGTTAAGTACATACTTTTTCAAACGGGCACGGACCATTGCAAAGGGCTCTGCGGGCCACGGGTTGAAGGCCACTGGTTTAAACACTTTATAATTTGAAATTTGTTTATTACATCAGAAAGCATTTAGTACCGATATATAAAGAAAATCCTCCGCTTTTAGTTTGTCTTCGTGACGTCAGCATCACTTGAGCACCATCAGTCGAGCAGTATGGCCGCTAACCAGGTGGAGACGGCTTTCTGCTTGATTGAATTTTGCAAAAACAAATTCTGTTACCATCGTGCAGAAATTTAAGGAAACTGGTTCTCTGTGCAAGGGTAAAAGTCCTGGGAGAGGAGAACTGGACTATCCCATTGATATCTGTCTTGTTACAAAAGGGTCACACATAGAACACTTGTAACTTACCAATGTAAACTTCAGAAGGTACTCTTCAAACCATGTTAGTATTTCAGCCCTATTATTAAAACTCTGCTTTCTGTAAAACTTTGAAAGTGTGGATAATTTTTAGGCTAACTCTGTATTTGCGTGACATTATTTCCGTTTCAAATGTAGCTTACAGAATTTTCTTTCCTCTGTATATTCGTAGTTAAACATGAAGGTTTCTTAAATAAGAATTCCTGAATATTTGAATTTCAACTAAAAATTCCTGACGCCTTACGTTATTTTCTTCAAATCGTTTGTTCATTATTGTGCGCCCACTTGAATGGGAGGGTATGGGTAACATTTGTTGGAGGGTGTTCTGGCCTTCTCCAGCAGCGTCGTCACCTGCGATAGTCTCTGAAGCACATCGCAGTAAAAGGGCCACGTAAAAGTTAAACAAAAAGTAACGAGCTTGTTGTTGTTCTCAGAAGCGGCGAGAAAATCTCTTCATCCACCCTGGCTGCGAGGTGAGATACGTCTTGTAAAATGGGGCAGCGGAAACGCTGTATTGTGGTAAGCCTTCATAATCCCTCGGAGCTCCGTGTCGTCGCTGGGAACCAAGAAACAATGAAGAAGTTCGCTTTCTCACCTCGGCGGTTGCTATATAATCTTTCGTGGAGCGCCGCTTTTGTTGCCGGCAAAAAATAACTAAGTCTGTGTTAAGTCTCCCTTACATGCGTGGAAAACTGCCTGTGATGTCTCTTTTACGGTACTAAACACCAGTACTCTGAAAATGTTGCTGGTATTCATCCGCCAACGTCAATATCTCAGGCACTACTTTGCGCCACGAAGTTCTGGCCATTTCTAATTCGCTATTGCCAGCTGTCACGAAATTTATCACACGTGAGCATTAATGTGTTATTGCTATGAATAAGAAACGGAAAGAGAGAGAGGTCTGCTAAATAGAAATTCAAATTGCCACTTTGGCGCTAGTGTAGCTGCTGCTACTATGGCCGCTGAAGGGGAGAATCAATGTTCCTTTACATTCGTCAGTTCAGGGGGATGCATCCTTCAAATATTTTCAATTTTCGGTATGTATAAAATATGAAATCAAAGACAAATAAATAACTTGAAAATGATCCGAACAAATATTTACTTACAATTGTGATCGTAATGTAGAAATGTCAGATTAAGTAGTACACATGCACTGTACAAAAACGGTGTTAAAGCCACGAGAAGACGATTGTTCAATATTTCCACTCTACATTTTGGTCAACGTGAAACCTCGGTGGTGTTAACATACCACGAATAATAAGTGACTGTAGAATAAGTTATAGAGCACCTTTAGATACCACCTGCTTAATAAAGATAATTTATTATTATTATCATTGTAATAAACACCATTGACCAAGATATGGTGTAGACCTTCTGGGACAGTTTGTAGCATTTTTAATGTGTTTAGCATGGAAAATTGGTGGCCTGTTGTGTCAAGCTGCTTTATAAATAGCTTTCGGCTGAAGTTCTTGAAACATTCGATCATCCTAGAGAATTAAATTCTGAAAATTTGAATTACGAAATATGATACTTTGAGTGACTGTATGCCATATTTGGAGATAATTTTTGATCTTACATTTTCCCCAAATATCCTGTCAGGACAAAATATAAATGTCAAGAAAATGTGACGGAGGAGGTGTTTATGGTGAATGTCGTCGGATTTAATTTTCTATAGAAATAAACATTTGTTCTTGCTCAATTTATGTTTCCTGTGGGTTTTTGCTTTGCACGAGAGTCCGTTTCCAGAGGCAAGCAATCCTACCACTTGGAGTACCTAAACCTAAATTTATCACCAGATGCCATATATAAAAAAATACAAGAAAAAGAAGAAATTGTATAGATTTTATACTGTAGGTCCTTTCCCCGAAAGACCAGAAAGGGAATTCCGTAACCAGAAGGGGAGAATTCCATCCGTCACCCCTCCCTTCAAATACCACCTTGTGTGCAAGAGAGATCCAAATAATACGTTTCTATGGCTCTTTTCTAGTCTTATCGGAGACTGTCAACATGCTGACCAGGGAGGTGGGGAGCAGGGAAGCGACCAATCCAGCGCGATGAGAAACGCTATAGCCTGCAGAACGAAGTGCGCACACGAAGAAACGGTACCTCGGGAATGAAGGCAGTTGCTGTCGAACCAACAGCTAAATTGTAACTTCCAATGGATATTAGAAGCTTCTAATAGACGAGGCGAAAAAACACTGTATCCCGTCTTGCCCTGCGTTCGCCTGCATAGTAAATCCTGTTAGAATCACCGCAATTTTTTTTTAAAAAAAAAACCTTCGAAAAATACCATTTTATATCTACGTTAACTGAAGTAAAAATATTCTAGGTTAGCTCATATGTAATCAGAATTCAATCAATGAAAGGAATATTTCATTTGTTACAGAGGAAATTATTGTGTACCAATATGGATTTTCAATTGTTTTCTTTCATTAATTACATATATAAATATCGTCGCAAAGATAGTAAAACCTGTGCTGAAGTGATAAAGAATGCTCAGAGAATATCATCTTCATAAACCTAATAGTTTCTGTAAAAAAGGAACATGACATTAGGACAATTAGATCTACATTTTCCAGATAGACAATTGAAACTCCCCTTATAGCAACTCCAAATACATTAGTCTGGAAATGTCTATGATTGTCAACACTGTCCCTACCACTTAAGCAGTAAATAAACTGATTATGTTTTCCAAAGTCAGCTATTTTCAGGGCATTGACACTGCGTAGAGAATCCCTTGATGGTTGTCTCCTTGTAAACAAGTTGTATAAGGGTTTGGCTTCCGGTGGAGAAATGTTGAACATTGGTTCTTATCCTTTAGACTGTAGATCTAGTTCCGATTACTCTGCCTGAGCCCAAAGTGAACTTCAAAGTAAAATAAAGCAAAATAAACAGTGTTCATTTATCATGAAATCATTCACACCTAATTGTCTTAGTGTGAATCGTTTCATTTGTTTATGTGGGTTTTAAAAAAATAAAACCAATGTACCTCCGGTTATCAAAACAGGGCTGAGTTACTACTTCGGTCTGTGAAGATCTGTGAAGGTGTCTGCTAGAGGAAAATATTCTGATTCTGCACAAATGAACGCATCTGTTTCAATATACCTGAGCGTTAGTTAGCTATTGCAATGGTTAGACTAACAATTAGCAGCAGTGTTCGTTATGAAACTCCCACTAATAAATTTTGTGCACGGGAGAGAATTTCCATATTCCAGTGGAAGCCCTAACAACCCGCAGCGCTCTTGCACCTTGATAATTAACACGTGAATTAATCAGTTCCCGCAAACAAACTACCAGTTCAACTAGTTTCCTATAATTGCTTTGTTCTCACAGTAAACGTCCAATCGCTGTTGATCGAAATACAAACTTTCAACTCTACTTGCACGTAAGGGTGCGATTAATGCCTTCCGCCCATCACCACACATACACACTACAATCAAGTACTCTGGTAACATGTACTTCGTAGTGACTTACGTTGACAACTACTCCAGTTTACATTCGAAAATTCATTTAAAATATTTGTAACTGTTGTATTATTATGGGACGGAAGATATCATTCCGGCAAGTCATCCCATTCCATATTAATACAATATTACAAATACACTTCTCACAAGAAGTTTGGAATATTATTATGTTAGGCAATAGATGATAGGCACGGTGGCAAATGTCGGAGAAAAGGCGAGAACGTTCACCAGACAGATACCATGTGTTGTTGCATTCCAAGGCCGTGTCTATCACTTATTGTCTAATGTAACAATATTCCAAACTTTTTGTGAGGTGTGTATTTTCTAATAGATTTTCGAGTGTAAACTGAAGAAGTGGTGAACTTAACTCGCTACCAAATGTCCAAGGCTCACATCCTGGTCAACATACAAATGTCACTCTATTTCACCACGCATTTTACCAGTTCATCTTTCATGTTAACCGTATTAACGCAAAATGTAGAAAAGCAATTTAAAATAACAAAAAGAGAAAGATGGCAATGCCCACAAAAGATTTATCATACCACGTTTTCAAGCTCTCTGCAGAGAGCATCTGACTATTTTTGTTATTGTACATCGGTTTTCTGCAACTTTTATGAAATTGAGGCATCTGACTTTTCTGGCTGTATAGTATATACCCAACTTATTATTAAACATATTATGTTAATGCTGGTTTAAAAAGTCTAAGGCAAACCAATACAAGGAGTTCAAGGATGGAACCATTCCAAGTTTTCTCGTCTGAAAGTTCAAACCTTTGTTAAAAAGTAGGAAGGTATCAAATATTAATTTACATTCAATAGTATTGCTTTTGCAGTAGAATTGATAATTTAATTTTTATGTGATATTACATTTTTTTTGTTTTTGGTTAAGATCTCGATATTTTTGGTTAATTTTTGATTTCCGAAATATATGTCATTGATGGCGAAAAATGTAATACAACTTGTATGTTTATAAATATAATGTGTAAAGTGAAAGTTGAATTTAAAAATATATAAATTTCAAAGAAATAGCTTACTTTGTCGTATTTCGAGACAATGGCTCCCAAGTTTATGAAAACATCATTGGGCACTGATGTTGACATTCCACTTACTCACCCCCATTTCAAACCTACAATTACATTTTTGCTACTTTTAATTTGCTACATAAAATTATTTCAATTTTTCAGTTAGTACTGAATGCTTTGGTAATATGATAGACCGAACACATACACTGAATTAAAACGCTATCATTTCCTAAAAAAATCTGTTACCATTTTATTGACTTTTAAGCTAAACAAATAATAAACATCTTGATTATTATGATCCATGGGATAAAAGTTTCCTTGTCTTTTGCATTTTCTTTTCATGGAAGATTTTTTATGAATCAATAATTTTATTCCTTTATTAAATCTAAGAAAAATATATTATAACGTATTATAACATTTAAATCTTAGTATAGAGCAACCAATGTAAAAACATAAATATTAATTTTGCGTCATCTTTTGATTGAAACTGAATGAATGAAGTTTGAAGTAATAGCAAAGGACACCAACAGATGATAATACATACTAGTTTTGCCTTGTAACATTCTAATGACGTGTTTCGGCCCGGGGTTCCTGATCACATATTGGTACTTGGGGCAATCTCCATCCAACCTGCCCGTTTGATCAAAGGTCACGGAAACGCCCTACTAGAAATATGCGCACACACAACAGGACACGTTGTCTTGCTTATGACTTGACCTCGAATTTTATGTTTTTAACCTATTTTTTCTTTTACAGGTATATAAGAAATAATAAGTTATGTCAGCGTTTCGTTTAAAAACGCAACAACTGATGAAGTTTTATGGTTCCTAAAATAACCTATTTTGCTTGTTAGAACCTAGTTTAGGTTTATGCTCCTAAATCAAGCCATTTTTCTAGGTTTTATATATTTCTGAAGGTTTTGCAGAATTTTTATGTCACACAGAGGTATTTGCTGTGTTTGATCTCAACAAAATTCAATGACCAGCGTGTTTGAAACGTACTTTCTGTCGATATCCCTTCCTCCACGTCCATGGTGATTTTTCAAAGCTATAAACAAAGCAAAAAATTTCTGGCGCTACTGGTACCTTACAATCCAAAGTGGTCTGATCTGTGTGGTCTCAGTTTCGCTTCACTTCGGTGCTATGTAGCATTCACGCCTTCCGAACTAACATTTCAGCATTGAAGTTTGCACCATTGACTATGTTTTTGTTGAACGATTATTTTCAACATATAAGATGATCCTTACAGACAAAATTGCGGATTTGGACTGTGGATAACATGAAAAATTATTTTTGCCTAACTGTACGGTGAAGAATGGTAAGTTCTGCCATCACCGTAGAGTTAAGCAACACACATGACGTCACATAACGTTATGCAAGATAGTGCGTATTTCAGGATATAGGTGTCCCATTTTCATTGCCATTGACTATACCTAATCAGGAATTGTGAACTATTTTAATTTTTTTTAACCTACTTCAAGATTTTTCGAGCCAAACTTAAGATTTGTAGGACCTATTTTAGGGTTTTTAGAACCTATTTTAGGATTTGTAGAGGTTATTTTAGGAACCTAAAAGCACACTTTTTAGAACCTAAAAATCCGAGGTCTGCTTATGACACATCCTCCTCCTTTCCGAAGTAAAATGTTTGGATTTCACTATGTCACCCTGTATTACGTTGCATGATCTGTTATTGTTATGCGGACCTCCCAGATGGCGCAGTGATAGCATGGTTGCCTTGTAATCAAAGGGTCCCGGGTTCGATACCTCGTGGAGGCACATAATGGATCGGATCCCATTTTAAACTATAGGCCCACTCTCTATTAGCCTTACTGTGCAAAAATGTTATTGTTATGTGGATTGACCTTGTTTGTAGTAGCTGGTGCAAGTTTTTGAGAAAAGATTTTCAACTGAATAATAGTGGCAAATGTTAATAAAATATTCCAGTGACGTAAAATGAATCCTCAGTACTTGCTGCCATTGTTTCTCCTTTCCTCAGAGAACAAAGCTCCCGCCAAGTTTTAATTAAGGCGGCCTCCCTTCACTCTGTCCAAATGGCGTGGAAAGAAGTCACCCCAAAGGCAACGGGTTCCTTTGCAAGTTGTTTATTTTCTGTTGCTAGGCAGAGTTCGTTTTCACTCGTGTTTCTTGACACACTTTTCAGACGTTACTGGATGTACGAGTGTGCCTCTAGCACATCGTTTTTGATCCCATGACAGCAAACTGCTGTCGCTGGTTCTTTAATATACAGGCTGTCCCGTATATGCATTCAGGCATCGTAGTGTAATTACATGATGTGGTCCGTGTAAATTAAAGACACGTTCTCGTGAGTGAGTGAATATTTTGCAACGTTGCAGATGTGTCAGTATGCGTTCTCTCAGATGGTTAATGCACGTTAGTGCATAAACCGTTACCTTTAAATATTCTCAATGGCAAAGGCTCAAAGTTATTAGAACTGGGGAACGCCCAGTCCGTTCAACAGCCCTTCGGTTTAATGTGAAGAAACTGTCTCACATTCCCATAGTGCAGTGTCCTCTGTCACGTTGAAAAGTGTGCAAAAATTCCATATTTCGTAAGCAAGATGAAATAACCTGTTCATTTAAATAATCCAAGCCTTTAGTATTTATGGTTTCGCTGAAGGAAAATGAACCCAGCAACTGCGTTAACCACACCACACCACACCACAAGATTGGCTTACAAGCCCCAACCATTCGGCTGGGATCTCTCAAATGTGAGTTATGAGATGACAAGTATACAATATTTCTGTTAATTAACTTCAACATGAACATAAAAATTACCATCGTCACTGCGTAGAACTTTTTATTCCAAAGGAAGCGTGACACTGTAATTGTTCGAGATAAGCATTCACAATATTAAACTCTTTGGTGATGTCGCTGATTAAAATCATAGTATGCAACGGCACGTGATATTCTCTCCCTAGACGTCTGGATGATCTCGATGCGTTGCTGACGCGTTAGAGGATTTTATTGATTTTTTCTGACACTTTGAAAAGCAGAACATTTTACGCAAACCTGCATTCATAACTTTTACTGGTTAAAGACACGTTGAAAACACCTTCTCCTCTGTATTCCTCTTGAAATACCAGACTGATTTCATACATCATATCACCACTTTTCCATTAAAAAGTTTTGACTTGAATTCAATATGGCAGCCAATATGGCGGACCTCGGCTTGACACACACAACTATGGTCCCCCACTTGGGTCTCACCTGTTTCTATCATGACCAATTGTATCCAACATAACTCCTTTACATTTTATAGGATGTGATAAGGGACATTTACTCACCCTGTATTGTATATTACTATTAACTTCCTTGTATAAGCCATGAAGTTGATTAACGATTCGAGCCTCGGACCCATTGGATTTGTATGGAACTTATACTAACACCTCACCCACCAGTGACTTGCACTGAAGCGAGCTAGTCTACCAGAGATAGATCAATGAATCTCACGTTTCTATTTATTTTCAAATCAAACTATTTATTGTCTTGAAGCCTCAGTTCATATACAACACTTTTTTCCACACACTTCTCGTCCCTTGATGTGATCTGCGGGCACGGCTGAATACCCTAGCTGACGTTTCCTCCGCCTCACAAGTTCCAGGTAGAGACAGCCGCCCGGAGGGAAAGGAAAGATTTCTGCCTGTACCTCCCTTGCCCCCCGCTCCAATGGTTGAAAACGCGTGCTTTCAGGTCTTCCACTCTATCTCCTATAGGACAGATAGGAGATTGGTTTCCCTTCGATTCCTTTGTAAATCCTCTAAGGAACTCATTACTTATGTTCTCTGTTATTTACGTTTTGGTTTCTTTTTCTTTTTTTCCAAATATGGAATATATAATGATTAAATTACAAATATTTGCTCAGACTCTCTCTCTCGCTCTCGTTTTATTGGTGTTTTATATAAATATACTAATTTCTTGGCCTCCAATAAAAAAATGGGTAAGCTAAACTGTCATAAAAACGGATGTATTAATTTGGGCAAGAGAACGCGCGTTCTAATTGTTGTTGTTGGTTTGGTTTATTTTACTTCGCTTTTCTGCCACATTTGGTTATCGTGAATATGAGGATGAGTGATGATATGATCAAATTGATGAAGGGACCTCACAAAGAGGTCATATATTGTGTTGATAAATCATTGAACAATCCAAAGTTTATCCAAAACGGGTAATGTCCAGTGCCATGAAGTAGTAAAGAAACTGAATTTGTGTATTTAACAGTGTTGATATCTCACTGTATTGAGATATGTGAGTTGTCGGTGCAAAATTGCCTAGAGGGGGAGGAAGTATCATGATGCTCGCTGCGTCATAGGAATTTTTAGGAAAACAAATTATATTTATTTTATGGATCCTATAATAAGCAATGTGATTTAGTAATGCATTTGTTATAGTTTCTACAGTTTTAGGTTATTTAACGATGTTTTATGATATGGTGAGGGACTCACATTATTATGTGGTGCATTGAAAGATAGAGCTTAGTGATCTACGTGTGCGCGTGGTCAACCCACAAAATGTTCAGGGTGTATTTGCTACAACGTATGCGTTACAAATCAAGATTAAAGAAAAACTCAATATGCTGACTAAGGCAGAAATTTATTTTATTATAGAAAAACATAAACTAAACATAAATTAAACGTTTAGATTATGTTTTATAATAAAATAAATTTCTGCCTTAGTCAGCATATTGAGTTATTCATATCATGGAAACAAGGCTTAATGATGTTATAAGATTATAGAGGGTTCAATTCGTAAACTATAGGCGTATCTTGAGAGTAAGCTTAAACCATTGTAAAATATTGCATTTCTCTCCTAATGTCTTCAAGTAAAATGCTACTACCACTTGTCACTGTAGCATGAAATGTTTCCTAAGGGCATGTGTAGCGCAAAGCCTTCTACTAACATACAAACAAAGCATTTTGACAATATACGCTTGGTGTGTTTAGAAAAAATATACAGAGAATGTTTTGAAACCCAACTGTTGCCGTTATAACATGAACATTTTAAGAGACAGTCAGATCTAATTCAATGCCTTTCAAGATGTTTTAAAATTCTTGAGTACCAATTCATCCCATAATAACTTTTCCATAACAATGCGCAAATTATGAAGACGAGAATAGTTAAACACTAAACTCTTGAGTCATATCAAATAATAATCAAGTCATAATTCAAAATATCGTGACGGGCTCCAAGATAACCCGTGGTTTGTTGCTAAAACTGGGGAGGAAATATGCAGTAAATTACTGATCATATAATCCCATCAAAACCGTGTTTAAACTCAATCGAAAAAAGGTTCTTCAACCGTCTATAAATTGATTCGGGAAAAAGGTTCCTGGACCGTATTGAAATACCTTAAACACAAAAAGGTTCTTTACGGTCTATAGCCCATTTACACTGCTGATTTTCTCTCCCGAACAGGAATTGAATTTATTTAATATTCCCGTACCTTTAACAACCCTGGTCCTCCCGATGGCCCATCGTCGTCGCCTTGTAATCAAAGGATCCCGGTTTGGATACCCGGCGGAGACATATAGTGGTTCGGATCCCACTTTAAACTGTAGGTCCAGTTGTGATTAGCCTTTCTTTACGCAAAGCGGACTTAATACCTCAAAACCTCAAATTTAACCAACCCTGGAAATGTTAAAGATCCAGTAATCCATACATTCTAATGGGTTGTATTGGGTTAAGTAACTGCACCGGAAACTTTTTTTCTCGCACAATTGAAATTCTGTCTAAGTTACGTATTGTTTCATTTCAATACGGAACTTTGATCCTATTTAAACTGATCTGGAATATGGGTTACTCGATCGCATTTAATTTCATCCCGAAAAGAGGTTTTTGGACCGTATTTAAATTCATACGGAAAAAAGGTTCCTGGATCGTATTTAAATTGATCCGGGAAAAAGGTTTTAGGACCGTATTTAAAATGATCCTGAAAATAGGTTCCTGGAACGAAGATAGAAAGTGAATTTACGGTCCAGAACCCATTTGGGCTTCCTGATTTTCTCTCCTGGACCGGAATTGAATTGATTAAAAATTCCTGGACCTTTAACAACCCTGATTACAAGATAGCGTAATATGGCTACTTCTGTCATGAAATGGATATTCCCAAAACCCATAAAGTTCTCCATGTCACTCACAAACTTACAATTTCGATCTTATGGTAATTTCTTTATCTCTCCCAAAATTGACATTTTGGACAATTACTTATCGCAAATGTTTTCATTAATTAATTTCTGGGGATTACGGAACAAATTTGCAAATAAAAGTATTAGAAATATGTAAAAACGCAAGAATCCTTGTGCAAGTACATTTTACGGCTATTGCGTGACGTTGGAACCACTGCATATTAGGTTTCTCACTTGAGTGTAAAAAGAATGCTTCGTAACGACCTTTTTACCATCGCCGTCTAGTTAGGCAACACACATAACGCCATGCGGGCTAGCGAGCATTTCAGGATCTAGGTGCCGAATTTCTTTTGCTTGTGGCTGTACATTTCCGATACGCTTGTGATTTCTTTCAATTCTTGAAAATTGCTTAACGTAAATCAACGAAATTGGCGTGATGACAGGAATGTGTTTTCACGAAAGTGGAGTGATTTAAATTAGCTTGATTTAATTCACTTTAAAGAAATATTTTTTTGAATAGCTAATGCACATAAGGAATATGTAGATATCAGACTCACTTTTTGGTTGAAGTACATTAATTTCGTAATCATGAATGGTGTTTTTAGACTTTAACTAAGGTAATAAAATGTGTGTACTGATGGAGTGAAGCTCATACAAAATGAAATGTAATATGCATACTGTTATACTGTAATTCAATAATTTTATGGTCAAAAATAGCAAAATTTTGTGTTTATACAAAATATTAATCATGTTTAACCATCAATAGCGTAATTATCATTAAATTGTAAATAAAAATGGTAGCTGATATTTGGCAAACTACCATTAAAATTATCACCAAAATTCAGCTACAAACACTATAAGAAATATTTAAAGTTCTAATTATATAGTACATCCGGAATGTTTTATTTTCACTGAAAGAAAAGTAACAGATACTTTTATAGTTGCATTAACACACTAAATAAACATTTCCATAGTAGGTTCATATTTACAGTATAAGAAACAGAAAAACATTTACATGTAATTTTTTATTTGCTTTAATAAAACTGTTCAAATATTTTACAAGGTCAATTACCAAAAAAAAAACCTTTCTATAAAGAATGATACGTATATCTGTATGTACGATGCCAAAATACATACACGTAATTACCATAAATAAAAAATTCCGATTTAAATTTAAAACATCATTAAAAATGATTGTTATCCACCCTGGTTTCCTCTATTGCGTTTTCCGCTAACCACACAGGAAATAAACTAACTTTTTAATTTATCACTTTTTTTTTGTAATCCGCAAAGTCATTTTTTTGTCATCTCGTCTCTTTAAGAAAATGCTTGTTAACGAACATTATTCCAAATAACATTTTCTTCTTTCCACAAATTGAGGACACCTACATTCTGAAATACTGGAGTTATGTGTGTTTCCTAACTGTAGGTCGATGAGCTAGGTACAGTAGCAAATTTGCAATTTAAAGCTCTGCTACTGCCGTAGAATTAGGCAACACACATAACGCATTGTAGTGAAGCGAGTGTTTCAGGATATCGGGGCCCCATTTGTATTGTTGGTGACTGTACATTAAGATTTGATGAAATGAATTGAACTGGACTTTGTAGTCCAATTAGCTATAAGTATATTGGCGTTAATATTTACATCCCACGTGTTTGCTAAATCCTAGAGAGACGGTAGCTTTAAATTCACAAACCACCAGTTTGGCCCAGAGTTCCCATGACAGAAACCTCTTTTCTCTCTCGGAAGTTCCATTATTTCGTGACCATGTAACTGCTCACTGCCCTTAATTTTCAATGTACTAGCCAAACTTCATCAATTATAATTTAGAAGTGCGCGTAATTTTCCCGCGTGGGAGTACGTACATGCACACATTCCCATGGGACTCGGTTTAAAATTTTTGGGTAGAGCAGTGTCGTACTTACATTAACGAAATTCATGGTGTTTTACGATGGGAATGTAGCAATTCAGCCCCTTCTGAAATGGTATCGATTCAAAAAATATATTATACCTAACTGCAAAGGCGGATTTGCATGCACTAAAAATTGAAAAGTGGTTGGTGTGTGACAACGTTGGACAGGCATTGCAGCGCGCATGGGAGAGGAAAAAGAATTATAGAGCTCGTGTTTGAGACCTGTATGAATGCAAAGATGAAGACGAATGTCTATGTATATTAAGAAGGATCTGAAGTAAATTGATAAGGATCGTCACGGAGGACAGGGAAAGTTAGGTGTGGCAATGAATCGGGCGATTAAATTAAATACTCCACAATTAAGACCACTGTGCGAATGAAGCTTCTTGCTTGGGGGGGGGGGGAGGGGGATGCCCACTTGGTAGTTTTCTTGGAGGAATGGGAGTATGGTGGTTTGTTCTTACGGGTCAGTAAACTAAACTATTTCATTGTGGTTCTAAGTAGCGTAGAACATTGTTTCTACCTTTGGTCATTAAATCTATGATAACATTGACACATAATTATGAAAAACCCTCATACACAAAAAGGAGCTATCCAAATTATAACACGAAAACTTGACCAGATTTCTATTTTGCCAAGTTCAAACGTAAGGTCCACCTAACCTACCTGCAAGTATCTTGTGAACACTTTAATACATGTTAAGTATCAGCACTATGCCCTGAAAACTTAAGCTGAAAACAGCTTCTTGTTGTCTCTACTCTGTGAGGTTGATCAGTTGCAGAATGGCGTCTGTCTTTAATCCACAAGGTTGCATACTTTTCGGCAGGGAAATCTTTGATGACTGGACCATTAATGGACAAGAATAATTTCTCAATTGTGTTTGCTACATAGTTCAGAAATGGTGTAGGATGTGCTTTCAATTCCATTTACTTTGAGGGGGATAAAAATATCCCTGGCAGGGATGGAAATAAATTTCTTTTGCCGGGCATACAATTTTCTGTGGAGGGAAAATCCCCAGGATCCCCACCCGTTAATTCACACATTGCTTAAGACAAAATAATACACAACAAAACATACATAATTAAGGCAAAATGTACTTTATACATTGAAGAAGAAATACCAAAATAAAATACAAATACAATCCGTACATTTTCATTTACAATAACATTATTACGATTACCTCCATTTCATTCCACCCACTCTATTAGTCTTCGGCTAGGAATTTGTGCCACCTCTTCCAGATCCGATATTTAAGTTCATTAACCGTGCGTGGGGGGCTAGCTGGAAGACTTTATCTTTCAAATACTCCAAATAAAATAATCATACGACAACAGATCAGCTGATCCAAAAAATAACCTCGTTGCTGTTTCTCTATAAAGCTTTTACAGCTAATGAACGCTGTGCCCCATTCTACGAATCCATCATAACCGAATCGTAAAACAGAGGCCTCAAGATGGAGTTAGTCACGTGTTACCTCTGACTCAACAACTAACTCTATCCACAATATAGCCTGATTTCCTTGCCGCACCCTGTATTTATACACACAGACACACACACACACATACTACGATATATTGCCGTGACTATTCACCCTTTTGTTTAAGAATGGCAGATAGTTAGTGGTGAAATATATTTCACAGTATTATCTTTCATGAAAGTTTATTAACGTATCGCGTGTAATTACACAACGTTAAGCAGTGATGTTTTTAAGGGAAGCTACATGGACCGGAATCTTGAGGTGTGTAAGATAATTGAACAAATGAAACCCCTTAAACACATGAATAAAATGGTTAATATTCGATTGCATCCAAGTGGAAGTATACAGTTTACAGCTGTCGTACTAAGTTTTTGTTCTATTTAAGTTTTAACAGGACAAAGTTAATTCTTTGGAGTCTAAATTTGGTGAATTATCTTTGTTTCTTGGAAAAGTTTATTTAATTCTAAAACTAAACAAAGATTTACACTAATGACGCAAAAATTCCATGATTTAGGATATTCACGTTGTCAAATACAGAAGCATTGTTGTAAAGAAGGAGGTTGCAGTGCAAAAAGCATATTCTATCTCGAATTTCGTCCTCCGGTCGCCCATGAAGAGCAGCATACTTCATAAATGAATCACCCGGTTCAAAAATCACGTCTGTAATTGTTTTACGCGGATCTTGGTGCAGGGGTCTGTTAGTAGAAACTGACTGAGTTTCTACTCCAAAGGCTACAAGTTTTTCAGTCAGTACAATTGCAGAAGCATTTCTGGGAATCAGCTTCTCATAAGGAGTGACTATTGAAGACACTGCTGGATAAGGCCTCTCTGATCACATTCGCTCCATTCACTACAGATCAAAGATTTGTGGATACCTACATCCACAGCTTTTATCTACTTTGGAGTTATTATCATTAGTGGCACGTCACCTTGCTAGAAATTTGCAAGAGGGGTCTCATAAAGTAAAAACATTTTTAACGAACGTTTCAAATTATAGTTTTAGTCTTAATTTTGAATATATTTTGTCACTTTTGTAACTCTTGGGTTATTCGCGGCTATGAGGATGAAGGATGAACGGGTGAAATGGATGATGGGGCAAACACAATGCTACCTCGACCAGGATTCAAAGCTTGAAACTCTGCCTTCTAAGCTCGGGAGGATGACCACGCTGTATGAATGACTGCAAATATGCAAAACTACTTTGTGTCGAGAACTTCTTCATAATTTGTCATTCGAAAAGTTTCGTGTTTGTTATTTGCAAGCTTCGTGAAAGCAAAATCTTTCATTTTTGACAATTAGTTAAAAATATGTTGTTCTCAGTTTTAGAATTAAACTATTATGAGAGCCATAAGAACTAGATTTCAGTTGAAGTTATTAGTAACATAAGCCTTATGGACATTGGAAAGCAGTTCTTTAAGAATGTGACAAAGTTTGTGGTAGGGAATATTATAGAAACTTCAAGGGTCATAATTGTTGTTTTAGACATAAAAAATGAACCTTATGCGACATACTGTTTAATCTTTAGAATATTGCCATTATACAAAAATTAGTTATACATATCACAGTTGTAGCTATGTTTATCTTTTATGTCATGGGAGGCGCTCTGCTTGACATGCGGGGGTATAAATATAGCCTCGAAACCTAATTCTGGAGCATTTTCATCACCGACTCCGATGGGTTAACATCCTAAATACTCAGCTCCCTTTATGGGAGGGTACAATATATCAGTTTTCGTTCTCAAATTAATTTAGAGATATAGTTATTCTGTCGTATGGGTAGGTTCGCCATGTGGACATGCTAACATGTCACCATACGAGAGAATAAGTTCATTTAAATTTTATTTTGAAACTTTCTGAAATTTTAAATTAAATCTTCGCAAAATAATGTTAAATTTCGACTCAGAACTTACTGTTATTCTGACGCATGGTTAGGTTCGCCCTGTAGACATGATAACATGTCGCCATGCGTGAGAATAAGTTAATTTACGATTGCTTTCAACTTTGTGATAATTCAGTTTGATTTCTTCGAAACGTATACGCTATATACTCGTATTTTCAATTTTGCATAAAGTTCAGGACTTAATGTTATTCTTCCGCATGAGTAGGTTTGCCCTGTAGGCATGCTAACGTGCCATCATACGGAAGAATAAGTTCAGATTATCCCGTCCATGATTATTATTTATTGATCAGGTTATTTATTATTGATATCTGCCATGTTTAAGTTTCGGCCTGTGAACATGCTAACATGTTGCCATACCCGATATCAAATCGATGTCTCTAATATTTTACGAATTATAGCAGTTTGTATTTCTACACATATCTTGAAGCCATACCATAATATCCAATTTATATTAAATCGGAATCAATACCGAAAACCATCGCCAGTCATGTCAATGTTTTGTTCAATTATTTCAGGGAGCGTTCATAAAGTTCCAAGCAAGCGCCTGGTCGTCCTTATATAACGGATATGACAGCTTGTTCCATGTTCAGTAAATGAAATGCAAGAGTTGCATAGATTTGATTATAAGATGGAAATCTGTTCAGTCCTTTGTTTATGGAGATCTGTAACGAAGATGTAAATTGATGAAAGTATCTTCAAAATATACCATCTTCAGGAAAATAATTGCCCATAAAGAAGCCTACTGAAGACGCACACTTTTCTTCTGAATCATATGTTGTTCATTATCTAATCTCCTTTCCAATAGCCATGTCAAAAGCGATTTAGTATAGTTGAAGCCTCATACCTCATGCACTTCTCTTATTATACCCGTACCTGAGGGGTCATAGCATCCTATTAGCCCACTGAGTTTAGGCGAGGTGAAGAAACAGATGAAATTGAATATGAAAGGTGATAAAGATGTGGATTGACTCTTCGTCTTCGTTATTTTTTTTATGCTATAGCTGTGATTGTATAATTTTTCGAAGGCGATTTACGCTCGAGGACGCTGACGACAGAGGGTGGGCTAAAGGTTCGAGAGAGGAACCGCCACGAAGCCTAGTTCAGTATGAGAGCAGCCTAAAGTGTCGCGATAGATGTTTCTTCGTCTCCTTCGGAGTTCAGAGCTGGAGATCTAGCGTAGGTCTCTCCCCAGCTATGCATCTAAGCTATGGTGATTTTAAATGGTTGGTATTTGTTTCATTTTGATTTTGAGCGTTTTCCCTCACCATCATCCAGCAAGTTGTTGTGTTTTTCCTTCCTAATTTTGCGTAACGCTATGCGTCGCTCTTCCTAGTTATTCACCTGTTGATATGAATGATAGAAAGTTCAAAGAACAAGGAATTTACCTTTCAAAGGCACGTGAAAACTTTTCCAATCATGAACCTGCAAGGATAATAAATGAGTACGCTATGGTAACAATGGGGGCAACACTGAATATCTGTGGGCTGGAGTGTGGGTCTAATGAGATCACCTCCACGAATGGCCGATATTGTAAATGTGTGAGGTCTACATCCCCGTCTCCTATATGGCATTTGGTTTATGATGTTTGTGTTGTGCGTGTGTGTGTGAAGTTCAAAATATTACTATTGGTTGCACGGAAACTCAACCACCCATCTAAGTTCCACGTAGCATAGGTCCTTTCAGCAGAATTTTAACACGTGTGCCATGGCTCAGGGTTCAGAAGAAACCCATTCCTTTCACGTATTCTTTTTTCTGATATTGAATGACACCCCCGGACTTTCGAAAGGATACCGTGGAAGAGAACTGTGGCAAAAATACACCGATATTTCCGGTGGGAACTGAACCGTACTTCCGGTCAACCTTTATTTCCGACGTAGTTTAATATTCTACGAGTATCGGAGCCTAATATCCCGCCGAGCCCTGCATTAATCTTCAGCCGTCGCTGACAACGGATTCAGCTTAAAGAGGAACGTTTCGTCTCCTCCATTTGGCTTTTCAAACTAGACTCTTTCGCTACGATAGAGATATTTTGCGAGAACTAGTGGGCGGTTCTTACAGGGCCTACATCTCATTTTGAAATTGGAGGTTTGTTCTAAAAGTTATTCGCCTCAGCGTGAAACTAAGGGATGTTTGGGCTGTGTTAACAATAAGAGACATCCTATTTTCGCGAATGTCTCCTATATTTTACTTTTATATCAGGCGTTCTGGATAAACGTCCTACATCCTATCACTTATCTTTTCTAAATTAACGCATCTTTCATATGAAGCAATTTAATAAGAAGAAAATAGCAGGAAAAATATTTATTTCTTGGGGGGAATTATTACTCTTCAGCTTGTGTGGGGAATATACTAAAAAGTTCATTTTTATCAGCATGTGATACATAAATACATGTGTGTATATGTGGGAGAATATCGACGTAAATTAACAAAAATTACATGTACACACACACACACACACACACACACACACAACACACAATATTTCCGTTGCTGTTGATAAATAAAATAAACCCACCCGATGGCGTAGTAGTAACGTAGTCGTTCGGATTCCACATTAAACTGTAGGTCCAATCCTTACAACATATCATTGTGTAAAGTCGGCTTACAACATAAACTAAAGAAAGTAAGCTTGATCTGTTAAGCCCAACTCTAGAATCCATGTATTCTCTCAAAAGTTGGAGCTTCTTTCAGTGCGGAATCCGTTATGCCTCCGTGTACTATTCAGAAAGTGCCAAATCTATACTTCATTATTTACTAATCAGAAATAAACTAGCATACAATAGGATTAGTAGCGGCCAAAATGGACTGGCAAGGACAGTTTACTTTTTAGACAAGGTTTAGCATTGAGAGGTCATATTTTCGGTGGCAAAATGTGGCGAAAAGGGGAGGGGCAATTACCTAATCGACTGCTGCTAAAACACATTTTTCCGTTTAATCTGAACTGATTGATGAATTACAAATATATATCGATTTGTTCCATTAGTTATTGCAACACACAGACAACTGTTCTGTTAGTGTAGTTCAAGTTGATTTCAGGTTGACATTTTTAGGAAAGATTAAAATATCTTATTTTTTGAATCTTACATTCAATTTATCTTCCGCCACTATACATATTTTTTAGTATTGGTAATTCAGGATATCTCTATTTAGATCCGGAATGATATCAGAACTCCCCACCCTCAGATAAATTTCATACTACTAATAATATCGTCATGCTCTTAACACTTTATTTCACAAATCGCTTTTAAAAATGTCTTTACTTTCATTATAATGTAGTCTATTTTAAGTTTTAAAAGGCAAAAGGCAAAACTTCGAAATTTTAGCGTTCTTTGCTATGTTTTACACATACACTCTTTAAACGCACAGTATGATCCAATGGTATACGTTCAACACTCCTCGCTGTAAAAACGTCAAAGGAAGTATCGTGGTAATGTGTCTATGTACGGACGCCCACGTGCGCGTGAACTTGTAAATTACTCAGAAGCGACTAATGATAGAAACATAAAACTTTAGGAACACAAATATCTACCGAATACTAGTATTAACCTAACATGGTATAAAGGATATTAATCTCTTTGTTTGTCCGTTTATTGCATGCATACAAATGATATTTGCCTAATATCTCAGAAGTAAATAAAGCTACAAACTTGTAATTTGCATTCCGACAGATGTATAAAAATGTAACTATGCCTTTCACCTAACAATTTCAAATTTTACATATAACAATAAACCAGTTTCATTGTTATACTACGATTAAATCATATTTAATAGTAATAATAACAATACCTTCAAATAAGATAATTACAACACAAAGTTAACATAAACATAAGTACCAACACAAATTCAGTCTTTTTTAAGTGAATGAGGAAAGCAGAAATACGAGTAACCCAAACAGTCCCGGCCTAATTTACCCCACAAACTAGACAATAATTTATAATTTTTTAATATATAAGAAGCATACTGGATAAAAACGAATCAAGCAAACCAATAAAGGACCACTAGGCAAATATTGATGCACAGTCAAGTAAAGGAAGTGTTTCTGTGTGACCGATTCCAAAGCTGGTAAAGTTCTGTCCTTGACTCGTGTTCATACCTCTACTCTCTGATTTCTTCATCAATCAGAGTCAAAGTTCCACATACATGAGACAAAGCGGAATCAGAATCTAACGGTATAACCTTAAATTTAACTTCACTCCATGCTTATAACTTGCACTATATTCCTACGCGTACAACTGCCATTCAAACAAGAAATATGATTTCTCACAAACCACGTGTATGTTTACATTTACATAGTTCTTAGAACGGCTCAGGGAATAGTTGCTATCTGGCTGCCTTAGCGGAGATTATGCTCATGAGCCAACTGGACGTGTTCAGTGGCATAATAGGGGTGACGGCAGTAACAGCACTTTGGGCAGGATGCGGGTTCAGTGGAAATTGTCTGCTGTGGAAACGACAATATAGTTCAAAACCTAATAATATCACCGGTAACATACGTAGAGAGATGTTTACTAATTATGTAAGAGTTCAGAACGAAATAAAAGCCATCCATGTACTATATCAGCAAAAGATCATATCAAAAAAGTATTCATAACGTAACATTAGTAGATAAACTTGTTTGTAAACCAGTAACTTCACATTAGATTATCAATTAAATTGATCTCCTTAGTAAATATTATAATTATAAAAAATGTACACATAATAAATTTGGTATTATTATATATAGTACTATAAATATAATATATTAAATAAAATGTAGTAACTTTAAATGTAGTTTGTGCAATTGCTATAATAGCAAGGGCGTTTTGTAGAATATGCAGCAGGGACCAATATGTCACAGTTTTCTTTATTCCACTTCAAAACTGTTTGTTATGAATATTTTGAGAGCCATCACAAACACAACACAACGAGTGCTTCTACCTGCTTCTCCTCTCGCGTTTAGAATCGTCCTTTCCAGCTTGTTACGACTTACTTATTTTATAACTTTGAGATTCCATGTTAAAAGAAAAATCTATATAGTGTTACCTCGAGTCCTTATTAATGTCCATGATACTACATGTTGTATGGCTCGGGTTGTGACGCAAATATGAACGCGCCAATTAATGCGTTGTTGAACTAATGTATTCACCTTTCTATAACAATCTAATGAAATCAGCTCGCTTAAGACAACGGGCATTTATTATGATGTAAATATAGATTTGCCAATCAAATATTATCAATGTTTGATTAACTAACCTACGTGTAATTAAATAATGGCGGAACATTCAAATTTGTATAATTCCAAAATGTAAGATTTTATCAACGTTAAGGAAATAATTGTTAACTCAAATGAATATGTAAACTTTCTTTGTAAATTATTAATTGCCAAACTATGTATTTTTCAAATATCTTTCTGTTGTAATTTGGAGTATTGTAATAAGAAATTACCTAAAGACAGGTGTTCGAGGCTGGAACTTCGGGTATAAATACGAAGTAGTTTGGTTCGTAAGGAGGTCTGTTCTGGTGTCAGTCTAGGAAGAAGTGAATAGGTGCAATCCGCTCTTCTGTAAAACCTAGACTGGCCAAAGAGGAACGGTCTAATCTAGGAAGAAGTGAATAGGTGTATGCCGCTCTTCTGTAAAACCTAGGTTAGCCGAATGGGATATAAGTTCCAATTTAGGAAGAAGTGAATAGGTGAAAGTCGCTCTTCTGTAAAAAAAAATAACCTAAATTGGCGATCTCGGGTGATAACTCCAAGTCTAGGAAGAAGTGAATAGGTGTATGCCGCTCTTCTGTAAAACCTAGGTTTGGGCCACCCTAGTTTGACCTTTCTAGTAAGTTTCAAATTATCTATTAACAATTGATCTCCAAGTTCCAGTTATGAATTACCTAACCACTGGCTGTAAGTACTCAAGCAGTAAATAAACATTTCATTAAAACTTCACGACGTTAGTTGGATTTGTTCTGCACCTACCCTGAAGATAGGTTTCAGTATAGACCCTTAGAGCCTCAATGCTCCCGGCTATAGGAGTAAAGGGTGAGGAAAGTTGCTAGGAACGTAACAGATCCTTTTTGGCGCCCATCGTGAGGGCCACGACAGTATAGAACTTCAACCACCGACGTTGGACACCTAACAGATTCTTCTTGGCGTACAACGTGGAGGCTTAACAAATGAAGAATCCAGCCAGACGACTATTACGGAAGAGGTCTTTGTTAGAATCGAAGTTGCAGTAGCGCCGTAGAAGCTGAAGAATCCTGACCACTGCAGTCGAAGAAGATGACCAGCGACGAGTAGAAGATTCCTATAAGAAACTATAACTTGAAGACTTCAGTAGTTTGATAACGTTCTTCAAGAAAAAGGACTTACATTTTAAAAGTGTGAAAACTCAAATATTGTGTATTTAGTCATGTCAAAAAGGTATTTAAGGGGGGGGACAAAGAAAATTAACCATGGTGACCTTCAAGTGCTGCTCTGATGACTCCAAGTCCGTAGAAGGAACAGTCAAATGTCAAGAATGCGAGTGTTTGTTCCACTTGAGTTGTTTGTATATGGATGCCACGAATGAAGATGTTGATAGAACTAGTTTTAAATGCCAAGGTTGTCAAAACAAATCTGACTCTGCGAACCAAATGATAGATTTATTGAAAACGTGGAGACAAGAAGATGAAGAGAAGAGACAGAAAGATGAAGAGAAGAGACAGAAAGAAAGACAACAAGATAAAGAGAAAAGACAGAAAGAAAGACAAGAAGATGAAGAGAAAAGACAGAAAGATGAAGAGGAGAGACAGAAATAAAGACAAGAAGATGAAGAGAAGAGACGGAAAGAAAGACAAGAAGATGAAGAGAAGAGACGAAAAGAAAGAGAAGAAGATAGTAAAAAGATGAGAGAATTAATAGAGGAAGATCAATAGGAATGAGTTACAAAAAACTGTAGAGGAATGCCAAAAGGGATTGAGGGCCGAAATGGAAGAATTTAAACAAGTGACGAGTCAAGAAGTGAAAGATCAGATAGAAGCTACCCAGAAAGCCTTATTGGAAGAAATAAATGAAGAAAAAAGTCAGAGGAAAACAAAAGAAACTGAATTAACAAGCTTATTTGAAAGTTTAAGTCTTGAAACTACCAAGAGCTTGATGGAAGAAAAACAGCAAAGAAGAAAGGAAATTGAAGACGAAATAAAGGAAGCACAATGGCAAATTCACAAAACTTCTAGTGAAATAGATTTTTTAGCCATGAAATTAGAACGCCTACCTTTGAGTGCTAATTCAGTAGACCAAAGTCAGAGGATTCACTCTGCTAATTTGGCCACTCCTATCGCTAGTGTATCTAAGAGGAGGTATACTGAAAGAAGTAACCTCTCATCCTCTAGTGCTACGTCCGACGAAGGTTCGGAGTTGAATAGAAGTCGACGCTCGAAGAAAGTGAAGAAGTCACAAGAATTCTTCAATCACCTTTCAGAAGAAGAGACTAACAACAGAGTTAGAAAATCCAAGTGTCGGAATTTTAGATTGGCAGATACAAAAGCCTTAGAGAAGTTTTCTGGAGAAATAAATTCAGTCTCGGCCGAACGATACATCGAAAGTTTAAAGACCTATCTAGATATAATGGAAGTTTCAGAATTTTACAGGTTGAAAATTTTACCTTGCTTAATGACAGGAAAGGCCAAATTCTGGTTTATAGCAAATGAAAGGAAGTGGAAGAGTTTTAATCAGTTCTGTTATGCATTTCGAAAGCAGTATGCTTCTTTAGAGGCTAAACAACGAGACATGCAACTGTTAAGGAATAAGAAATTTCAGAGGTCCCTTGGGTTAACGTTAGAAGAATACTGCCGGGAAGTCTATGGAAACTACTGCAATCTGGTGGAACTTGTAAATCAAGGTGAAGTCTTGCATTTGATAATCAGCCTACTTCCGGCGAAAGTTCGACAACTAGTATTGACTCGAGATCCAAAAACCATGGAACAACTAGCAAATTATCTTAGTCGATATGAAGCCTCCGAACAACTGAAGATAAGTAGGGGAGATAACCCCAAGATAGAAGACCGAAGGCAGTTTCAACCCAGAGTTAGGCAGACTCAAATAGTTTCGTTTAGATTTAACAACGAAAGTGAAGGAGCGACCAGAACACCTCAGAATCCTAATAGGAACAATAATAGAAACCAAAGGGGTTACCAAGGGCGGAATTTCTATAGCAACGGCAATAGAAGTCAACCATATAGACGACCATGGAATCAATCCTTTCCCCAACAACCACTTCCATAGAAATTCCAATACAAAGGAAATCTCCTGCCAAACTGAAGAAGTCCCGACTGAGTTAAATCCTGTCGCTCCTGCTTGGGAAGGTTCAATGCTCCTAAATCAAAATTGAAACCAACCCTCGTTGTAAATGAAGCTCTCTCATTTACAACGGAAGGGAAAACTGTATCGGAGAAAAATGAGAGTACCGACAATTTCCTCACCGAAGATTTTTTAGAAGTATTGCATTTAGAATTAGAAGTCGAAAAGGAAGAATGGAAAAAGATAGAACAACCTGAACTTAGGAATATTGTTGCCCAGGAAACCAGAAATTATCGCTCAAATTTTAGGATTGAAAATAAAGTGTACTCCAGATACAGAGAGTGAATAAACTACGATAAATTATAAAGTCTGGCTTAAGTTACGAGACAGATTACCAGGACTTAAAGTTAAAAGATGTTCTGAAGAAATGTTATTGAATTTTACTAGAAAGGGAAATTCTAGGATAATGGGATATAGGCAGATCCGTTTTAAAATACGAGAATATGTATTTGAAGACTCAGTGTATATATAGTCCGAGACTTGGATAAGGACCTAGTATTGGGAAAACCGTTCATGAAAAGGCACATGGCGAGCTTAGAAGCAGGAAGACAGAGATTTTACATAATAAAAGATGGACAGTTAGTAGAAGAGGACCTAAGAGAAGAGAAAGACCTTATAAACAGATCCCAGGTAACTGAGGATGTTTCCATAAGCCGAGTAAGCGTTATTGCTTAGTAAGCCAAGGAAAGGCTACCAGGGGAAAAGGTTGATTCCCTTACTCTTCGAGTATAGAAGAGAAATTGTTGTAACAATTTAAAGGAAGAAATTGTTATTTAAGAGGCTGAGTCCTCATAGCGTTAGCAAAAATGGCTTAAATAGTAAACGTTTATAAGAAAGGTCAGATTTGATAAAGAATGATCTAATGTTCAAGAAATGTGAGAATCTCTAAAATTACTGTTGTACAGTGACATTAAAAGGTCATTAACTAATACTGAATGGTCTAGCCTGTAAGAATGAGTATATATTTGAGGCTACTTTTGTGCTGCGCAAATAAAAAATGGTCAAAAATGTTATAAGGGCTAAGTCTTGAGAAAGGAATAAGAACTAATGAGAGAATTAGAATTTCCTATTATGTAAAATATAAAGTTTGAGATGATTACCAGATCAAAGGTTTTGAAAATAATAATTCATAATTATTATGTGGATAAACTGAAAAGTATGATATTTAAAGCCAAATTGTTTTTGAATAGGCTTATTACATTAACAAGGTTAGATATTCAAAGGAAATATTTGTCTTAATTTTGAACTTGAACATGTAACAAAGAATCTTTATTGTTTACTGTAAACTTCTCATAACAAAGATGATTGATCTGTAACTGATATGACTGAATAAGTTAACATTAATTTCTGTGTTATTTTCAATAATTCGAAAGGTTTGTGATGTTGGATTTGTTTGGTAAATCATTAAAACTATTGTGTTGAATAAAAAACTAATTTTCTAATTAACCCAAGTGTGTTAAAGATTTCAGATATGGGTTACTAACAAAAGTTTATTTGAAAAAAAAAGAAGAAGAAAGGAGTTTAAAAGGTTATGATCAAATATTTCTCTTTCATGTAATAACGTTTGAGAAGTGTATGTTATGTTGATTTAATAGTTTTATTTAAAATTTGAATATAACATTGTATTTAAGAAATGTACATAATTGAAAAGCTAACCATATGAAGGCCCAGGGGGAAAAACGATGAATGTCGATTTTTCGCCCATTTTGAGATCGCAGCCCCATCTCATAGCTCAAAAGCTGTACTATAAGAATGTGAACGATCTTGGTTGGGAAAACGGTGAGAAGTGCCTGAAAAACGCATTCAAACATACGGGGCAAGGGGGAAAAACGATGAAAGTCCGAGCGTCGGGGGAAGAACGATGAGTGTTTTCTGTTAAATAATGTGTCCCTCACTGAAACGGGTTAGCGCTATGGGAAGGTTATTCCAGTCGTTCGTTGTGAGTGTGTTGAATCGTGCAGTGTTGTGATCAGTTCTATTGTGTACTATTTGTGACAAACATGAATGTTTGCTTAATATTTGTTGAGATATTAAGATTTTTAAATGTTTGTTATTTTAAATTATATGCAAGATGTCACAGACAACTTTAATTATATTGGTACAGTTGTGGTTGGAACTTGTATATGTATTTCGAAATACGTCATAATCTGTTCGCATTGACGTCACGTTCACATCTCAACAGAGGAAGTGACTCGTACGTACAAGTCGCAAAAACCTGTGGTTGAAGCTGGCATCAATGACTCTGAAAAATCAAAAAGAGAAACAGAACTCTCAAGACTGGAAACAGAACACAAACTTCAGTTACTGAAAGCTCAGAAGTTTTATTCCCTCAAGAAGTTATACAAAAAGAAGAGTAGAAGGGATGACACCATAGCTGCAGTTACCATGGATGTTCAGAAAAATTTACCGACCCCAAACACTAGCACCAATGATGTGTATTATAAACGTCAGTTGAGCTTCTACAGCTTCAATATTCACATCCTTTCATCTGGTGATTCAGTTTTCTTCATGTATGACGAGACCGTTGCTCATAAAGGACCACAGGATGTGTGCTCTATGGTCGACAGTTTTGTGCACAACTTTTTGCTGGAAAAAGTTCGTCGCGTGGTCATCTTTTGTGATTCTTGTGCCGGCCAGAACAAGAACTATACTGTCATTCGATACCTCCACCATCTCGTGACAGAAAAACGTCGTTTCGATGCAATCAACATGTTTTTTCCAATCAGGAGCCACTCCGACTTAGAGTGCGATAAAAACATGAGCTACATAAATCAACAGTCCCATGTTGAGTTGCCGGACGAATGAAGAGATGTAATAAGGAGCAGCAGACACAAACCAAAGCCATTTCCTGTGGTAAACAGTACGAAGGAGCTCTTCAAGACGTGGACTGAGTTCTTGAAGCCAATTTTCCTGCCAAAATGTCCATTTCCTACCAGGCCAGAGCGTTGTTTGGAGATACGAGCTGAAAACCCTACCAAAATTTTCTACCGCAATACCTATCTTGGCACTTACTTGCGCGCTGATGTCATGTCACCGAAGCGAGGAAAGAACAAAGGGACCTCTACTTCACCTAGAACCATTTTGAGAAATCTGTATGATAGACCGCTGCCCATTCCTTTGCCCAAGTACATGGATCACCAGGATTTGAAGTGATTATTCACCAACCCCAAAGACTGGTCCAACTTTTTTCATTTTGATGATAGTTTGATAAATAACAAACATCACTCTTTTTAATGTTGTAGTGTTACTCTAATTTTGTCTTTGTTCATTAGTACACACCTGCAATGTAGAATTAAAACCACATTTTTCGGGATAATTTTGCTTATTACTCTTTTTTTGGTTTCCTCTGATTCTCCAGCAACATTTTCCTATGGTTAACTACATCTGTGGGAGTAAAAAGATACTTAAAAATAATTATTTTGACATATAATGGCGTATTTATGAATATAAATACTTGTTTTTCATTTCCTGACAAATCGTCTCGAATGAACATTCATCGTTTTTCCCCCTGCCCCTTCATATGATTTCTAGTGTGTTGTTATAAATGTTGATAAAGCATTAATATTTGGGTAACAATATGATTATTAGTTCTACTGAACTAATCATTTAATTTGAAATAATAAACCAAATTTGTATATATAAAAAGAAAAAACTTTATACTTTAATGAACCTAAATGTAAGTTTATTGGGATTAAAAGAAAATTGTAGGAAAGGCAAAGAGTTTAGACAAAGAAAAATTTGTTTCACTTTCGTTTCTCAAATTTTCCTATAAACTACAGAAGGGGGAACCTGTTACGACCTTACTTATTTTATAACTTTGAGATTCCATGTTAAAAGAAAAATCTATATAGTGTTACCTCGAGTCCTTATTAATGTCCATGATACTACATGTTGTATGGCTCGGGTTGTGACGCAAATATGAACGCGCCAATTAATGCGTTGTTGAACTAATGTATTCACCTTTCTATAACAATCTAATGAAATCAGCTCGCTTAAGACAACGGGCATTTATTATGATGTAAATATAGATTTGCCAATCAAATATTATCAATGTTTGATTAACTAACCTACGTGTAATTAAATAATGGCGGAACATTCAAATTTGTATAATTCCAAAATGTAAGATTTTATCAACGTTAAGGAAATAATTGTTAACTCAAATGAATATGTAAACTTTCTTTGTAAATTATTAATTGCCAAACTATGTATTTTTCAAATATCTTTCTGTTGTAATTTGGAGTATTGTAATAAGAAATTACCTAAAGACAGGTGTTCGAGGCTGGAACTTCGGGTATAAATACGAAGTAGTTTGGTCCGTAAGGAGGTCTGTTCTGGTGTCAGTCTAGGAAGAAGTGAATAGGTGCAATCCGCTCTTCTGTAAAACCTAGACTGGCCAAAGAGGAACGGTCTAATCTAGGAAGAAGTGAATAGGTGTATGCCGCTCTTCTGTAAAACCTAGGTTAGCCGAATGGGATATAAGTTCCAATTTAGGAAGAAATGAATAGGTGCAAGTCGCTCTTCTGTAAAGAAAAAAACGAAATTGGCGATCTCGGGTGATAACTCCAAGTCTAGGAAGAAGTGAATAGGTGTATGCCGCTCTTCTGTAAAACCTAGGTTTGGGCCACCCTAGTTTG
Organism: Lepisma saccharinum; assembly: GCF_977018435.1. Classification (NCBI taxonomy): domain Eukaryota; kingdom Metazoa; phylum Arthropoda; class Insecta; order Zygentoma; family Lepismatidae; genus Lepisma; species Lepisma saccharinum. The sequence goes on from NC_139237.1 coordinate 7,759,258, forward strand.
ACCTTTCTAGTAAGTTTCAAATTATCTATTAACAATTGATCTCCAAGTTCCAGTTATGAATTACCTAACCACTGGCTGTAAGTACTCAAGCAGTAAATAAACATTTCATTAAAACTTCACGACGTTGGTTGGATTTGTTCTGCACCTACCCTGAAGATAGGTTTCAGTGTAGACCCTTAGAGCCTCAATGCTCCCGGCTATAGGAGCCAGGAACGTAACAAGCTAGTTTGGTCGGACTTACAGTTCACATTCTATGGTAAGTTTTGTTCTGTTGTTTCCCGTTTGAATATCAAGATACCACAAAGTTCACAATAATTATGAATCCCGTAGCATATCAGATTTTAATCTTGGTCCTGGAAGTTTTATCAAAAAAGTTATCTGTGCAACATACACGGCAAGGTACTCCCTCTCTGCCATTTTGGCCGAGAAATTATTCAGAGCTACTAATGGCGAAATGTCGTAGCTGGCTCCCGCGCCTTATGAATAAAGTAGAGCCGTCCTCTTTAAAGACATGTGATGTGTGACAATCGTAGGTGATCGCTAGGTTTGGTTTATTTATTCTCTCCCCTTTTGCTGGGACGCTTTAAAAGCAGTCGCCAGTTACAGCGGGATCAACTGTTGAACACAAATTGACGTCACCCGCAGGAGACAACTAATCGCCTCCGTAAAAGAATTCAGGAACAATAAGGAACTTCTCTTAACTTGAGTTGTCACCTTAGGGGTTCGAGTACTTTCCGAAGTTAATAATTTTTACCTACTATCCATTTCATCTTCATTACTGGGATTAGACAAAAGTAGCAGAAAAGCGAAGTAAAATAAAAATACCAAAACGTATATACGCAAAATAACAAAAATACAACAATGAAATCTTCAGAAAAACCAATGAAGAATTATTAAAGAAATATGACAAATAGTTACATGTACGTGAAGTCAACACCAAAAAACCACGACACTTTGGCCATTCCTTTTATAGTGCTAGTTCTCTCTCTCTCTCTCTCTCTCTCTCTCTCTCTCTCTCTCTTTCTTTGTCTCATAGTCATACAAACATTTTGGATATCATACATAATGGTCCTAGAATTTCATCAAAAAATATTTTTCTGTCGGTCCAGCAAAGTGCATCTGCTACAAATAGTAATGGAATGATTGACTTGATTGATTTGCTTTATTTTACTTCGCTTTTTGTGCCACTTTTGGCTAATTTGCGAAGATGGGGATGTGTGATGATATGATGAAATTGATGAATGGAGAATCACAAACACCCATGTCCAGACCAGGATTCGAACCCGGGACCCCTGGCGGAGTGATAGACTTGTACTAACATGCTAACAGTTTACTTACAGTTAAACTTAGCAGGCAAAGGATTTGGGCTACTAAGAGGACTGACTATTCATATAAATGCCAATATACCATTTGAAGCCGTAAATGTGGATTCTACTGTTCTATACGTTCAATCAGATATCTCCATTCATATCAGATATTTTTAATATCCAAACAAATTTGCTCAATTTATACACAATTCAGGCCGATCTGTGAATTCTGTCTAACTTTTTGTTGGAACTTTTTAAGGTTTACGTGGTGTTACTTGATAGCAAAAATAATATTTTAAAGAAAATATATCTTTTGCTCATCAAGAATGGCAAATTTGTTGTCCTAAATTTTGAACTTATCGTAGATGACCATCCCAAAACTGGTACACATGTGAAACCGTGCTGGACTAATGGTGATTCTAGCCCCTGTGACAATGACTGTTCAAGAACCCTAAATTGACATGAAATGCAATGTAATGACTTATCGTTTATTTGACCTGCCCCCGTCTTCAACCACGTATTACATTACACAGTTGTATTATTAAAGGAAAATACACCTTCACACTGGAACCTCAACTCCGGAACACCATTAATTCGTCGATATCGAGGTGCTCCAGTTTGTCAAAGTTTGTTTCAAGTCTACTTTATGCTCGGATAAGCTAATCTGAACTAGGCCTGTAGTTTAGAGCAGTGGCGGCTTCTGCCTATTCGCACATTCGCACGTGCATACCCAAATAAATCTGTAATGCAATAAATTCTTATTATACTTATTCACTGAACACTATCTCCTTCAAAACATCAAACGTTCCCACGTCCCATGGGCTTTGCTTTACCAGCGCCTGAGATACGTTCGCTTTGCACACAAGTCGCCGTGTGCCCGTCTGCCGCTGTTTGCAGCACGCAAGGAGAGAGAAGGAATTGATGCCTGTAGCTTGCAGTATTATAGGCTTTACGCACACTGCTACTGTTGTGTTCACGATACAGCAGTGTTGCAATCCCATTCCATTGGAGATCGTATGGCGGAGTAGAGGCAGCCCACACATCATCGTAAATCGAGAGATTTTTTTTGGAAAAGGGACATTAGTAGTGTATATTGGCCGGTTCTACGCAATACTTAGTAGGTATGCCTTTTTTTTATCAATCGAATATAAGTTTTTGACATATTTTGACAATTTTTTGTCGATGTTTTAGCGTTTAGCGATGTTTTAGTACAAATTTTCACTATACTCATTTTTTTTCCACTCATACTTGGTAGGTATATTATGATCTTACGTGATACAACTTAACCTATCCTTTTTTTTACGATTATTTAATTTTTTTACGATCCTAAGTGATATAACTTAACCTATCATTTTTTTTATTTATGCACTGTTTGAACGTCATTATTTGAGGATCATATTTTGTAGGTATTTTTTTTTTATCAATCGAATATAAGTTTTTGACATATTTTGACAATTTTTTGTCGATGTTTTAGCGTTTAGCGATGTTTTATTACAAAATTTTCACTGCACTCATTTTTTCCACTCATACTTGGTAGGTATATCACGATCTTACGTGATACAACTTAACCTATCTTTTTTTTTTACGATTTTTTTAATTTTTTTTACGATCCTAAGTGATATAACTTAACCTATCATTTTTTTTATTTACGCACCGAACTAACCTACAAGGGACTCTGTTTGTTTTAATATTTTAGTATTATAAGGTTTTCACAAATTTTATATAACCTAAAATGTGTTGGATGTTGATTTTTAGTATGTGGCAATTTTTTATGAATTTTAAAACTGTTCCGTCACCCTCTCGTTCTTCACGTCGTGGACGAAGGACTTCTCTGCAATCAGGATGACGCTGCATAGAGTATCGGCAGGCAGCGCGTCGTGGAACTCGCAGACGACCTTGATGTTGGTGCGATCGTTGACCACCACCTGCCTTCTCTTAGATGTGTTGATGACGGTCATGGGTCTCCGTGCTTTGAATTCGCTGGGCGTGTAATACATGTCCACGCTTCCCTCGGTCACGCGTTTGTAAGCCGTGTAAGCTTCGTAAAGTTTGAGGTAATCGTTTTTGGTCATGTCGAGGTTGTAATTTTCGCGCGGGAACACTTCGTTCCTACCGTTCTTCAGATAAACGTTCTTGATCTTGCAGTCGTCGAACTTGCTGGAATCTTTTTCCTGATCGTTATTGCGTCCGGTCTGAAAGAGCACTACGACGAAATCTGGCATGTCGAACTGTATGTTGTTGAACTGCGTCGTCACGTCGAATTCCATGTGACTTCCCGACGCCATCTTCTGCACGCACTGGTAACCGTGAAAGTGAATCGGCACCTGCGGACTTTTCAAGATCTCCGCTTTGTACTTGAGGGCGTAGTTCGTTTCGTATTCCACCACCGGCATTCTCAATTCCATGCTCCGGATGACGCACTTGGCCGCTTCGGGTAAAGTGTTGGCTATCGGCGTGGTGCCGTCCGGACCCAAAGTAGCGTATCGCATCAGTGCGTCGTTGTCGTTGGCCGCTCTTCGAAACGTGACCCTCAGTCCTCCCTTCCACATGATCTCCTTGTAGTCCGAGAAGAAACCAGGCAGCAGACGCATGGGAAAGAGCACCGTGTGACTTCTCGTCGATATTTTGGTCCCGGCTTCGAATCCCCCGGCCTGGTAGTACGCTGCGTCTGTTTTGGATAATTTCAACGTTCCCACCGCCGTCGACGTGATGCCTGGATAATCTATTCTGTCGATGACGGTGTTGTGTTTCCTCACCTCCACCTGCGAGAACAGGTGAGGCACGAAGTTGTCCACGAGTATCAAGTTTGCTGCTGCAGGAAACGCGTCTCCGCTTTCCTTCTTCACCACGTCGAATTGAAGGTAGAGGTCCGCTCTGTGAGGATGAACGAACCCATCGCCTACGTCCACGTCGTATTCGATCTCTCTGTTCGCTTCGTTCAGATTGGCGAACGTGCGACGGTTGGGAGGGAAAGATTGCAATTCGTAACTTTCGATTTGCTCCATTTTACATGTGTGGTTATTTATTATACGTTGATCTCCACGATGGCCGTCGTAGTGGCACCTGCGAAATCCACCACCTCTCCTTTCTCGTTCGTCACCACCAACTCTATGTCGTCTATGCGGTTGCGACATACTGGAAAATAGATCGGCGAAGAGGGCGTGTAGATGATCGGTTCCATGAACTCGGAACTTGGTTTGAAAGTGGCTATGATTCCCGTGTGCTTGTGACTTCCTAACAATCCGTCCGAAGATTTCGTGATCATACCTTCGGCCACGTTACAGTGTACGTTCAGAGTCTCTATGGCCAAGAATTTAGGAATGTTGGTTGCCACGTGCTTGATGCCAGCTTCGAGTTTGGTGTCGTTCTCGAAACCTAAAAGTTCTCCCATGGTGCCCAGGTCCACGGTCTCCGTCGCGGATAGGATTTCCACTCTGTGCGTGACCGAATTTTGAGAAAGGTACGTGCCTTTGGGTAATTGGGCTTGCAAAGTGGAAAGATTGTATTGGCCTGGCGTGACGACGATGTGTTCGTTTCCGACGCTAATTTTGTTGTTGTGATGCGTAACATTAGGTATGAGGTACATGCTGTAGAATGCACGCAGAGCTACGGATTTAGGATAGACGATGTCTTCGTGCAGCGTGAGTTTCAAGATCGAAGATTCGCTCGTGAGATGAAACACGCCCATCCTCGTGATGCTGTTTGAGGTTCCACAATGCTTTCTGGAAATCCTCGATCGTAGGGTTATTTATTTTAGAGAGAAACGCGACCACGGAGAGGCAGAGATGACCGCAGTTCACGTCTCCAAAATCTTGAATGCGTTCGTCGTTGTAGTATATAGAGGTTTTGTTCGTTTTCAGATAATGAATTAAATTTGTAGGTGGAACACCTCCGAAAGAATCGAAAACGAATGCTTTTGCATTGTCGTTTTTGTGGTAACATATCCAATGCGTGCCTGGATTTTCTTGACCGTCCAAGTTGACTACTCCGCATTCTCTTTTTTTAACGCTTGAAGGTAACGAGTCGGACATGAAAACTCCTCTGAAGTGTTTGATTTGTAACGGTTCGATCAGAGATTCAATGTCTCGGTTGGTGAGTGCTTCTGTTTCTTTTTTTAAACTTTCTCATCACGCCCTTCCCTTTTTTCTTCTCCATGGCCAGGTTGTGACGTTTCTGTTCTTCCAATTCTGCTTTGTTCTTCTTCGAGTCGATGACGGTTTTCGCGATGGCGGCGCTACCGCCGGCCAAACTTCCAACGGCCCCCAATGCTGCTAGGATGGCCGGGATGCTGAATATGAAACCTCCGATCTTTTGCTGTTTCCGCGAACGCTGCAATCTTTTCAATTGAGGTGTGCTGAGCAGCAATTTCATTCCGTGTCCTTTCGACAAGCAAGAACGTTTCTTCTCGCGTTGTTTCTTGGTGAGTAACCCATCGAGGGCACCTAGATTTTTAAGATTGGAGTATGGTATCTGGTACACGACACCCTTGGGCTTCATGTTGATGCTCTATGTGTTATTTTCACGGTATGTTATTTATATATATATTCTGAGATTTTTTCTCGTGTAGTTTTTTTTACGGTATGTTATTTATATATAAATGTTCTGAGATTTGTTTTTCAAGGCCTCGCAGTCGCTACACAAATTCTATTACGTGCTTCGTTTTCTTGCCAAGAAGTTCCTTTGTCCCCTTGTACACGATTCGAGTTTTGTTCTCGATTAAAATAGATAGCTTCTCGTCGGATAGCATGTTAGCGTATCGATCTGGTAAAAATAGACTGTATTGTGCGTTGAGCAACAGGCGTACCTTGGGACCATACTGGGTAGAAACGATTGAACCGGAAGTTATCGTGTAAGGTTTGTCGACTTCCAATTCCTGAATTTTTACATACTCGACTGACAAATTTAGCATTTGTTTTAATGCTTGGAGATCACTCATTTTTTCAGTCGTCATATCAAAGAAAAATTTCAGTGTTAGAGAGAAATTTAATTGTTTTTTTCACGATGTGTGTTATTTATATATACCGAAGATTATTTTTTTTTCACGATGTGTGTTATTTATATATCAATTTTTTTTGACACGTATATATATTATTATTTTTTAACAGAGGAAGAAAGTCCGTGCTTCGGAAAACGCGATGATGTGCGTAATGATATCTTCCGTCTCCTGCTTAGACTTGGGCCAATCTACTGTGTACCGTCTTCTTCCCTGCCTTGCCTCGTGCAATTCATCTAACCTATCGTTTAATTTTTTCCCCTGCAGTCGAAAGCAGAATGTTGAGATCACCGCACCTCAGGCCGCTGATCTCCCGAAGATGGTCCTTGAGAACCATTTCACAAGGGATGCGAAATTCCGGCGTCGTTCTTGCTATGATTACAAGTTTCCCTACATCCTCACAATCTCCGTTTACTGCATGTTTAAATATTTTACATAGTAGCTCGGGCGGCAAATCAGTTATACGAGACATGTTGTTATTATTATTATTTTTTACTCTATGTTATTTATATACCCCATCCCAATTTTTGTTTCGTGTTCATGGCGATGGTGGTACCCAGTGCGGCGACCCGTTCACCCAGCGATGCGTCTCTGCTTACGAACCTTTCGAAAGCTGCGTGCTCTAACTTTCTGTCTGCTTCGTGACGTGCATCCAGATCCGTCTGCGTGGTGTTGTAACCGATGTCGTGATCTTTGCATGCGGCGTCCAACGGATTCACACCCTTGTCTCCTCTCTCCAATCTTTTCTCGAGTTTGGTACCCGGTCCGCAGTACTGGTAGCCAGGTAAATGCATCTCGAAAGGTAACTTGTTGATGATGTCGTTCACGAGTCCTTTTCCTTCGGCCACGTTCCAGAATCTCGGAGGCAGCGTGTTAATGATTTTGATCAGGTAACCTATGCCCTTGTCGTCGTTCACGATGAAGTTGGAAAGTTTCGTGCTGATCATGTCCACGATGCCAACCTTCTCGTTGTAGAAATTACGGTTGCCTGCATTCTCTTCGCCGGCTATCACCAACAATCGGTCCACGAGTTTCCTAACGTCATCCACCCAAACGAATTCTTTGGGTAACGTGTTGTAGCGTTTGACGCCGCTGCCTGTTTTGACCTGGTTCCAAATCGGTTTGATGAGATTCCTGTACTTCTCGCCGCTGCTCGATTTCACCCTATTCTGCGAGGCGTCGTTGTTCTGGTACAAGGCATCCGTCATGATCAGAATTTCCTTGTAACTCTGGTAATCTTCGTCGGTGTAATCTTTCGGCTGCTTTTTGGCAACGAGTTCCCACAGTCCCACCGTACCCGGATACCTGTTCCAACTATCCTTCTCGCCTAAATTGACTTTAATGTCATTGCCTTCGAAGGTCACCTTCGATTTCCCAATCTTCCACACCACACCGCCGCCTTCGCTGGTTTCCATGCTAGGATACAATCCGAACACTTCATCCTTGTCGAATTTCCCCGTGCTCAGGTAGTCTCGTGCCAAAGGTCCCAACTCGATTTTATCCGAAGACGTGCTGCCTATGGCTCGACGTCGTGCCGGTGCATCCTTCAGTTCGAACGGCGTCGAAGGAATGCTCGAAATGGGCGTGGGTACGGCGTAACTTTTAGCTGCGAGCGGTACGAGTTCGTTGATCAAATTTTTATTTTGTTCCCTGACACTTTTAATTTCTTTACCTAGACCGCTGATGGCATCGATCACAGGTTGATCCTGACGTTTCTTCTCTTCGTAGAATCCGCGATTCTCGGATTTCCAACCTTTGAAGCGTTTCGCGAGGTAATCGCGAAGCTTGAGATTTTCGTCTTCGATTTTTCGTTTCGTCATGACGTTATTTATACACGTCGTTTCTCACAACGTTGCAACGTTTAGAAAGTCGTTGATTTTGTTTCTGTATTTTCCGTCGTTGGGTTTTCTCGTCATGTCGATCGTAGCGAATCCGAAATCGTCACTGTTCCAGCAAGAAGAGCAGCCTTCCGAAAATTGATTGTAGTTCATGTCTCCGCCTACGTAGTCATCGTACGCGTGCTTGAGGTTGGTGTGATCTTGACGAAACAAACATATGAAATTAGCGTTGTCGCGTACTAACTGTTTTGGAATTTTGGAAAACGTTTGAGCTAGGTAGAAGCAATCCATTCCTTTGTGACGACCTTGCGTGAAAAAGTTGCGAATTTCATTTTGATTTTCCAGGATGGCGTCGTCGAACACAACGACTGAATTTTCACGACAATCGTCGAGTGGTTTTATTTCCGAGGCGAACGTTGCAATATCCAGACCATCGTACAGTTTCATCAGTTGCTGGTATTTGGATTGCTCCAAACTTTTCGAGAACACGTACAGGTGCCTGTTCTTCCAATCTAACCAATTCGGTGCGAGGAGAAAATTGTCCACGAGCAGTGTCGTTTTCCCACACCCCGAAGGACCTACGATCAGACAGCGGATGTTGTCGGGAAGCAACTTGCCGTTCTTTTTCTTCGTTTGACTTTCCGGATCCGGTAGACGCTTCACCACGTTCCACGTACTCACAAGATCACTTCGTCCGCGTCGATCCAACTCTTTTCCGGAAGTCCCAGCCATTTGACAAACAGTTTGTCACCTTTCCTACGCAATACTTTCTCGATGAGGTACGTGTCGGGGTGTTTCGTTTTAGAGAGTTCCTCTTCGTAAAATCTTCCTTTCAAAATCTCGTCGCTACTATCTTTTATTATATACGTGTGTCGGTTTCCGGGTAAAACTCGAACCACCGTAAAAAGTTCCGTGCTCCAATTTTTTGTGAATCCCTTCTCGAAGGTGCGTTTGAATTTGCTGATCCTCACCTGGTCTCCAATTTTGTATTTAGCTTTTTTTGTCGTGGGTGTGTACTTTGGACAGTAAACGGTAGAAATTAAACGCTGCTCGTCGGACTTGGTAACGTCGGCTGGCTTCATGCCTATTGTTCTGTGTACCGTATCATTATAGGTGTCGACGAGTTCCGGCAGGATGTCGACCCATTTGTAATTTCCCCGAAGCGTGAATCGTTTCCACATGTGTGTTTTCAAGGTTCGATTGAATCTTTCCACGATGCTGGTTTTGATGTGACTGAAGGTCGAATAATGTCGAATCTTGTGTTTTTGAATAAACTTTTGGAATACAGCGTTATAAAATTCTTTACCGTTGTCCGTTTGCAGAAACCGTGGTCGTCTGCCACCGCTTTCGCGAAAAATTAATTTGAATGCTTCCGTGACACATGTTCCCGTTTTGGCTTTCAAAGGTAGAGCCCATGCGAATTTCGAAAACGTGTCTATGACGGTGAGAAGGTACTTGTTGCCCTTGTTCAATTTATATATGTTTTTTAACTTGCCGCTACTCATCTCGACGAGGTCACTTTGCCAGAGGTCATCGATGCCCTTGGTTACCACAGCCAAACGTTCGTAGTTGCGGCGTGCAGGTTTATGCAATTCTTCGACGATGGCTTGCCTAGACATTTTTTTTTTAGAGATTACGTTTCAAGAGAAGCACAAGCGTGATGGGATTCAAAGAGGGTGGCACTTCGCTCGTGTTTTGAATGATCAGCTTATCGCCGGCACTCACGTCGAAAACGGTAAGATCTTCGTCTTCGTGTATTTCATATATGTTGCGCGTTTCGTTCCAACGTGCCAGAGGAATGCTTCCTGCTTTCTGGACACCACGATTCGATATCAAAGTCATGGTGGGAACGCTAGCTTTTCTACCGTGAGACCAGTACGAAAATTCGTTTATCTGAATCGTGCCATCGAGGAGAAACTTGTAGTACGGATGATAAGGATGCAACATGTACAGTTTGTTACCTTCGACGAACGTGGAGATTCTCTGTTGATTGGGTACGCTGTTGATTTCGATGGCTTGCAGAGAATGCAGTTTAGCGAATTTAGTGTCGACGCCGAGCAGATTACTGTGAACTTGTCCGAGTTTATTTTCGATGGGCAGCAAATGCTCGATTATGGCATCCGTTACGGCAGAAAACGACGGTTTGATTTTCACTTCCACGTTCAACTGCTTGTAGTTTTCGTTGAGTTCTTGCAACTTGGCACCGAAAGAGGCCAGCGTCGATTCCTGCGTGGATTCCAGCACTCCAACTTGATCTCTGATGTTGACGACAATGTTCTGAAGGTTCTCGACTTGATTCAATTTCGAGCTCTTCTCGGTAAGATCGTTCACGATCCTTCGCATCTCTGTAAACTGCGTGTGGAGGTCGGCGACGCTCTGCGAAGTGGGCAGCGTCGACACCAGCGAACTAATTTCGTCTCGAATCTGTTCCACGTTCGCCGTTTCCGTTTCTAGTCGTTTCAGCATTCGAGATATGTTTCTTTTCAAAGCGTGCAATTCTTTGGAGGTGGGGAGATTGGCCACCCTACTCTCGAGATCGTTCAATGAACTTTTGATGTCGTTCGAATCGGATAGTGCCGTCACCGCCGTTTTCAATTTTTCCAAATCTTCGCTCGAAGTCACGCTCGTCCGTAACGATTCCAAGTCACCCTGTATGTTGTCGAGTACGTGATGAAAATGAGCGAGATTCGTTTCGACGTTCAAATTTTCTAAATATTCGATCTTCTGCTGAACCGTGCTCAACGTGTCTTGAATGCTCGTCAACGCTCTTGCTTCAGCGTGAATATTTTTAATTTCTTCGTTGATCAATTCCAAGGACGCCTGAAGCGTAGCGATGGTGGTTTGAATGTGTTCGAAATCTTGATAGGCCTCCAATTGAATTTTTATGTTCGCGACGCTTTTACCGATGACCTGCAGTTCGTCCGACGATGGTAGGTTCGTCATTGTATCTTCCAAAGTCTGCAACTTGGATTTAATTTCTTCCAACGTGCTGGTGAATTCTTCTTGTAATTTGGAAACGACGACATGTAAGCGTTCTGCGTCTATATCGTTCACAACGGTTTGAAGTTCAGAGAAATTCTTTTCTATTGCGGAAGTTCGTTCTTCGATTTCGAGTTTCAATTTTTCCAAATCTTCATTTTTCGATTGAAATTGCTGTAATTTGGCCAAATCATTTTGAAGCGAATCCACGCTCAACTGTATATTTTGAACGTTGTCGTAAGAAGGTACGTCGACATAATTTTTTATCAGCGTCTTCAGTTCGGAATCGATTTTCAGAATGGGGTCGAGACATTGCGTTTGGAGCGTAGCGATTTCCGACTCTAAACTTTTGTTTAAGGTCTCCTGCAAAGCAATCAAATCGGTCCTCAACTTCTTAACTCGAATGTCCAACATGAGAATCTCTTCTGCGTGGTCTACACGCTTGGTGTTGCCGAAAATGTCGGTAGGCATTTTTGGTTAACGGTTATTTATAATAGGATAAACGATTCGTAATTCTACAAAGAGAGGAATAAGTTTGTCGTAATCTCCGAGAAGTTCCATGTAAAGATAATCTCCTGCAGACACATCGTACGTAATGTTAGAAAGCATCTTGTCGTGCTTGATTCGAAAAATGTTCTTGCCGGTAGAAATTTTGATTTCGCCTGCGTTTTCCGGATTCACGGTGATTTGAAGTTTCCCGTCGATCGGAATTTCGTAGAAATGTAAATTGTTATTAAAAACATAAAACATCTTGCCCACATCGTCATTCAGTTTCGTCCAAATGCTGTTGAGTTGAATGATCAACAGACCGTTGAGTTTAGGTAACACGGAAGGTAAGACTTCATGATCTGGTATGGTTTCCATAATGATCTGTTTTTTGAAACCGAACAAATTCATAGGCATGCTGGTTATTTATTCTCACAACGTTGCAACGTTTAGAAAGTCGTTGATTTCGTTTCTGTATTTTCCGTCGTTGGGTTTCCTCGTCATGTCGATCGTCGCGAATCCGAAATCGTCACTGTTCCAGCAAGAAGAGCAGCGTTCCGAAAATTGATTGATCAACAGACCGTTGAGTTTAGATAACATGGAAGGTAGAAATTCATGATCTGCCGTGCGGTGTACAGTCTCCATTGTTTGCTTTCGGAAACCAAAGAGATTTATTGTTCTTGCTAGTTATTTTTTGTGTATGTGATAATTTGAGACAGTTAAAGTTTTTTTTATTTTAGTTATAGTTATTTAAGTTTATTTTTTTCTTTCATTTGCATTGCCTACAATTTTTACTAATTTCTAAACGATAGTGTCCCCAAGGCAACGTGTGGATTCCACAAGACAAAATACATCTTTTATCGTCATGCGGATCTAATGCTACTTTCCTAACTTTGTTTGTTGTAATCACGTGGTCTACACTTTGGATTCTTTGTTCTATACTTAGTATCGTCGATTGTGAGTAAAGGCAATCGATGTAATCGTGGAAGGTGAGTTTGTTCTCCACCGTATTCTTGCCCACACCTTTTGCTTTCTTCGTGACGCTACTCTCTGTTCTCATGGCATACATCTTCGAACGCAAACCCGCGAACTCGACAATAATATCACCGTTACATTCATCTTTCAGTTTACCTAGGACTTTTTTGTTGAGGGATGGAATTCCAAATCTGTTGGGTTGAGGATACGCAGAAGTATCGAAATACTCAAGCATGGAAGGATTTTTTATGTCTTCGTAGAGGTTAGGTGTTTGTATGCTGTAAATGAAGCTGTCTGTGTCCGTGTACAAAAGTGATATTTTATCATTGTAGAAGAGTTTCATCACGTCTTAATGAAATTCGAACATGTAAAGTTTCGACAAGTCGAGAACCGTTGCGCCAACGTAAATTGGTTTTCTGAATTTCATCAATTTTATATCTAGATTGAAAAGTGCCAAATTCTCGTTGTAAATTTTTCTCGACTTGAATCTAGGATCGGCTATCCACTTCCGACATTTATTCTCATCGGAAATTAATTTCACGTCTACGTGCTTTCTAACATTCTCCATGGTCTTTCCGTACACCGCATTGTTCATTAATTTAAAGAAGTCCTTGTCTAAATCGGAAGTGGCAGCTGTTCTATGTTGTGTGTTAGTTTCTATGTAAGGTCTTAACCACGTGGAATGTTTAAACTTTAGTATTCTTCTAACATTTACTATCTGAACACCCTTCCCAATCAAAAACCGGAGATTCTTGTAGTGGACGACGTATCTCTGTTTAGGGTCCAATGTTAACAAAAGCTTGTCTTGAACCGAGTCGGGTGGACATTTGATTTCGGGAGTCGGAGGCAAATCCGAAAACGTGTCGTGCAGGTGGTCGGAGAATTGGAGATCTACCTCTGCGAGGAAACCACACTCGCTATCGTCGAAATGAATAATATCTATCGAAGTGGGATCTAACCATTCGAATCCCCCGTAAGGAAGTTTTTGAACCATGGCATGTCCGTAGAGATTATTAACGTCGGCGTAGAAGATGTAATTCGATGCTCGATTTGAATCGTAATCTTCTTTCATGTGTACGTTATTAGCTTTTGCATGTCTCTGTACGCATTGCACCATTCCACCTCGTATCCCTCTTTCGATAAATAGCAACATGTCAACGTCCGATATCAGTTCCAGCTTGACCTTTGTCTGGAATAACATTGCCGACCACGCTAATCCCGGTAGACTGTAGAAATACGCTGGATCTAATTTATAAATATTCGTTGCCGTTTTCCTGAACGCTTGAAAACATCCGCGAGTATCGTCACGTCTAATTTTAAGTATGCGTCGTGGTAGTCTCCGAGTGTCCTACATTCTAATTTCTCCCACATGAGTTGCGCGTGTTGGTATTCTTCGTCCGTGATTCCTTTCTCTCTGAGTCTGCTGTAAAATTCTCTTGGAAGTGGGAGAGCGTCGTCGTTAAATTTAGAACCATCACTAACATATTCGTAAGGATAAACCCCTTTACGTCTAACGAGTTCTATGTCTACGTTGGGAAAACTAGCTCTAGTTATTTTAAATTGATCGTCGGTGAGTTTGTTCGCTAAAGCATCCAGACTTGCAGAGAGAAATCTATACGAATCCAGGAAGCGCATCTCGATTGTATTTTTCGTTCCCGGAATCGACACTTGCTTGCTGAGACTAATGTAGCGTTCTTCATTCTCGGCCAAGACACCTATACGTTTCGGATCGTAGCCAAGATGTCTCACCAGGTGGTGAAAATCATATCCGCTTCCGTTGTGAAAAAATATGGGGATGAATTTAGGTTTCTGGATTTTAAGATTGCACGTGTTGCAAATTCCACCTATGTAGTTTCCGCTGAAATGATCGTGGTGGAATATTTTTTTGTTCTCATCAGTGAAACTTTGATCACATACCGGACACACCTCAGTGGAATTGTAATTTTGAAGTTCATTTTCAGTTAAAGGTGCCATCGGTTTTGATGTAAGCAGTACGCTACCAATTACCTCAACCTCCTCCACCATTTTTTCCAGGAAGTGTTCGATTACATTTGGCCCGCGGTATATATATGCTTCATTTATTTTATCACGTCGCACAACAACATAGCCGAAACTATTAGGTTGATGAAGCTGGTACGGCGTTGTGGAGGAAATTTCAGGATCCGGTTCGCAGTAGGAGAGTGGTTTCAGGAAAGACTCGAAATCTGCGACGATGATTGCGGGATGTTCCAACAATGCCTTGTGCATTTTGAATTCTTCGACTTCGTTCGTTTCGGGCATCAACATTCTAGCCGGTCTGTTGTTGCCGCAATAAATTTTATGTTCGACAAGTTTATCGATAGCAATTTGACGTCCGGTGTAATTTTGATAATCGAGTTGTTTTCGATCGTCGAACATGGTTAGACATCTCGGACAAACTTCGATGCAATGTTCATGCTTGGTTGTTTGGCTTCCTAGTAATCGAGACATTGAACGAATTAGCGTGTAATGATAGACATCCTCGTTGGAAATGAGAAGGAGATTTATTACACAAGCATCGTCATCGTCGATATCGCTTATCCTGACGGGATGCACGAGATATTTATCTGACGTGAAGGAATATACATTAATAGCGATGCGTTTTCCTGCACGATTTTCGAACTTTGTTATATCCGACAATGTCACCGGGTATTCAATGTCAGACATTACACTTTGAAAGTCGGTCTCGTATTGTTTGTAATTAGAAACCTGTTCTGGATGATTTGACCAATGAACAGGATGCAGTGCAGCCAATATACACCAAAGGAAACACTTTTTATCGCTGTTCTGTATATTTAACACAGCCCTCTTGTGTTGAATGTTCGGTGGAAGAGGAACGTAGCTGGAAGCGCGAAGAGGCGAGAATTGGTTCACGTAAACAGTTAACGTGTGTGGACTTCCACATAGAGACCATCCCGACCCTTTAGCCTCGAAATCGTCATGTTTCTTAACCAGCTCGTTGGAAACTTTATAATAGAAGTTGTCCAAATTTTCGACGTCCGCCAAATAAAGAGTCTGGTTTTTTGTACGATGATAAAAAATACTCGTTGTGCCATCAACTTTCTCGTATTCAGAAAACAGAACAACGTATACTTTTATAGAGTTGTTTTCAAGTTTATCTTTTAAAATATTTAGTACAGATGTTTTCGTTTCATCCAAGAAACTAAGGATGTCACGACCTGGTTCTGACTTAATTGAAAAATCCTGGAGTTGGTCGTTAAATGCAGATCTAATTGGTTTGCGTTCATTAGATAATTTAATTTGCTTGGAAGTGGAAGCTTCCGTTTCTGAATTATCGATTTTCCTTTTCGATGTTCCTTGTTCGGTCGATAGTTTGCAAATTTTGAGGTGTTTACTTAAATTTGCAATGCTGATCATTTTGCCGCATCGAGCACAAGGCTTAGAAGGTAACGAACGATTAATTCTCGAACCTGTTTCGTTACATCTTGCCCTGTGTACCGATAAATTGTTCCTTGAGATTAGCTTCCCACAAGTGACACATTCAATTTTATCATTTTTACGATTGAAACTGGTGGTGGATGCCATTGCTTTTTTCGAAAATCACAGAAATCAAAAAGTCTAGTATATAGCGATACAATTTTCAGGTATGTTATTTTATATAGAATTTCTTGGAGTGATTACAAAACTCAAAAATTCAATCTACTGTAAATAGAATTTCAGGTATGTTATTTATATAGAATTTCTTGTGTGCGAATACAAAAACTCAAGAATTCAATCTACTGTAAATACAATTTTCAGGTATGTTATTTTATATAGAATTTCTTGGGGTAATTACAAAACTCAAAAAAATGAATCTACTGTGAATATAATTTTCAGGTATGTTATTTTATATAGAATTTTCTCAGGGCGAATACAAAACTCAAAAATCCGAGACAGTTCAGTTTTAACGTGTTCATATTTGAAAAAAAATGCAAAATACCCCGACAACGTTTCAGCTACTAGGACCTCATTACCATGAGCCTAATCCTAGTAGGCCACATACACACCTGTTCTTCGTATCGCATATGCTAGCAAGTCAGATGACATATTGGGAGAATCACATTTCCCCCAATGATCCCACCACAACAAACGTCGCACATGCTAGAAGAAACAGGATCAGGATATTTTATGCTAAATTTACGGCTGCCTGTATGCAGTTATAGGCAAATCATTAAAAGAGCGCTCTAATATACAATGATTTCTCCTACCATGTACCCTAACATACAATTTAACATAACAAGTAAAATTTCGATTCGTCTATATATACCCAACAAAACTCAGAAACTGTCATACGCGAGAGCTATATTTTGCAACAACTATAATTACCCAACACTAGCAACAAGAACAAAAAAAATATATCAATTACTTGTATAATATTAATTAGTAACTTTAGATAATATTAATTATTAGTTTTCAGTTGTAATTAATTTTAAAAAACAATTAATAACATGTTAGGTGATGATAACCAAGTGCAAAAAGCATTGAATTTTTTTTTTTTTACACACAAACAAAGCACCACTTAGTTCACAAAACCTCTAACAGATGGCAGATAGTTACATGGTTCTAGTTAGGATGATGATTTTTTTTTTGGTTTGTTGGATAGGGGTTGAAGAAGACTATTTGTTGTAGTGACCACAGTTCTGTTCTCTTATAGGTTCTCATAGAACCCTCCAATTCATGACTTAGGAAAAATCTGTTTGCCGAAATCGAAAATGGCGACCGGAAGTGAGGTTATCTTGGAAACAGTAAGACTTAGGAAAAATCTGTTTGCGGATTCATCATGTACACCTATACGTAAGAAAAAGTATGAATAGAACCTATGTTCGGAAATCCAAAATGGCGACCGGAAGTGGGGTTATCTTGGAAACGGTAAGACTTGCGAAAAATTTGTTTGCGGATTCATTACGTACGCCTATACGTGAGTAAAATGTGAATAGAACCTATGTTCGGAAATCCAAAATGGCGACCGGAAGTGGGGTTATCTTGGAAACGGTAAGACTTAGGAAAAATCTGTTTGCGGATTCATCATGTACGCCTATACGTGAGAAAAAGTATGAATAGAACCTATGCTTGGAAATCCAAAATGGCGACCGGAAGTGGGGTTATCTTGGAAACGGTAAGACTTGCGAAAAATTTGTTTGCGGATTCATTACGTACGCCTATACGTGAGTAAAATGTGAATAGAACCTATGTTCGGAAATCCAAAATGGCGACCGGAAGTGGGGTTATCTTGGAAACGGTAAGACTTAGGAAAAATCTGTTTGCGGATTCGACGACTGCAAGATCAAGAATGTTTATCTGAAGAACGGTAGGAACGAAGTGTTCCCGCGCGAGAATTACAACCTCGACATGACCAAAAACGATTACCTCAAACTTTACGAAGCTTACACGGCTTACAAACGCGTGACCGAGGGAAGCGTGGACATGTATTACACGCCCAGCGAATTCAAAGCACGGAGACCCATGACCGTCATCAACACATCTAAGAGAAGGCAGGTGGTGGTCAACGATCGCACCAACATCAAGGTCGTCTGCGAGTTCCACGACGCGCTGCCTGCCGATACTCTATGCAGCGTCATCCTGATTGCAGAGAAGTCCTTCGTCCACGACGTGAAGAACGAGAGGGTGACGGAACAGTTTTAAAATTCATAAAAAATTGCCACATACTAAAAATCAACATCCAACACATTTTAGGTTATATAAAATTTGTGAAAACCTTATAATACTAAAATATTAAAACAAACAGAGTCCCTTGTAGGTTAGTTCGGTGCGTAAATAAAAAAATGATAGGTTAAGTTATATCACTTAGGATCGTAAAAAAAATTAAAAAAATCGTAAAAAAAAAAGATAGGTTAAGTTGTATCACGTAAGATCGTGATATACCTACCAACTATAAGTGGAAAAAATGAGTGCAGTGAAAATTTGTACTAAAACATCGCTAAACGCTAAAACATCGACAAAAAATTGTCAAAATATGTCAAAAACTTATATTCGATTGATAAAAAAAAAATACCTACAAAATATGATCCTCAAATAATGACGTTCAAACAGTGCATAAATAAAAAAAATGATAGGTTAAGTTATATCACTTAGGATCGTAAAAAAAATTTAAAAAATCGTAAAAAAAAGGATAGGTTAAGTTGTATCACGTAAGATCATAATATACCTACCAAGTATGAGTGGAAAAAAATGAGTATAGTGAAAATTTGTACTAAAACATCGCTAAACGCTAAAACATCGACAAAAAATTGTCAAAATATGTCAAAAACTTATATTCGATTGATAAAAAAAAGGCATACCTACTAAGTATTGCGTAGAACCGGCCAATATACACTACTGACATTTCTATGTTATCTTCGCCCACCCTGTTCCGAGTATGGCGGGTGCAAGAAAGAAGGGGAAAAAGAAGGCAACCGAAAGCGAAACGCGTGTTCTAAACAATGTCTTGCATTGTCCTTGCTTAATGCAGCTTGGATAAAATAAATTGTCCTTGTGGTGCTGTAGTCGATCAACCCGTGCGAAGTGAACTTTGATCAGTCAGCTGTTTTCATTGTGTGCCTGTTGTTCATTATTTGCAAAAATGTTGCACTGTCCAAAGCTCGTTCCTGTTTCAGAGCGAAAACATATAGGAACGTAATATTCAACGTTGTTGAATATTTGGAGGGATGTTAGCTACAAAGCACGCAGCGACTGCAGTAATAATACGGATACGGCGGAAGGGGAAAAAATCTGAAATACGAAGCAGAGCAGTGTGGACAGAGTGAGTACGGTTATTTTCTTTAATATTTAATATTATCTTCATTTGGCTAGATTTTTTTTTTTGTTTGGTCTGTCGGTCATTAGAAATACAGAACTGCTAGATAGATTACAACTGATTTTCTGCATGTGGTATTTGGATCGGGTACCTTGTTTGCAGGAGCGGCTTGAGATAAAATTTTAACCCGGGCGACGTGATGCCCCCTCTTGTCCACCCTACTGCTCCTACTTTCCACCTTGCTCCAATGTAAATCATGGCCATGTTATATATTTATGGTTTTAATAAAGAAAAAAAAAATTTTGGTTTAATTAAGAAAAAAAAGCCTTGTTTTAAAAATACTTTTAAAGAACATGTTTATTGTATGTACGAGAGAATGTGTTTATTTAATACCTACATAATGGCATCAAAATAACAGTAATCTCTTAGCTTAACTTTTTTAATGCAATATGCTTGTTAAGTTCTCCAGCAGTAACTTCAATTATTTCTTGACAACAATAAATCCAATTATTTTTTACAACAAATAGCCACGCACCCGGTGGAGAGACAAAGTGGTTCGGACCCTACTTTAAACTGTAGGTCGTGTCTGCTTTTCTGAACATAAATGGACCTAAAAAATAAACTCAAGCAAATAATAAGATTTTTCATGAAATACAACTCTCCCATAGCCTCATTTTCAGTGAAAGGTGGTCAAAACTTGGGTTTCCAATACATTTAGCATCATTATGTACGCAGAAACAGGAGCGAGTATTTGAAAGGGGTGACTTATAACAATTCTTCTGGACGCAAGGCTGAAGTGCACACCCATAGCGCATAGTGCACACCACCAGAATCTTCATTCTTCACTGAATTGTGATCTTAAGCTTCTAAGTTAAATGGCATTAAATTTTAGCTAGGTATAGTGATAAAAATTGTATCCTCGTTTTTCAAGTTGTGTGCTTCTGTCCCACTGCATCAGGACTAACTTTTCAATCCATTCAAACCTTGCAGCAGCGCTGGTCACTTCTGCATTACATTTTCTTAGCTTAAGTTCCATAAGGCTCTTACACACAGTCGACCCAAGTGGAGGAATGTCACATACACCCAGACTATCAAATATTTTCAAAGTACAAATATTGTTTTTTTTACCTACTCTAGGACCATATGAATTACATATATTTGAAATTTCCTTCATTTGAGCGTAATCAGCAAAGTTTATAAAAAATACTTTTATGTGCAGGTCTGTCTCAAGCATGTGCAAGAGGGGGAGTTGGAATACAATGAGTGCTCACTGAACTGCGACCACTCCTCCAAACAACAGGGAACGTCCCAGCAGCTGCTCCGATCACATAACCACAGCGACGGAAAGTATCGTGGTGAATGAATAGACACAACGCTACATGTTATACCCTGTTCCAGCTAACTGTGGAGCAAGGCCGCGCATAGCAAGAGAGAAGCGAAGGAAATCGAGTGTCCAGAGCGAAGCAGTACACGCTGCTGGGAAGGCTGGTAACTGCAGTCGCTTTTGCCCCTCCACGCAATCCCGTTCCTCTCACGTGTTCATTGGTGGAGCCGTCTCGCGTCACTACTTGCTCAGAGACTTGATTTCGTTTGCCTGCTTTACAGTTAGCTGGGACAGAGTATAGTCGAACAGCACACGTTAGAATGGGAGGTGGTCAGGATTTAACGTCGTTCCAAAAGGGCATGATTGTGTGTGCCGGTGCATCAGCTGCATCAATAACCCAGACAAAGGTCGGATGCGCCTTTGCAGTTTAGTCAAGGTTTACATAAAGTTGCAAGAAAACGGGGCAACGACAACCAAGAGGAAGAATTGCAAGGGGTTACGGAAGGTGACAACGCAGGAAGAGCGTCGAGTGAAATGGCTCGTGACAGCTGAACGCATATCAGCGTCCGGGAATTAAGGGACCAATGTAACAGTGGATGCACAACACCCACATCCCACGCAACTGTGCGGCGCACACTGGCACGCGTGAAGTTCCACGTCAGACGACCCACCCGACACCCATTC
The DNA here is from genome assembly GCF_977018435.1 of Lepisma saccharinum. Classification (NCBI taxonomy): domain Eukaryota; kingdom Metazoa; phylum Arthropoda; class Insecta; order Zygentoma; family Lepismatidae; genus Lepisma; species Lepisma saccharinum. The sequence continues at coordinate 7,780,616 of NC_139237.1, forward strand.
CTCACGAAGCGTCACCCAAGACTACTAGTCTTGAGCGTCACCACCGACTTCGTCTCTCTTGGGCCCACGAGCACGCTGATTGGACCGTGGACGATTGGTAAAGGGTGTGTTGGTCCGATGGATCATGGTTTTGATACGCCATTGTGACGGGCATGCCTATTCTTATGGGAATAGGTTGGTTGATTTGGTGTTGTAAGTCCACTTTATACACAGTAAGGCACTTGTGCCTCCACCGGGTATCGAACCCCGGGACCCCTTGATTACAAGGTGACGACGCCATCGGGAGGCCCTTGGTGGGAGTAGGAAAAGCTTTATTATCCATTTGTCTTGACTCATCTCACCTAACAGGTCAATAGGCTTACCCCGAGTTGATATTTTCCTCGAGATGAGGCCTGCTCGAGAAAATGTTTATTATCCATTATCCGGGCGTGTGCTTGTGTGGTGCCAACAACACGAGGCTATGGACCCTTCATGCATGGTGAGTGCTGTACAGGCGGCTGTGTGGTGTGAGGTTTCTTCGTTGGCATGGACTGAGACCATTTGTGTGTATGGACCGCCGTCTGACATCCGCTGTGTATCGGGAGGTGTTAGGGTACTACTTACACCGCACAATGCAACACTTCTACCCACACGGGGACGGCATTTTCTAGAACGAGAATGCACGGTACCACCGAGGCGGGACTGTACTTGCTTGGCTGGAGGAACATTCCACAGAGATGTAGCATATGAATTGGCCCCCTAACTCCCCGATCTTAATCCCATAGAACATCTGTGGGATGTTGTGGAACGAGTTCTTCGCACCATGCATCCTGCACCGACGTCAGTTGGCTCGTTATGGGATGCCGTCATGAATATATAATGACAGATCACCGTGGAGACATATCAGCACCTCGTGGAATCCATGCCACGTCGTGTGCAGGCCGAGACAGAGGTGGATCAACAAAGTATTAGGTAGCGGTCGCAATTCAGTGAGCACTCAGTGTACCTAGGTATGTTCGTGAGCTCGAGTCGACACCGAAGTTCCCGGAGCAATTAGCCAAAAGAGGCACAAACGCGACGCTAAATATCAAAAACAAAAAAACGAAATAATAATAATAGTACTAGTATTATAATATGATACTAGGTTTCTTTTTGTACTCCTTTTATTATTGATTATTGATTAATGATTAATTTGGTGTTTTAAGTCCACTTTATGCCCAGGAAGGCTAATCGGGACTGGACCTACAGTTTAGAATGGGATCCGAACCACATTGTGCCTCCACCGGGTATCGAACCCGAGACCCCTTGATTACAAGTACTCCTTTTATTGCTAGTTCTCTCTCCCTCACTCTCTTTCTTCCTTTTTTTCTCTCATACATGCACAAACATTTTGGAAATCATAGTGCTGCCAGAATCTCACCCAAAACCTTTTTTCTGTCGGACCAGACTTCTGCTACAAAAAGTGATGAAATGATAGATAGACTGTCGTAGTGGTTAAACAGTGAACGCAATCCCAAGTTTTTCTCCAACTTGTCTTCTCTGGATTCCGGGGAACTGATTAATATAATAAATTTCTGAAATTTTTTCCCTAATTTTGAATATATTGTACAACTGCAATAACTGATCTTTACAATAAACTTTCCGTGTTTTGGTCATTACATCGAAAGATAAAACTTGCAAGAAATTGTTATTGGGGAAATTTTAGTTGCTTTTGTTACAACTTCTTGGATCACGTGTAGGAGATAGTGGCACCTTGGAGTCCCAAGCGAAACTAGAAACGAGCTTAAGAGGGAAGTATAAGGCCCTAATGAAAGTCAGGAGCTCGCACATGTAATTTGCCAGGGTACGTGCTCAGTCGGCGTAATAAGTTGCACGAGAAACTCTCGTTGCATAAAACAGGAAAGGAATTAACGCCAAGCAGCACGGGAACTTCGTGCGGAGAAATTAAAAAAAATCGTTGTTTCGAAAGCCACGAAAACTGTGCTAATAGATTTCCTGTGGGGAAACTTCAGTATAGTGTAATAACTTGAAACATTATTTCTAGTGAGAGAATGCACACTCAAGTTTCCTTATTGAGTGCGTTTTCTCTGAATTGTAGGTGAATTGATGGCTCATTTATTTTTTCTAATTTGTTTGCTAGGATAATATTTTACATAACTTGCCCGTGTTCTTTGCTTCTAACGGTCCAGTCCCACTTAGCGTGTTGTAATGGCTCTACGAAGCCAGACACCCTATTTCGAATCCTGTATATACGTTCCATTGTTTGTTTGTTTGATTGATTTGGTTTATCCAACTTAACTTTTCTGCCACTTTTGGCTAATCGCGACGATATTTTCCAACGGGAGAATAGATGACATAGTTGGGGGGAGGTGCGAAATAGAGGAGAAAATATTGTAAGTGAGCAGTTACAATACTAGAACACAGTGTATAAGCCAAGGCGCATAATCTCTATTTGACCAAATGCAGTATGGAAAGTGCATTAATGCAGGTTCGCAATTATATAACGCCTGAAAACAAACAAGATTCAATATATATTCACACATATTAATATTTGTTTATTCGTGAAATCTGCGCTGCGTTGCGTTGATTCTGTTGGCCTTTTCTAGTGAAAGTCCTCCAAAATTGTTTTCCTCTTTATTATTTCATTATTTATCATCTTTGTTAAGATGAAGATGGTGATATGAATTTTCAAGTTATGAATTAATGATAAAAAGTACTCAAATAAAATGTTTCGAGGAATTTAATGATTTTTGAAAACTAATATTACATTGGAAAAAAATACACTTTAGAACTGCACTTCTCCTATTCGCATGGACTTTGAAGAACTCATCGACAACCTTACAGTATCTCCCAAGAGTTGACATTCCTCCTGCTCAGTTGCAAGAAGAGCGGAATGAGTAAACTGGTGTTGTTACAGCGATTGCAGCTGCAGTAGTTTGCAAACCGCATGAAATGTCTCGTATTTGTAGACCTCAAGTAATAGGAGAATAGGGCTAGTTGGCAAATTCAGAAACATCGAAAACTGCTGACTTTTAAATATATTGAGATGAAATTTATCTACTGTTAGATACCTTGGAAGATTTGTGTTATATTGCATTTGAGCGAAATCCCTCAAGACTTTCAAGTTGACAGGCTAAACCCCTGATTTCTGTGTTTCATTAGTTTAGGAGGCTATAGTATGAAAATAAAATCTAATCAATATTGCAGCTTACTTATTTTTTAAGGCGGCCGCGGTGGCTCAGTCGGTAACGCGTCTGACTACCAAGCTAAAGGTCCCGGGTTCGATCCCCGGCCGGTTCAAATCCGGGAAATTTTCTAACGGTGGAAGCGGCCCCGGCGCCTACCCAGCGTCGAATAACATGGGTACCTGGGGGAAACCCTGGGGGGTAAAGGCGGTCAGGGGCGTGATGCTGATCACATCACCCCCACTCACGACCGGATCAAGAAAGTGTCGGGCGTTACCCCCACACCCCCTATATGCCTTCATGGCGTGGTGCTATGCACAGGGGAAAACTTTACCTTTACCTTATTTTTTAAAGAAAAAGTTTCGAACATGATGGGTAGTTTAGGAGTGTTGGGCGCTGAAATTTGGGTAGATCATCAATATTGGAACCAGGATGAGTGCACAAAATTTAGTTGTTTTTAGCTCAAATTCTTCCAGAAAGTAGTTCTAAGGAGTACGACGACAACTCAATTTTCCTTTATCTTACGAGCGCCACACATTAAGTTGTTATTTTCAAAACTCTGTCTGTATATCATTTTAAGAGCTGAACACCAAAACCTACGGCGATTTTAAGGCACCAGTTGCACAAGAATGTAGTATTAAACTCATTGAAATATAGTGGTTGTTAAGAAGGTAGAGGGACAATGCAAAACCACCACTAACGATAACCATCATAAAGTGCGAGTCCTATATTTAGGATCTAGATGTCTGAGAGCACTATCCGTATATTGCATTTATACGAGGTCGATAACGAGTTTCAAGATGGAAGGGTTTAAATCAACAAAAACTACAGCTTTTGTAAAATACACCTGGTGCAGGTGCGGTGTGGTAAGATATTTTTAGCTCGCTGAGACGGTGATGCCGTCAGCAAAATGTGTAAGGATCCGCAAAATAGAAAACGTAACGGGCCTAAGATTAATACTTGAGTAACTGTGTTTTAATATAGCCGAAGTGAAATTAAAACGTCCGCCCATAAGGAATCTGAACTGTAAAAAAAAAAAAAAAAAAAAAAAAAAAAAAAAAAAAAAAAAAAAAAAGTAGAAAGGTAACGTATTCTGGCAACACTGCAAAGAGCTATATCTAAACTTCCCGTCAGTGTGTGTTTCAACCTGTTACAGGCAGTCGGTATCGGGGCAAGCGTACGTCAGATGCAGGTCGTGTTCAGGAGGCGTACAAAATACGCGCACCAAGATGGTACAACGTTACAGCATAAAGTTTTCTTACAAATTGGGAGAATCGTTTACCGAAACATTTCAGATGATACGGGCAGTGTATGGTGATGGAGCATTATCAAGAACCCAGGTGTATGACTGGTACAATCGTTTCAAAGGTGGACGTGAAAGTGTCGAGGATGACCCAAGATCAGGACGCCCTTCAACGCCAAGGAATGACGGAAATGTGGAGAAAGTTCCCAAGGACTCATCCACCATAAATTTGTCCCTGAAAACCAAGCAATCATTCAGTGTATTACAAGGAAGTGCTTGGTCGACTCAGAAACAGGATGAAGCGGGTTAGGAAGGACCTCTGTGATTCTGGCCAATGGTTTCTGTTACACGATAATGCTCGTCCTCATACTGCATTGTCTGTACAGTCAGAGAAAGAATTACCTGGGTCACGGGACCTAGAATTTCGTAACGTCTTAAAGCCTGTTGTTTATGCAACCCAAATAACAAATTATTCGCTTAAGTTTGCCTGGTGGATATGAGTTCTCGGGAAGGATTGAGCATTGATAGCATGAGTCACATGACTCATGCCCCAGTCACAACAAACAGCTGGGTGCTCCGTGGCCTCAAGAAGAACATTTCAGCAACTGGTTTCTTAACAAGAGCTACTCCTAAGGAAATATTATTTCGAGTGATACTAGAGTCATTGTCAAGAAGGTTCACTGAAATAATGGTTCTCATCACAGACCACATGCCACACGTTAATTGTTTAAGTCTAGTTTATGCACTGGACCTACAGATTAAAGTGGGATCCGAATCAAATGTTCCTCTACCTGGTATTGAATTCGGAAGCCTATGATTACATGTCGAAGACGTTTTCACTGCACGATGGAGGCAATGGAACGCCTTGAGAAAGAGACGAGTGAAACCATATTTGGCGTAAATTTTAAAAATAAGACAATATTTTGTAGTTACAGTTTCAAACCGTGGGAGAGGCATAGATTTTTTTGTACCATTGTCCATTTCACGAGTTTATAATTCTTCCTCACCGACACGATTATCGCGAGTGGTAGAAGAAAAGCGAAGTAAAATAACTGAAACAGAAATAAAAGGAAAAAACGAAACAAATTTTATCCATAATATTCTGGAGTCACTTCAGATGCTACCTTTAAAGAGAGCCGTGGTCTCTAACTTGTCTTTTCACCTTCCTTTGTGTTATAGATTCCCCCTGTCACGATTGGTCTAAAACTAATTAATGCGACGTTAATTAAACAATCCAAACAACGAAACAATGCACAATCAACTGCACAAAACAACATTCCAATTGTTTTCGAATCGGAAAACAATTGAGATGCTGTAAAATGAAGCAAGATGCAGTAATAAACTGGGAATTTGGTACGGTATAGAATTAAATCGGTGAAGATGTTCGATTTGATTGGATGCTTGTTATTTAGTGTCGCTATCCTTTCACGTTTGGCAAATAGCGACGATGAAGATGAGTAATGAGTGATGATATGATGACATTGATTAAGGGACACTCACCAAGAACACCCATGGTCAAGCCGAGATTCGAACCAGGGGTGCATGCTGTCGTAGCGCGCTGTGCTAACCACTCCGCTATGGAGGTCGGTTAGGAGTGGACATATTTTTTGTGCGCAATTGGGATCAATCAATGGAGTGACTAGCCATATTATATTATTAATTTATTCATATCATATTATCACGTCATATTATTCGGCACGAAATAACATCAGAGACATTCAATCTTGCATTTTTGCTTTTCAACTATTTCTTCGACTTCAGGTTAATTACATCAATAAGATAAATTATGAAACAAATGAAAATGAATGTGGGATATTGACAGTTATTTCGAATTACCTGACACAAGCAACATTAACCAGACTCGGTGGGCAAGTTCATTAAGTGGTCGACATTCGATCTCGTCACCAAAGTTCCCGGGTTTGAGTACCCTCCTTGTCACGGGTGTTTGAAAATGTCGTCATTAATTTCATGTAATGGTCACTCGTCCGCGACTAGGAAGAAAAGTGATGTTACGTAACAAAACTAATAAAAATAAACATGATCGAAGAGTACTTATTTCATCTCTCACGAAATCTCCTAGAAAACCGGGATATATGAAATATATGTATCTTTACATACGTTTTCGATTTCTATATTTAACTAGAGCTCTTTTCCAGTCTTACGGTGGGTGCTCTATTTGCTGGCAAGGGAAGTGGGGGGGGGGGTGAAAGCTACCAATCCAGTGCGATAAGAAACGCAGCAGCCTGTAGAACGAGGTGCATGAAGTAGTTCCTCCCATCGACGTCCTAACTCTCGGCGCCACTGCTGTTGTCTTGTTGGTCTGCTGCGTATTCCCAGCTCCCCTCTTCCCTTGCCAGCATAAGAGCGTCCGCCGTAAGAGTAGAAAAGACCTATAGTCGAGACCGAGAACGGGAGAGCAATTTTCAATTCGAGAAACCGAGAGCCGGAGACACTGTCAAGTCTTGTTTCTTTCTTGGCATCACTCTAATTGAGTTGTTCTGTTTGTTATTGGCTTTGTATTGGCAATTATTGTCATTATTCCTCGCCTGTAGGTAATCCATTACGACGAGTTATGATGAAAGAGAGCAGATAAAAGGTCAAGAACAAGAGAGTCATGCGTGCCCGGGACTTCAACCCAGAACCTTACGTAATGAGATTTGAAATTCTGGAGAAGGCATCCGTGTTTCGCTTGGCTTTCTCTTTCCTCTACTTCTGTTATTTTAACATACATGTATAATTAAAATGGATCTGAGAAAATATGTTGCGATCCATAATTGTGTTGGTTACATGCTACAGATATGAATTCCAACATGGAATAAATTATTATTTTTTGTTTCGTATGTGGTTGAACATGAAATTTTCTTACACTGTGACAATCTATTATTTCAGCTTTTGTTTTGTGCACAAATAAGCTAATCGGGACTCGACTTTCAGTTTGAAATGGGATACGAACCACTACGTGCCTCCACCGTGTATCGAACCCTGGATCCCTTGATTACAAGGTGACGACGTTATCATTACGCCATCTAGGAGGCCCCGTGACAAAATGTTATTCACTCGATCTATACAATAATTTCTTTCAACATTTACATTTTCGTTTTCTTCTTTCTTTTTGTTAACTACTCTTATACGACTCTTTTTGCGTCTTCGAATTTCTTCTTGTTTCAGGAAAGAAAAAATAATACATGAAGCTATATAGCCCCACCCCCGTGCAAATAGATAGGAAGCTCACTCTCGAGAACTAATTTATACATAACGTAACCATTAGGAAACTATTCGAACGTTAACTGATAAAACTAGAGATGAAAAAATACTTACAGACGCTAACGAAATATCTATTTTTGTAGCTCACAGGCAACAGGTATCTGGTAAGTCATTTACTTTTGCTAACTACGATCGAAGGACACTGAACCAAAGGGTGGCAAACAGGCGTCTGCTCTACGAAACTAGGGTTAGCAGACGAGAACACTTGAAGGCCTACGTAAAGGCTTGTTTGCAAGAAGAATATCTTCCCATTGAGGGGAGGAAAAGTGTGTGTGTATCGAGGTCCTTCAACTTTCGTATTCTTCTTCATTTCAGAAAGCGTGCTGTATCGTCGACTTAATCCAATCTATCCGTTGTAGGTTTTAGGTTCTGTTTCTGTTCGGTAATTTCACATTGTCTTCCTGCTTATGTTATTCGCGACGAAGCTTCTGGTTTCGATAATCTGGACAATAACGGGATTGTGTTGGTTGGTTGATTTGGTGTCTTAAGTCCACTTTATGCACAGTAAGACTAATCGGGAATGCACCTCCAGTTTAAAGTGGTATCCGAACCGCTATGTGCCTACACATTACTTTGCTGCTAGATATTTGCATGCTAAGATGTAGGAAGTGCTACATTTTCAGTGTGTGGAATTTAGATTTATTTCTGATACGAAGAATCGGAGAATGGAGTAGTGAGAAATGTATCACCTCACATGTTTGAATTATAGCCCCCCCCCCCCCCACACACACACAGGATATCGGCCGTGGTTTTTTATAACGAAATATAACATGGATGAATTGTGTCAAGAAAAACTGGAGCCTATTCACATCCCTACGGAACTTGAAAGAAAGTCCACGTAGAAATTAGAAAGTTCTGTTACTACAAAATCGGGACGTATAATAAATGAAAAAGCAAAGTGCTACCTTGTGCTTTGAACCAAGCCATGAAGGCGTGTAAGGGGTGCGGAGTTAGGGTCCCACACTTTCTTGTTACGGCCGAAGGTGGGGATAATGTGATCAGCTCCACGCATCTGGCCGCCATTACTCCCCTGAGTTTCCTACAGGTACCCAATTTATACGACGCTGGGTGGGCGCCGGAGCCACTTGAACAGGTGGACAAAATCCCAATTCTCTCCAGTCGGGGATCGAACTCAGATCTCTCGCATGATAATCAAACTCCCTAACGACGACGAGCTACCGCGGCACACAAGTAGTGTTTGTAATTAAGGCAAGAATTATTTTAGCGTTTCGTTCAACGCTTTTGGGCGAATCTTTTTCGGACATGTAACGGGTAGCTCTTGTCGGTTCTGCGACTTGGCTTGAGAACAGGCGATATTCTGACAAATAACATTTAACCTGACAAGTCACGTGACTTTCCTACATTTCCTGTGTCTGTTGGCTATTGCATGAAAGACGAGTTGCTCTTGAGACAGACAGAATCACCCGATCACCTAAAGGTACAATGTGTGTTGCCTACCTTTCCGGCATTATTTACTGCCATTAACGTCTTATGGGGAAGAACTTTTTTCCACCACTGTACAACAATACCCTGCTAAGCATTCAGTGACAGTGATTAATCACCCTCCATATTCTCCAGACTTATCGTCTGCTGATTTTTTCCAAAGGGCGAAGGTTTGACGACGTCGCGGACAATAAATAATTAAATGTTACTTGTATTTTGCGAACACTTCTGTCAATGACTATCAACAGTGTTTCCAAGACCTGTACAACCCTGGTCAAAGTGTATTCCCTTCTCTGGTGGTTATTTTGAAGGTGATAAAGTCATTTGAAGTTAATTACTTGCATTCTATTCTAAAAAATGTTCGGTTTTTTATGGGCGAACCTTGTATATTTTCGTACATTTCCTTCTGTTTCGTTCATAATTTCAACCCAATGATCCAGTCTGACAAGTATAATTCCATACATATTAATCCTTAGCTCACAGTGTTCTGTTTGAGAAAATACTTCCTCTAAAATGTAAATCGTATTTAGCATGCAAGATTATTGCGCATGCGCCGAGGATTAAACATTGCACTGTGCTTATATGTACAGTATTGAAAGATGCATTTAGCATGAGGATGTGACTGTTGTCAGTGTACTGCGGGGCGTCAAACAAAAATATTTACGTAGGTGATTATGCACGTGAATCAATTTAGTCTCCAGAAGCGGTGTTAAGTAGAAGCTAAAGAACCAGCAACGTAGTCAGTGTTAAATAGAAAGTCCAGGGTGCAACAGTTGACAACTGAGCGTCATTTTGTAAATCCTGCTTCAGATGAAATTCTATATAGTTTATTTTGTAAAATGTAACAAAAAATGCCAGATGTACACTATATTTTTGAAACACAATAGGTGGTACATTTCTGTGTCTTATTTTGAATATGTGACACATCTGTATCATATATTGTAGCAACGTAGATGGACAGAAATATTGGCGCTATATCATATATTGGCATATACGGGGCGTTTTCGTGATCTAGATTCAAACTTCCAGGATGGATGGAGACTGACTCAAGTACCAATATGAGATCACGAACCCCGGTCCGGAAACGCAACATTCAAAAGTTATGAGCCAAAACTATTTGCACCAAAAACGTTACAGTAATTGTTAAAAATGGCAGCCCAGCGTCGCAAGAAGCCTTGTCGTATCCACTCTGGAGTCTTTCTGACGATATAGAAAGGATTCTTGCCAGTAGGGCCTCCTCACTCACGCGCTTGACGATTGGGTGCTGAGCCGATGGACACCCCTTGCATCCTGGCAACAATCCTTGCTGCCTGTGATATTGTCTGGATGTCAGATATCGGGGATGTTATAGCAGATACGACAGCGCTTCTTGCGATTCTATCGTACCTGCATCGATGCTGGGCGCCGCCATTTTGAACAATTGCTGTAACGTTTTGGTCGTAGTGTGCTACGATAGACTGTAGTAACGTTCCTGTTAAATCTAAAAGCAGCATCTTTCAGTTGTCGTATTCGACCGTCATAGGAAGCCCCAAATAATTTTGGCATATAAGTTTTTAATGGTACGTTTCCTGACCGGGGTTCCTTATCTCATATTGGTACTTTAGTCTGTTTCCACCCAACCTGCAAGTTTGAAGCAAAGTCGCGGAAACACCCTGTAGGTGCCCGTACAGTTCCACGAAAAAAAGTGTTTAACGGATTTCACAAGTAACAAGTTGCTTCTAAAAAACTGTAAAGAACGTTCTCGTTACTAAAACCCGTGCCTGTGCACGTGTCCCAGTTGACCGACCCATACCCTTGCGAAACCGCTTCCAAAGTCATTAAGGCGTGGATTGTAATGGTGACATATTGTGTTTGGCCATTACTCTCAGGGCCGTTTCGCCGAACGTTGATACGGACGATGACTTTCTTTCCTTTCACCCGCGGAGGGTTTAATTGCCTCGCCGCTGTCCTCGGTTTGATTCATTCAATTAGTCCATCACGACTCGCGTGTTACCTCCTGCACGCATAAATCAACATCAGCCATATTCGCTAACAAAGATTAACGGCGCTTCTCTTCCGCCCGGGGCTGTGGGAAGGTTTGGGCTTTGATTTGTGGGGCTGTGGGCCACCAGCACGCGCCATTTAACTTGCACCTGAACAATGACAGAGCACGCAAGGTAAAATGTTCAGAAAGATTCATGTACGTTCAAATCGTTATGTCGTGTGGTATTTCCTCTCGTTTATTTGCAATACCATGCAGTGACCCTCGGTCGACCTTAACGTTCAGCAATAGACAGCAGAACAGTTGGTTGTTTAGAGAAGCTTTAACCGACTTCCTCAAATATGAATTCGCATATGTTTTGTGGGGGTAAAATAAATATGATTGCACGGCCCTACGTTTCTTTACTGGAGCCGACCCCGTGGCGGAGTGCTTGGCACATCGCTCTACAACGCCAGGGGTCCAAATCCCGGCCTGGGCATGGATGTTTGGGAGTATCCATTCATCAATCTCATCACATCATCACTCATCCCCATCTTCGCCAATTAGCCAAAAGTAGCACAGAAAGCGAAGTAAAATAAAGGAAATCAAAATAATAATAATATTTTTCTTTTCATTTTTTTTTCTGGTGATGCTGCTCCATTCCGACAACTCTACCACCCGCAATTCTAACTGGCGGCTGCGAAACAACGAATCAGCGATCAGTTGGTTGAATTCCCTTCGACTGACTTCGGGAATTTTCAAGTCACGAGGCACCGAAAGTTCCTGGTGGGACGAAACAAATGAGCGTCGGTAACACCGCCGCATGTTGCCAAAGATACTGTAAAACGGGGAGAGAACGTCACTGGATAAAGATTCTACAATAGTAAAGAAAGCCAGGAGTATTAGTACACAAAATACCCAATACTGTACAAAGGAGCCAAAAAAAAAAACACCTGACAAAAACAAACATAGGCTTGGCTACGTTGTAACGGGATGGCGATGTTTACCTTATTGCTTTTCCATCGCAACTGACACTCATCGAGACACACGCCCCCGAAGGCGATTGGTGGACAGATAGAGCTATGTAGCAAAAGGTAGGTCAGCCGCCAGTTGTGCGTGCGATTAGCCGACTCGTCTACTTAGTTGATTTTGTGTCAAGTAGTGTATTTGGTGTCTGCACCGTTTGCACTTCGTTCCAGAGCGTTGTAGTGGGTGGTGTTAACTAATCAAACGAACGTTTAAAGCAACATACATGCATTTCTTAAATCTTCTGAACTCAACACTGTTATTCGTCTGCATGGATGAACTTCATTTCCTTGCACCAACTTGACACCGGGATGCACCTGCACTACAAATTGTGTCAAAAAGTGCAGCGGACTAGACGGGGCCAGTATGTGTGTGCAGTTCATACATGTCGTTTGTTTGTTGTTCATTTCACTTCATATGTATCCAGAAACATTTGTGACACGAAGGCTTTATCCATTACGGGGTTTGTACAGTAAGATAAAGAAAAACAGTGTAGCCAAACCGGGACAAAAGAAAAGCACTGGATTCCACTTGTAATGAAGATATAACTCACATTCAATGTATTCGATTCACAAACTTTGAGAAAAATAATTCCGTGCAAAAATAATGACTGCATCATGCTCCAAATAGTAGGGATATTGGATTCAAATACCATACTTGGTGACTTGTTGGGAGTAAAAATCGATTATTCTCTTTATCTAGTATTTGAGAATACCAATTCATGTTAGAGCTTCCCGGATACCGTAGTGGTAAACGTAAAACAGTAAATGTTGAAGAAGTTCAACACTAGAGGTCATTTACCTTAGCACACCATGAAAACTCCATTGTTACATGTTGACAAGACTCCGGCGCGTTAACCAATAATCAGGATAAGTTCATATGAAGTTGTGTGTTGGCTTGTATTTTATCCATACAGTACGTCACGTGTGCGGCGTTTACAAATATAGCTCAAGCTCTATCGGAAGCGTGGTATTTTTAGTTCTCAGATGTGTTCTACTTTTCGATGGAAAAGGAATCCATGTTTAGTACATTGGTTTTAGTATAAAGGTTTCTCTCTTAATTTCTTTCGTCAGTATGGCGTTACTTCTTCTTAAAGGATCCGTATGGGGAGGGAGAGGAGTGTAAAAAGACTCGGTGCTTAAACACCGTGTTTTTCTTCGTAACAGGCGGAAGTCTGTGTTGAATAAAACTGCTCAATTGTCCATATTAAGCACCGCCATCCCCAGGGGAGTAGTGAAAAATTTGAAAGGTGATTTTAACAGGGGACCAAGGTGATTTTCGTTGGGTGAAGCATGGTCAGTGTATCGACCCCCATCGCAGCTATTTTCTGGCTTTGGAGTCCATAGTCCGCTTTTATTGCTTTCAACTAGCTCCGCAATTGTCCTCAATATGTGGGTTCAACACTGAAATTGTATAGCTCACAAGGGGGATCAAACCCAGGACCGGTCGCATCAAAGGCAAGAGTGTTAATGGCTAGGCTAGGTGAAAGCTTATTTGTAACAAAAAGGGCTACGATATGAGCAAGAAAAACTAATTTTGCATGTATTATTACTAGTTTTATTGTTTAGAGAGTTTTGAATCCCCAAGAAACTCTTACAGGCACTCACTTACTCGCTGAGCTAGAAAGAACACCATGCTTTTAAGTGTCAAGCAAGTGTGCGTAAGAGCAAAATCTGGTTGAAAAAGACCCTGGTTGGCAACAGTGTCAAAGAGAGATTTTTTTTCAAACACCGCGGGGAAAGTCAGCGGGAATTGCTTCCGTTTGATGCTGAAAATCTTGTTTCTGCGTTGTGATGGAACAATGGGCGAAAGCAAACACCACGTTTTGAGGTCGACAGATGTGTTTCATCATACGAAATGGCTGAATGCGTGTTTGAGTGGCAGAAACATCTCGGCGACGAAATAAGTTGCCGGGCGAGGAAGCTCTGCGACAACCAAGCATAACTGCCACGCTTGACGTAAATGGCGCCGAGAATTATGGCCCTTGAGGATAATTGAATTTCCAGAAGTTATTGCGCAAAATTTGGGCAAAAATAATATTGCCATTTTTGTGCGTCATTTGCACTTTTCTTACTGTACTCGTAGTCTCCTTTTTGCTTCTTTACTCATTGCGACGATGAAGATGAATGATGATAAAATGAAATTTATGAAGAGACACTCACAATTATACAACCATGGTATGGTTTCCAACATACAACTACCCAATACACACCGTAGGCCGATTTGCACTTCAATTTAACGTCTTTTATATTTTCTAGTTTTTTTTTTTGTAGCATGTTGTATCTTTAAGCAACATGTTTGCTTCTGAAATTGTGTAAATCTGACTGTTCCTTCATTTAACTAGTGACGTTGATAAAGCAGTTGATCACCGGCAGGCCTGTTGTGAGAGATAAGTAATCTCTGTGGTAGATCGTTGTTTACGTGGTGTTTTAACTCCACGTTATGCACAGTAAGGCTTATCGGGACTGGACCTACAGTTTAAGGTGTGCCTCCACCAGGTATCAAACCCCGGACCCCTTGATTACAAGGCGACGACGCTGCCACTGCGCAATCGGGGAGGTCCAATCCGACAGTTACGTATATTTCACAATCATATCATGTTGATTATAGCAAATTAGTTCCCGTAACAACTTAGCAATTTTTGTTTATCCGTTAGCAGTCTAACACATGCCACAGCTGCTACAGACCATGGGCGTAACTTGGGACCTAATTTTGAGGGGAGCAGAATAAAACTGGGCTTAATTTTGAGGGGAGCAGAATAAAACTTGGCCTAATTTTGAGGGGGCAGAATCAAACTGGGCCTAATTTTGAGGGGAGCAGAATAAAACTGGGCCTAATTTTGAGGGGGCAGAATTAAACTGGGCCTAATTTTGAGGGGGCAGAATCAAACTGGGCCTAATTTTGAGGGGACAGAATGAAACTGGGCCTAATTTTGAGGGGGCAGAATCAAACTGGGCCTAATTTTGAGGGGGCAGAATCAAACTGGGCCTAATTTTGAGGGGAGTAGAATAAAACTGGGCCTAATTTTGAGGGGAGCAGAATAAAACGGCCTAATTTTGAGGGGGCAGAATCAAACTGCGCCTAATTTTGAGGGGAGCAGAATAAAACTGGGCCTAATTTTGAGGGGAGTAGAATAAAACTGGGCCTCATTTTGAGGGGAGCAGAATAAAACTGGGCCTAATTTTGAGGGGAGCAGAATGAAACTGTGCTTAAATTTGAGGGGGCAGAATCAAACTTGGAGCTTAAGTTTGGGAGAAGAGACTCGAAAAGTTTTCCATCCAATAATTACAGCGTCCAAGACTATTTGCTAAATAACTGTGACGTTTGCGAAATCACAAATGTTTCTCTTTATTACTTTGCTCCTCAGGTCCTCTAACTTTAAACTTTTAACAAACCTGAAACTTTGGGTGTGGGGGGTGGGGGGGGGGCAAGTGCCCTCTCTTGCCTCTACTAAGTTATGGCTATGACAATGACTATTACTTTTGCTGTTACTTCAATGGAAGGAAAATTTTACACTTGACTTCGTTTTATATTTAAAAAAACAACAATGTATTTAAATACCACCAGAGCTATGAAGAATGACAAACTTAGCTTGGCAAATCTGCTTTCCTTTGTTTGCCTTCACTGGTTAGCTTAAGTGGCAGAATTACAGTTTAAGTATCTGTCGAATTTAATTATCATTGGTATGGTTGATTCAAGGCCGAATTCAGTGCATTCTTTATCCCAGCTTTTAAAACAATGCACCAAAACCTCTCCCTCTCCTCCTTACTCAAATGCCAATATTTTCCACGAATTTTATCCCGGAAACTGATTTGTGCGACAATCTGGCTCCTGGACCATACCAGTGGAATCCCCTATGACGTTGCATGTTGTCCTGTTTCTGTCCGTATGTGCTCTGAGTCTCCCTGTACACTCTCAGATTTTATCAAAAACCTGATAATTTTAGTTTTAATAAGGAGTTCATCTGCGAAATTGTTATTGTCAGGACATTCTTTATTTCAATTCCACCCTTATTATTTTTTCGTTAATGTCTTTGTGTTCCCATGTCAAGTGGAAGCGTAAATGAGCTCAGCGCTGATCAACCCTCCTTCCCTCCTTAATAACCAAATAAGTCAATCTGACTCTGTTTAAATATACATTATTGTATACCATTCAAAGATACTATAAATCAACCACTTTTCACATTCTCCATTTTCTTTTGAATTAAAAGCACTTTTCATGCCTACAGTTCATTACAGTCGCTCATATAGTGTTTTTTTATAAAAATATGGTCAATAATTTACCTTTCTAAAATTTGTGGTGAAAATCGAACGGAATTTCTTTGTCCAAATATCTCAATCCATTTCATTAATATACAATATAGTGTGTTGTTTTTTTGGAAATTTCAGATACTTTAATTGCATAAAATTAACACGGGTGTACAGGTGATGTAGACAACTAATTTGAAATTAGTTCCTCCATGCATAACTCATACGAAGAATATGTAAAAGCCTTTATAATGCAGCTCATATTCTTTCATAATTTATTTTATTTTCGTTGTTATTTATATTTAATTTTATAGCAGATATGTTGAATTGAATATATTGGATGAGGACGCTTGATTGCAACGTCCACGCGCTACACACCACAGCAGGGATTGAGGTAAAAGTTTACCCACAGGTGCTAATTTACATCAGTCTTAGACATTAAACTACATATTACCTAGGATCTTTCTGTGTTTATAAAAAGGGTTAAACTGTGTTACTATCGTTTTGTTTACCTGCACACGGGCAGGTTACTATTTAGCACACTGACAGTATACCCTGTCCCAACTATCGCTGGACCAAGGCCTCGCATAGCGACAGAGAAGGCAGGGAAATCGAATCCACCCTGTGGAGTCTGTTGAAAGACGTAACCGAGTCGAAGATCTGGAAGATAAGAAGGAGCATGGACTATTTATGTATTTACGTATTACCTGCAGCGAGGGATAGAAGAGATGTGGAATCTAACTTTATTTTAGGAGGCCGATCTTTGTGGTGGAGTGGTTAGCATTGCGCGCTACGGCGTTAAGGGTCGCGGGTAAGAATCCTGGCCTGAGAGTGGGTGTTCTTTGCGAAGTGTTCCTTCGTAAATTTCATAATATCATCACTCATCCTAATCGTCGCGATTAGCCAAAAATGGAAGAAAAATGACGCTAAATATCAAAATTCAAATCAGATTTATTTCAGTGCCATCAATTTTTCCAATCAGCTAATCCAACAAGTAGTTCTTCAACTGCGTCACGTGGCGTACTAACCAAAAGTGGGGTAAAGGTTGCGAGGTTGCTGGGTCAATATGAGATCAGGCGGTGGCCCATTTGGTTACTCGGGCAAATACAGGGATTACACACTTAGTCCAAGGCTAATTAAAATGTTAATCGCTTGTACGTTTGAAGTAGTCGACATCAAGTGAGGTTGCTATGCAAAGGATAAAAACTGCCGTCTTTCGAGCAATCGTAGCGTCGAAGTTGGGCCTCAACGAGAAAAATATTATAAAGAGGAAGTTGTTCATTCATCGTACGGTACCCTAAGCTCTGTATAAAGCCTAGTTGCAGTACTTTTTGAGACTATTTGTAGTGCAGGTGCATCCCGGTGTCAGGCTGGTGCAAGGTTGGTTGATTGATTGATTAAGTTTATTTTACTTCGCATTTTGTGCCTCTTGGCTAATTTGCGAAGATGGGGATGAGTGATGAAATTGATGAATGGATATTAACAAACAACCAAGTACGAGCGAGATTCGAACCTCGGACCCTTGGCGTCGCACCGCGATGTGCCGACCACCTTTTTCTATCCCCCGTTTTAAACTTTTTCTCAATTTTTCATTTCTCGTTATTTCTCAGTTTTCAGATTTTCTCATTTGGACAAACACAAATACCCATGCCTTAGCCGGGACTCCAACCCGGAACCCCTGGCGTCGTGGCGCGCTGTGCTAACCACTCAGCCACGGAGGCCGGCACCACTCGGCCACAGGGTCCGGCTGTTCAAGTTCAGAAGATTCAACAAATGCCTGTCTCCTGTTTTCATCAACGTTCATTTGATTATAGCCTGTCCCAGCTATCTCTGGAGCAGGCGAACGAAAACAAGTTCCTGCGCAAGTAGTGACGCGAGACGGCTCCACCAATGAACACGTGAGACGGAATAGGATTGCGTGGAGGAGGAAGCGACTATGGTTACCAGCCTTCTCAGTAGCGTGCACTGCTTTGCTCTGCCCACTCGATTTCCTCCCCTTCTCTGACGTTATGCGTAGCTTTGCTCCAAAGATAGCTGGGTCAGGGTATAGTTAGCTCGCACCAAGTGACCATACACCACACAGTACACCTCTCCAGAACGTAGTGCCAACGGTGCAGACACAAAATAAACTACTTGACACAATTTCAACGAAGTAGAGAAGTTGCACCGTGTAACCAACTAGACTCGTTGGTGCAGACTGAGTAAAAATATGCAGCTAACGAGACGGGGCTAATTTGTGCGTGTGTATGTGTGTGTGTGCGTACGTATATACTCTCGAGACTCGCGTGAGTTTCCACTTTGCTTATATCACATTTTTATGATACTACATATTCTCTATTTGAACACCCTTGAAAGTAAAGAGTATTCTTTGGGCCAACACTGGCCGCTGATAAACGTTTTTCCGTTTCATTCTGTATGCGGGAGGTTTATTTAACTCCCGTGCTCGGCTGACGCGAGAACAAAAGAACATTTTCCGGCGCAAATGAATGTCCTCAACTCTCCGCAGCAAACTCTCTCATTCAGGAAGGAAATTCTTACAGCACGAAATTACATGCAGTACACGGTATTTTAGAGTGTAAAGACTGAAATTAAAGACATTATCAGGGCTATTGCTTGCAGGATTAGTTTAATAAAGTTGCAGTGAATTATGAAAGGTGAGTAGCAGCGGTAACTTACTTCATTGTCGGTGCTCTTTGCGGTTGCAAACGTATGAGGCATATTCAAGAGCTCTCTCTGCCTGAATTCCTGCAGGTGGAGCCCGCTACTCTAGGGCTAAGTGATTCTTAGAGGCGAAATTACATATCTCGACTTTGCATGTGACCAGTTGCCTTGCATTTAGTGTGATTGTACTATCTTTAACATTCCCGAGAGTACCTAACGAATGACGCAAAATTTACAAACGAGCAGAAAACGTTAAGAGAAACGTTGTGATTAATGATGGATGAGATGGAAGAAAACATGAAAAATAAAGCCCACTTACGCGTAACTAGCCTGGTTAAAACTGAAAGTACAGTGACATTCAGAATCAATCGAACACGGAGACCCCTTGATCACAAGACAACAGTGTTAGCATCTGCTGCCCTCTTGCGTCAGAGTACGGAAACTCCAGTGTGGAACAGATTATTATACCCCCAAAAACTTCCACTTACGGACGTGGCAATTGAGTCCAAATCTAAATGAGAAAATACAGATTTGATGGGATTCGATATGAGAAACACCAAGCTTTAATCCAGTATCAATCTTGAATTTCGCGATATCCTAACCCCTACCCGAATCTGATATCCAAATCCTGATTTTTTTTTATCCAGTATTCAATCTTGAATTTTGGATACAATATGCGAATCCTAAGTTTCGGAACCAATATCCAATCATGAGTTTTGGATGCAATATCCGAATCATGAGTTTTAGAACTATTACACTGGGCAACAAAAAAAAATATTTGGAAAATCGTCTAGGGTTTTTCAGCTGAATTAGACTAATTTTGATGCCCTGAGTCCGAAAATGACCTTGGTTTTGCTCAATCAGGTCAGGATTTTTTTCTACAGAAATTTCAAAAAAATCTGTTTTTCGTAAGAAAATCTAATTTCTGCTGATAAACCCCTGACAATTTTTTCCGTTTCCCTCAAGAAATAAAAGTCAACGTATCCAAATTAATTCATTATTTATTTACTACATTAAATTTGATAAGCATAATCATAATATAATAAGAATGAGCGTTACATGACACAAAAGTTCAGAGTTCAAGGCAGATATCGGCGTTTCTTCGATTTCCGTGTGTGAGCAGCTGCTGGGTTGTCTCTCTTCAGCGACCAGCAGTAGTCCGCCAGCATGACTGCGTCCCACCTCCCCTGGTACCTCTCCTCCATTTGGCGCATGTCCTGATGGAACCTTTCTCCCTGCTCGTCGCTCATCGCCCCAAGGTTTTCAGGAAACCAGTCCATGTGTGAGAACAGGAAGTGCATCTTTATACTCATCAAACACCCGAGTTTTTGGAAGGCCTCTATCATGCTGCTGATGAGTGTGGCGTGGTTTGGTGCCTTCGTGTTCCCCAGGAAGTTGTTCACCACCTGCACAAACGATTTCCAGGCGGCGCACTCAAGCGTGTTCATGGAGTTTTGGAACTCAGTGTCCTGTATGAGCTGCCGTATCTGTGGGCCATCAAAAATGCCGGCCTTGAGCTTCTCAATGGTCAGTCGAGGAAATGCTCGGCACATGTAGTTGAAGCACCTCCCATCCTTGTCCAGAGCGCGCGTGAACTGTTTCATTAACCCAAGCTTCATGTGTAGCGGTGGGATCAATATCTTCTCCCGGTCAACAAGAGGTTCGTTTATGATGTTTCTCGCCCCAGGTACTAACTGCTCTCGCGCCGGCCACTCTTTCTTTACATAGTGCTGGACTCTGTCTCGACTGTCCCACATACATATAAAGCATGGGTACTTCGTGAACCCGGACTGCTGACCTAGTAGAAAGTTCACCATCTTGAAATCGACGCAGATCATCCATTGGTGCTGCTTATATTGGATTTTGTCAAGCACATACTTCACTGCTTCATATTTCTCTTTGAGAGTTGTGGAGTGCGCAAGAGGGATTGAGGCGAACTGGTTCCCGTTGTGGAGGAGCACACACTTCAAAGAGCGCTTGCAGCTGTCAATGAAGAGTCGCCAATCTGTCGGATCGTATGTAGGAGTGCCGAATTTATGAAGAAGACCGGCGACATCTCGGCAGTACACGAGGTCTTCCCCCTGGCAGAAGTAGCCCATGTACTCCTCATGCCTTCTACGGAAGAAAGTGATACGCGCGTCCTCGCCAAGTAAATTTTTCTCTTTGAGTCTGGAGGCCAACAGCTCGGAGGAAGTCTTCGACAAGCTGAGATCCCGAACCAGATCATTCAGCTCACATTGTGAAAAGGGCTGCGGACCATCTTGTGTTTCATACTCCTGTTCTGTATCTCCTACGTCGTCTGAAGTGGTGGCCTCGTCGTCGGTGTGAGGAAGCTGTGGGAACGCTGGTACAGGTATTTCTTCGCAGTGAGCAACTGGACGGCGGGCAGATGGAAGGTCGGGGTACTGGAGGATGTGCCGATTCTTCCGGTTGATGCCAGTAGTATTGATGGCGCAGAAGTAACAATCCGATGCATGGTCAAGCGGCTCCCTCCAAACCATCGGAATCCCAAACTTCAGTGAAGTTTTGGCGCCCTTAGTCCACCGCCTGAGGTATTCCACGCACGTCTTGCACACCGTGTGCGGTGCCCAGGACTTATCTTGGTCACCTAGCTTGACTTTAAAGTACGCCTGGTATGCGTGCTTCACGAATCTTGTGATGTTCTTCCTGTCCGCTGACAGCGTGTATTCTCCGCAGATGTAGCAGAAAACGTCAGGATTATTCCTGCATGAACGTCGCGCCGAAGCCATCTGAAAGTAATAAATAATATTATATTATTATAATATATATATATAAATTAAGTGGTGTGAAAGTAATTAAAAAATATTATATTATAATATTATAAAATATATATATAAATTAAGTGGTGTGAAAGTAATTAAAAAATATAGGACACTTCGACCCCTGCTGTAGCTCAAAAGGTTGACCTGATTGAGCAAAACCAAGGTCATTTTCGGACTCAGGGCATCAAAATTAGTCTAATTCAGCTGAGAAACCCTGGACGATTTTTTGCCTGTTACCCAGTGTTATCGAATCCTTAGTTTCGAACCAATATGAGAATTCTGAGTTTTGAATCAAATATTCCAATCATAAATTTTTCGTTTTATACCTGAATATCTTAGCCTACTTTTTAAAAAAGTGCTCCCCGTGCATAGCACCACGCCATGAAGGCGTATAGGGGGTGTGGGGGTAACGCCACTTAGCCTACTTCCGATATTCAAATTTCGAATACAATAACAGAATCTTTATTACACTCGCATTACACTGCATGAAATGACTTCAAAGGTACACAGCCTAAGATAACTCCATTAGTATTGACGTCGTAGGTGGCTAAGGCCACTGAGTAAAGACTGCGATCTCGCAACTGAAGAATGCTAAATCGAATCCTGGCTTAGACATCATCATTTCTTCATACATTTCTATTTATCGATTTCAGCTACTCATTATTCATCAAATTATGTTCCAATTAGCCTAAAGAGACAGAAAGGCGACACAAAATAATAAAAATAATAAAAAAGATACAATCATGAATAATAAATGAGAAAAAACATGGCAAGATTAAGAAATCTCTGATGTTTTTCTTAAATAGGGTATAATAGATAAAGTGGGAGAACTCCAGTAGGAGGAATGTGACTCCACACAAGGTCGGTTTCAATGGTACGAGAATGGAGCGCGCACTCCACCCATCGGGGCGGGTGACGTCATTCAAATGACCACTCCGGAACGGTTCCCATGAGGAGCTCTTGCAAACTCAATATCCTCGCTCGCCGCAGGAATAGAAATTGGGGAGCAACTGATCCCTAAACCACATGCAATATCCGTTCTACATTTCTCTTTATTGGAAAAACCTAGAGTGGAAAAAAAGGTTTTTATTCGATTAAATATAAGGTACTCTTCAATTCGAATTCCACGTACGAACTTCAAGCAAATATTTGACATTTTTATATGCCGGAAAAATATATCAGCAGTCCTCTTTCCAATATTGTTGTTGTTTTCCTCTAACTCTTTCGCTACTAAAATTCTCTATTGCTTTCTTCCTAAAATTCAATGTCAGATTCCTTACTGGTGTTGGTAATACGTGCAGGGAAATCCGGTGCTAGTTGCGTCAAATTGTATTTACTTTCCCAATGTATTTGTAATATAATTAAGCCTTGTTTCCATATTAAAAACACTAAGTTGCTGACCAAGGCAGTTTTGTAAGAAAAAAAACAATTAACAGGTAACGTTTCAACCCTGTATCAGGGTCTTCCTCAGACGAAGAAGAGATTTTTAGTTTAGTTCTTCGTCTGAGGAAGACCCTGACACACGGTTGAAACGTTACCTGTTAAGTGTTTTTTTTTATCTTAATAAACTGCCTTGGTCAGCAACTTAGTGTTTTCCAATGTTTTTATTTTTGTATAAACTCTTTCGTACAACTGAAAATACTATCATTTCTTAGTGGTAACATTGTCGCCTTGCATGAGTAATAAAGGGTCCCCGGTTTGTTACCCGGTGAAGGAACTTTGCACAATGCTTCGGATCCGACTTTAAACTGTAGGTCCAGTCCCGATTAGGATATATATGCATAAAGTGGACTTAAAACAACAAATGAAACGAACAAACGCGGGAAGCATTAAGACTATTACGTCATTGTTTGTTTAGAAAAACCTATTGCTGTATTTTTATATAGATACAATATCCAAGTAATACTGTCACATATGCAGAGCGTAAAACATTTTCTTGTTTCCTCGACACGAGTAGGGAAGCTAGTCATGCCTGGAATTTTGATATTTTTGATCCTTCTTTCATTTCATCATTGCTAACCTGGTTCATTCCGATGACAGGAATAAATTGATGGGAACAATAGAAATACGTCCAAACTAAAAACAGCACGCGGGCACACACAGAGGTAGTAACATATCAAATTATTCCAAAAACTTGTCACGTACTCGCGTCCGGTTCCTTTGGACACCACAGGTATCGTTACCTTCTTGTATCGGACTCTTTCTTTAAGACGAAGGTAACACCTAGTCCGTTGCCAGTTATACAGGTCGGAATCTTCCGTTTTAATCCTCGAACGGCTTGTTTCTATTTATTGGTTAAATTTTGTCGATGTTGTCGCTGATATCTTGATCACAATTCTTTGATTTGATATCACCAGCTTTATGTGATACCGCAATTCCAAGACGTAGCTTTGCGTAGGATTTCTTGAAGTTTCTGTTGCCTGCGAAAAGATCAAAATGCTTCTTAGCGGTGAGAAAAAGGTACCCGAGTGAAAACCACGGATCGCCTTATTACAGACTCAGCTGGTGATTATCAGTCGAAATGTCATGGTTGGGTTTAGGTCAATACCTCGTCCCCCTTCTAGGTTTACGAAGTGATCCTCAATCATCCAACGGATTGAAATCCTGACTTGGAGGTACTTGGAAGCGCAGTACATACGAGTGGAGTGAAGCCACATGCACGTATGTCTCGATATTTCTATCAAATTTTATCACTTTTATAGCGGAAGTTTGTTGATTTCGTTACTAAGCGACTTTCAGCTGTTTGAGGTAACCAAGGGGAGAATTTAGCTTTTAGCTTTTCTGGCTATTCATAATTTATAAGTAATATATTAAAATTATTCTTTAATTTTTATCAATCCTTATTACTTCTAATTTTATCTAATATCTGCAACGTTATTTGTTTTGTTAAAATATAATATACATGTGTTCATATTGATCTCCATAACATGCTGAGATTTGAAAAGCGGCCGTCATATAGGAGTGTCTTGAACATATAAAGTTAACAAAGCGGCGTTCCTGTAGGTGAGTCCTTGTAACTATTGACATGAAAGTAACTCTCATTAAGGGGTACCTGTAAAATTACCCAGTAAATGTCTGACAAGACCCCAACAGAAAACTCAAGGAAACAAGTGTGCATGCATTGCCTACCCCTAAGGCTCCCTGCTTCGGGGGATGACCTTGTCTGCAACGACCTTCTTTCCCTCGCTCTCTTATCGCAATACTGGAGTAATAAAGTGTTTCCAGCTCCCTTCTGTAAGAGGAGAGGTCTTTGTTCTGTTTTTCTCTGTACTACTCTCAGGTTAATGAGAATGAATGATGATAAAGGGTGAATAGATGACTGGAGGACTCAATTGTACCTGCAGGCTTTACCTGTGATTCGAACCAAGTTCTCCTCGCTTTGACGCGTGTTATGCAAACTGCTATGCCGCAGAGACTGGTATCCCGTTGCAGTAAATCTAACTTTGTAATTATTATTGGCATTAATTAAGTTAACTAAACAAATACTTTTATAGTTGGCAATTCTTGACAGTCCAAAACTCGTCTACCTCCAGTGGACGAATTCAAGCACGAAAGATGAAAGTAGGTAGATATGTGGGTGTATAATCAGGATTCACCTGCATGCACTTGGATTTATTACCTCTCGTTTTTATCCGTTTCTTATTTCTGGTGCCTCGTCACAAACCCTTTCGAAGTGGAAGAAATACTATTTTTAAGAAAGCTGCTTCCCCGTTTAACATGCATCCAAATTTGCCACTAATCTTCAAGTTATGTGCATGCTCATGACCAATACTGACCGCATTTCTAACTGGCGGCTGGGGAACAACGAATCAGCGATCAGTTTAATTCTCTTCGACTGACATCGGGAATTTTCGTGTCGCAAGGCACCCGAACGTTGCTGGAAGGACGAAACAAATGAGCGTCCGATACACTGTATGTTGCCAAACATACTGGATAACGGGGGAGATAGTCGATCAGCACCGTTACTGGATAAAAGTTGTACAATAGTACACAAATAAAGAAATAGTACACAAAACATCCACGCACTGTACAAACGCTAATAAAAACAACTGACAAAAACAGACGTAAGCTTGGCAACGATGTAACTGGATAACGATGTTACCCCTACAACTTTTTCTTCGAAACTGAGGCTGGTGACGCTCATCAAATCACACACCTCCGAAGACGATTGGTGGCCTGCGACCAGTTTAATCTATACGGACCGTAATGACTAACTTTCGTTGCACGTTTCTTTCGGTGACCCGGATGCTGGAATTTCGCTCCATTGTGGCGGGCTTCATAAAAAAAATTGCTGAAAAACATGATTACATTTAGAAATACCCTGAGTTAACAGAAGAAAGAGACATTTGTTTTGTTCATTCTAATCCGAAATTGTATCTACAAGTTTTACATTTGTAATATAATTAAGCCTTGTTTCCATATTAAAAACACTAAGTTGCTGACCAAGGCAGTTTATTAAGATAAAAACACTTAACAGGTAACAGGTAACAGGTAACATTTTAGTTTAGTTCTTCGTCTGAGAAAGACCCTGATACAGGGTTGAAACGTTACCTGTTAAGTGTTTTTTATCTTAATAAACTGCCTTGGTCAGCAACTTAGTGTTTTTAAGTTTTACATATTATCAGAAGTTTGAGGTTTTGATTAAACATTTTTTTTTTTATTTCAATGACCCCTACCTTGCTCTTGCATTATATTAGAATAAAAATAAATTGGTATCCTCCAAATGTTTGAATGTGAACACTTGACATTCAATATTTTAAACTTGTAATAATAATAGCAATAATAACAATTAACATAAGTAAATGTCCTAAACTTGCGTGACGATAAGTTGTTTCATAATTTTACACCATAGACTGCATTCTATGTCCTTGGGGTCTATGAAAAGGAAGAATGATACTTCCTCTTTAAACTTGTAAAGTTGTTTTAACTTTACAACACAAGTTCAAGCGATTGAATGACGTAGAATAACATCATAGTGTAAACGCACGCGTAAGCGACAAATTGGTCGCAGTAAGATAAAGTTAAACAACTAAGGCGTACTACTTACAAAATGTGGGCATTAACCGAGCTTGAAAGTTAACCTCCAAAGGCCAGCATTCATGCGTGCTTCTATTCGAGATGTTCATAGTAGAATATATTTCAAGCTAAACCGTGGAACTCCCCACGTGACTGCAGTCCCATGGTGACGTCACAAGCACGAGCCTGAAGAGTTCTTATCTCTCTGCCCGCATATGACCCGTATATGAATGAAGCTCTTTCACCTTTACGGCTTTACGGAGAGTTTCAGAAACACTGAGCTGAATTCGGAAACCAGAAAGCCAGGATTTAACGCTCGAAAGTCGCAGTGGCGGATTAATAACTCTACCTATTCGGAGGTATCTTTTGTCCAGTCGCGTGGCCTCGTTATCAATAAAGGGACGACTACGTTCATCCTCGATATTTATTTTTGAAACAACCTAACACGAAAGGAAGCATACTCAATGAAGTCTGAAATGCAAGCCTAAGATTGTGATGACAAACTTTATAAAAATATTATAATTTTGTGTTCGCTACTGTAAGAGTAAAAATGACACAGATACTGAAATATCCTACGCGTCGCTTTCCGTGTTTTGCCCAACTCTACGCGATGGACGAACTTGCCGTCGGAGGTCGGTTGTCGACGTAGACTTCAACCCTGCGTCAGGTGTATCTGGAGCAAGGTCGCAGAGAAAGGTGGGAGGGATCGAGTGGGCAGATCGAACGGCAAACGCGGCTGGGGAGGCTGCTAACTTCAGTCGCTTTCCCGCCTCCACTCAATCTCTTTATTCTCACGTGTTTATTGGTGGAGCCGTCTGGCGTCATTACTTGCACAGAGACTTGTTTTCGGTCCCCTGCTCCAGAGAAAGTTGGGACAGAGCGTAGGTAACTACTTTCCTTTCGACCAACTCTGTTGTCCTTTCGAGGTTCATCAGAGCGCGGACCGCCAAGAGAGCAAGTCAGCTCAGAAAGAAATGGATAGATCGCGTGGATCTATTGTGCTTTCGAGGCACACAAATACCAGCTCTACATCCACCCCAGAGCTACACCTAATGATTCCAGTTAATGGAAAGGCAAGCACGCCCACTAGAGGAGGTGGAAATGCAAGACACGCCACCCTCTTACCCCAAGAGGACGCATTCAGATTCATCTTCGTCCAACACAGATGACGAGATGATCGCTGGGACCGAAGAATTCCAATACCCCAGTTCGTATTACCAAGCAACGCCCACGCAAAGCTGTCAGCACAGCCAACAAGTTCCAGCCTCTAGAAACGATGCAAGTCGACTCTTCGACGGGGAGGGTGAAGAAAGAGGAGGAAACTCCACCCAAGCACGCAGCTCCAGAGGCCACCCCGGTCGTTGACCAGAAGCCGCCACCAGTATTTTTATATGAAATCACCAACAAGTACTCCACGTTAGCTTCTATCCTACAATAACTTACAGCAAGACCTTCCGTTAAGCACACCGAATCTTGTGTCACGGGTCAATGTATGAACAAAGAAGACTCCCAGAGAGTACGCCTCTACTGCGATGTCCATCAAATACAAGTGGCAGTAGGCCTCAACAAACGAGACACACCATACAAAGGGGTCATCAGAGGACTCCCAGTGGATACGCCTCTAGACAACCTACGCGCAGATTTGACAGCCATGGGTTTTCCAGTCAAACGCCTAAGCATACTAACAAAACGAGCTAGACATTGGGAAAAGGGACGTGTTCCCATACCATTATTCCTCGTCGTTCTCTCCAGGGAGGGAACTGGAGAGACTTCTCCAAATTAGAAGCTACAGATTACAATAGAATCTCAGTAGAAATTCAACTACAGAGGTCAAATACTATTACAATGTTACCGATGCCAGAGACTCGGGCACGGTTCCGAAACCTGCTTCGCAAATCCACGATGCGTGAAGTGTGCAGAAGATCATCTTACAAATGAATGCCTGAAGAAAGGTGACAAGTTCCCCCGAAGTGCGTATTCTGTTCTGGCAACCATCCAGCCAGCGATAGAGACTGTCCGATCATTAAAGCAATGAAGGTTGCGCGTTCATCAGGACCTTCAAGGAGACAGTCAGCACGTCCAACTAATATACTACCAAATCCAGATGACTTCAGACCGTTACCGAAGAGGCCGGCAACGAGTATCGAGCGATACCGCCAGCGAACAAGACAACGGCAGTCAGGACCACTAAGTCAGCATCACAGCCGTCCAGAAAAGAAGGCAGACCACAACCACAGCACCAGCTAACAACAACTGCAACTTCCAAGATGCATAAACAACCAGCATCCCGACCCGCTGAAGTACGCAATTCCGTAAAGGAGCGCGGAGGCTCTTCCCTGCAGGCCATTAAGAAATACGGCAACACGACTCCCCTGAATTCCAAATCAGCCACAGAGGAGTCCGCCATGATCGTATAGGTACCATACCATACAGATACTACGGAGATACCGGCTACAACCGCATCATCAACAGACACCGAGTTCCACTCCTATCTTCAGTCTATCCTCGCTTTCCTCAAAGGCGACTTTCTTTCAAAAATATCAAAAACGGCCTTCGGCGAATAGCTGCTGAACCGGAGGGGCCAGGGAAGGTCATCATACTCATTGAAGTACTCATGGAAATGTTTCTCCATGGCGGACCTTAGACAAACAAGATTGCAACACCAGATTTCCATTATTGCATGGAATGCAGATGGCCTTTAGCAAAAAAGATTCCTAGTACGAAAGTTTATCATAGAGTAAATTCCGGACGTCATATTAATTAACGAAATACATCTCAACAACCAGCAGCAATACAAAATCGCCAACTACGCAGTCTACAGACTCGACAGAACTACCGAGACCCAAGGGTCGACTACTACTACTAGTCAAATCCAGTATTCCGGCTAGACAAATACAACTGCCAAATTTCATCCATCTTGAAGCCCTCGCTGTGGAAATGTATTCACCACAGTCGAGATTCGTCATCCTTTCGGCTTACGCACGACCACCAGCAAGAATAGAAGAAGCAGACTTCAGATCAATCTTCAATCTGGGCCAAAAAGTACTTTTGGCGGGAGTCCTCAATGCCAAGCACGCACATTTGCACTCCAGACACACCAACAACGCAGGACCGGCACTACATCGTCTGTCAACTACGATAGGTTTCGTAGTCCAAGCTCCATGGTACTCTAACCTCTTTCCTAAAAACGGAGGCCAACCAGACGTCTTAGATGTTGTCCTAACTAGATGAATGCAACTCCAAGCTGAACCATCTGTAATTACAGGTTTAAACTCAGACCACGAGCCAATCTGCTTCACTATCTTTCACGATCTCGTCACGAGAGAGATACCTCAACGTAACAGCTTCAGCACAGATTGGAATGCATACCGCCAAGAAGTTAACGCTCGTATCAATCTACACGACAACATTCATTCGCCAGAAGGAATAGAAATCGCCATACACCGGTTAACGGCAGCCAGCTTAGCAGCGAAACGAGCAGCAACTACACACCAACCTCCGAATATTCAACTCGCCCAAGACGACACAAAACTTCATCTACTGATAAATGTCAAAAGATGGGCCAGGCATAAGTATCAATCCACACGCATCCCACAATATAGAAGTCTGCAGAACAAGATGTAAAGAAGACTCCACCGCCATATCATCGCAACGATGGAAATGAAGTGGGACCGAATATTAGAAGAAACACGGGACCAACCTGCAGCCTTCTGGCAAATCACTCGCAACCTGCAGGGAAAAGGAAAAGGCAGACCACACCAGTTTTACACACAATCAGAGGGATGGTCTTCGATCGTAAACAACAGGCAGAGGAACTCGCAGTGCACTATCAGGAACAACTTTTGCCGAATCCATGGCCGTACGATGACCAAGTGATAGACAACGTATAAGAGTGGGCAGACAACTTTCCACAACGAGACCCAAGAGAACCTGCCCCGCAGCTCATTAACCCTAAACAAGTGGCAAGGCTCATATCTCATCTCAGTTCTCATCATGCTCCGGGAGTAGATCAGATGGTTCCGGATGACCTGCGTAAAGGAACCAGGAAACTACTCGTCTACATGACACGTATTTAACGCCATGTTACTGCAAGCCTATTTTCCACAGCAGGGGAAGATGGCCATCATAGTTCCCATATAAAAAGTGGGAAAATGTACTTTTTCCAGTCCACTATAGATCATTCAGGCTACTCAGTCACGTCTCCAAGGTCTTCGAGCGACTACTGGCAGATAGACTCCGAGACTTTACACTGCAAGAACTTCTACTCCCGGACTACCAACACGGATTCCGGCCAAGACACAGCACGACAACACAGCTGATGCGCGTGTTAGACATGACCACCTTGAACTTCTAGAAAAGCAACCACTCTGGGAGTATTTCTAGACGTGGAAAAAGTGTTCGACAAAGTATGGCACGAGGGTCTGCTTTTCAAGCTGCATCGATCGCGATTCCCTGTCCACCAGCTGCAACTACTGAGAACATTTCTTACCAACAGAGAATTTGTTGTGCTCTTCAACGAGACCACCTCGGGACCCAAGCCCATCACTGCGGGAGTGCCTCAAGGTTCCTGTTTATCACCGCTGTATATGTATACACAGCCGACATGCCAGCCCTACCATCAATAACTTTGGCTGTCTACGCGGACGATAAGGCGATATTCTCCTCCAGCGTCAATAACGTTTATGCAGAAACAATTATGCAGTAATGCCTCAGACAGTACGAGAGGTGGACTATAGAATGGACGATCAAAGTCAACCCGGAGAAGAACATGGTAGTGGCCTTCAAGAAGAAGAGAAACCGTTTCCATCCTCGACTTCGCCTTCACCAACAAGACATCTCTCAAACGGACTCCGCCAAATACCTGGTAGTACTCCTAGACCAAAGCCTCGCCTTCGGGAAGCACTTGAAGGTTGTGGCAAATAGAGAGAACCAACGGATAGGACAACTATACCCAGTCTTTCGCAACCCTGCACTCCCAACTTGGGTACGAAAAAGAGTCTTCAAGCAAATTATACGCACATTTCTCACCTACGCTTGTGCAGTGTGGCTGCACAGCTCTAAAATCCACCTAGATCGCCTTCAACGGGTCCAGAACAAAGCCCTTCGATTTATCTACGGCGCAGATCGCTATACACGCACAGTCCAGATCCATGAAGAACTAGATATGGAGACTCTCTATGAATTCATGATGAGGGAAAAGATGAAATTCTGGGCCCAACAGCCGCATCACCATAACCCTACTGTCCAGCTGCTAGGGAATGTCCATCCTGCAAGAAGAGTTCACAAGCTGCCCCGTCTCCAATGAAGAAACGACAGTTTACAAGCGATCTCCAATGTCAAGCAGTGCCACACCGGGTCGCTACTTGGATGGGTGACCTTATTGAAGGAGCGCGGAAGATCTTCCCGTCTGACAAATAAGAAGTACCGAACCTGAAAACCAGGGCATAACCAGACGACCACTCATCGCGCGCGACAGTTGTGCGGCGTCAACAGCCTTCCAAATGTCAAAAAAACACCGTCACTACAAACAACATTCAAGAAAGCTAGAAGGCAAAGCTAAGCGGCTGGAACTTCACAACTAAAATGAGAAACGGCGTGATCCGATACATGCGGTATCTACAATGCCAACCAAGGAAGCGACTACTTCAGAATACAGATGTCTATACCCTGTCCCGCTTATCTCTGAAGCAAGGCCGGGCATAGCAGCAGAATAGGGGGAATCGAGTGGCAGTTCGAAGCAGTACACGCAGCTTGAAGTCTGGTAACTGCATTCCCCCCTCCCATTTCACGCAATGCCGTTCCCTCTCGCGTGTTCATTGGTGGAGTCGTCTCACGTCACAACTTGCGCAGATACTTGTTTTCGTTCGCTTGCTCCAGTGATAACAGGGACAGGGTGTATTTTATATTGCGGATGGCCAGGGGTGTTGTCCTCGGAAGGATCCAAGCATACGCCTCCCTTGATTAGGGTCAAAATCTTATTTATTATTACATAAGCCAATTTATGTAGATTTTTCAGCGGAAAATGCAGGATCGACCAGGGCTCGAATCCGGGTCTCTGGCAATCCGTGCCATTGCTTTACCACTGAGGTACCGAGCCGGCCTGGCTTCCCCTGCATTTTTGCTGGCGCTGTTTTACCTGTGTGAAATCGTCTCTGAGCAAGTACGAGTGCAAATGATGTAGCCATTTAAGCTAAGAGATTACTGTTATTTTGATGTAAATAAGTAAGCATTAAATAAACACATGCCTACAATATGCTTGTTTCTTGACTAACACTGAAGACATTTTTAAGTAAGACTATTTTTTAATTAAAATCGTAAATAAACAACATGCTCATGTTTTTAATTTGAAGAAGTTAGGAAGTAGATGGAGCAAGATTGAAATATGAGGGAGAGTGAAATGGGGCACCAAAAATCCTCCTCGCCCGAGTGAACATGTTATTCATTTGATTTTCCCTTTCTACTGCTAATTTCCTTTCTTTATTTCTATATTATCTTTCTCTTTTTGTAATTTGTCTCCTTTTCTAATCTCTCTCTCTCTCTCTCTCTTCCTTTCTGTTTTCTGAGTGTATTTATTAATTTACCTCTTTTTTTATCAGTTTATTTCATCTTTCTCTTTTTCTCATTTATTCTTCCTTCTCTCGTTTCTTCTTCTGTTTAACTATTTATTTATTTTTCTCCCTTTCCTTTCTCTTCTTGTCTGTACCTTCATATCTTTATATCACCATTCTCTTTGTATTTCAAATCTTACATTTTTTGCACTCTATCTCACTATTTCAATGGATTTGTGAATCTTTGTCTTCTGGCAACGATTCTGTAAATTTCTCGTGTAGGGTTACTGAGTTGGCAGAAGAGTGGGTTAAGATTATTTCAGTGTAGTGTAGGCCCTACTCCCTCGTTCACACACCAAGCCGGTGGCGATTCCCCTACACTTTTTAAATGTATTTTTTTTTTCTCGCAACTCTTGGCTAATGGCGGCAATGACGATATGTAATGCTTAGATGAATCAGATGAAGGGATACTTATAAAGCACAGGATCGAGGTCAAAAGTCAACCACTTAAAGGGCTCAGCCACCAGGTGGCCTCCCCGATGGCGCAGTGGTAGCTTCGTCGCCTTGTAATCAAGGGGTCACGGGTTCGATACCCGGTGGAGGCACGCAGTGGATCGGATTCCACTTTAAACTGTAGGTCCAGTCCCGATTAGCGTTGCTGTGCATAATGTGGACTTAAAACACCAAACCAACCAACAACAAATCAGCCACCGGGCTGAACTGTTTTAAAAAAGCATAGATTCAGTGGGATCCGTAAGTATTGCTCAGCAAATTGTCCGTGACTATTTTCGTTGGTTCTTATTTTCATCCTACGTATTTGTAGGACTGTATTTTTACGTATACTGGTTCAGAGGTTGTAAGCAGATTGTTTGGTGTTTTTTGTCAGTTCTTGAAGCTCTCATTGCTTAAAACAAAGGAAGATCATGGACAATTTGCTTGGTAATACTTATGGATCCTACTGTACACTTATCACCCTTCCAGTGCAGTGCATTCCTTGATATTTTTGTATGTGAGCTCCCTCAGGGTCCACTAAGGGATAAAGAGCACGGCCAGTGAGTATGGTGCCTCAACCCAAATGGTTCTCTCACCATCGCAGCTTGGTTTACGTTTCTAATTTCCGTATCGCAGCATCCCTGTAACTCACGTACCCTTCCCCAACCCGCGCTCCTGCGGTTCCAAAGTTTCATTAAAGATTCACATATTGACTTCATAAAACATGCAAGATGAAAAAAATAGCGTAGATGTGGCCGCAATAAAAAATTCAGCAACGAAAATTAATCGTATAAAATGTTCCTGTATTATATCGATTTTATGGGTGTTCATCTATGTATCAACTAATTTTTTTTCTGCATCAGATATACTTGCTGGTTTTCTCATAAAAGTGCCTATATCTCGAGAATTCCAAATGCTAGCAACATTTAAGCATAAATCCCAACTCTACCAGCATTTCCATGACGACATCTGTTTATATACAACTGACTTCCCTGCCGGAGTGGTTAGCATAGCGCGCTACGACGCCAGGGTTCCGGGTTCGAATCCCGGCCTGTGCATGGCTGTTTCTGTGAGTGTCCCTTCATCAATTTCGTCACATTGCTTATTTGTATCTTCGCGATTAGCAAAATGTGGCAGAAATATGTTAAAAATAACAAATCAACAAACCAGCAAGATTCACTTCCATTGCTATCTTAAAGTGTCTGAAGGGTAGAAATTTCAGGACCGAATCTTTGTCATGGTGTAGCCGGTTTCGTCGTGTTTTTTTCCATCATCAATTTCAATCAAGTAGAAAGGCGACTTGAAATAACCAATGAATGACAAAGCAATTGTAACTTGGAGGAATAGATGACGCTCACGCGTTACGCAGGATAGGCCTTGTAAATTGTTACGCTAATCACTTCACCATAGAGGCTTGCTACCGTACAAAGCTAAGCACAAGTCATTACAAGAAATACATTGATACAGACCACGACTTTGGATTCAGATAAAGCGCATCAGAATGAAGAAATTTAATGAGTTTGAGTTTTGTTTGCAAGTTCACATTATGCACATTAAGGCTAATCGGTAATGGACCAACAGTTTGAAGTGGGATCTGACCCACTTGTGTCTCCACCGGTTATCGAACCCGGGATCCCTTGATGAGAAGGTGACGACGTTACCACTACGCCATCGGAGAGTCCCAAAGAAGAATTTCAATGGAAATCAAGATACCACCTTAACTGAAGATTAGGTAATGTTCTTGCGTAAAATGGTAAAGATATCTTCTTTGTATTTCACCGTGCTATCAATAAACATAAGGGGGTGAGGTGGATGTAGGTACCGCACATTCTCGATATCTGTCATAATGGAATTGAAGTGATCAGCATCAAACCCCAGGCGCCTTTGCTATCCATCGTTCCCTTTACATACCGATTGATTTGAGACTGGGTGATTCCCAGAGTCACTTTATGATCGAACATTTTCGGATTACTCAGATCACCCTGTTTGTGAACCTGGGCTGAATGACATTCCGAAAAACCTGATATTGATTTCCTTCCACATTAAAGTGGTTAATATCGCTATAATCCTCATTACATCGCTTGCATCCAAATCTGTTGAAGGAATATTATTGTAGAGAATTGCATGACGAGCAATTTTCGTATAAACCTTTTTATCTAAAGTCAACAGTTTTGCTTGAAAACATACGAATCTCTCTTGTGAACTCTGAACAGCATTTTCAATGCGTCATAGTGACACTGTAGTTCCATTAAAACGAAGGAAGTGGCACCACTGACATTCAGTGTGCACTATATACAGGAACATTTTTCTGTGCCTGGCTGTATAAGTGCTAACACCACATTAAGAGAAGCAATTTGAATGATATTTTTTGTACACACAAATCTTTCCGATAATAAATGTTCATAGGGTTACTTTACTTTGTTTAAGAGCGATAGTTTGTTTCGTGACTGTCATTTAAATTCGTTTACAGTTTAATTGTTGCCTTTTATTGCATCCGTCTGAAAGCTTATAACGTTATCCCTTAACACGCCTTATGCATTGGATGTGTTTTATGTGGCACTCTCTGTCTGAAATGAAATATGACCGAATGTTCCTCTGTTTTAATTTCCCAGAATAGATTTCCCCTCCTCGAATGCTGGATCTGCAATCTCTACCACATGTTCCATTTAAATCACGATGAGGGTAATTATTTTAGTTTAATGTAAATAGGAATATATTTTCAAATAAATACGATTTAACAATGAAACAATTGATTGATTGACTTTTGATCACTCCTAACTCAGGAGTCTCATCACAGAATGTCTATTCTTCTGCCCAGTGTATTGGATATTTACATGAGAAATTTTCAAAATTGTTCACAATATAATAAAATAATACGCAATAAGGATAAATAAAAATGGGGCGAGTGAAAAGTAGGCAGAATAAGGCAGAGAGGTCAAGAGATATGTTTAGAGAGAGAAAGAGGAAAATTAATAGAAAGCAAAGATAGGAGAAAAGTTGAAAGAATCACATAAATTGAAATACAATGAAGTAAGGAAATAAGAGGGGAAGGAAGAACGAAAAAAACAATGAGGGGAGTGATATAAAGTGAAGAATAAATTAGAACCAGGAAATCAACAGAGGAGGGGAAAAGAGGTAGATGGAATGGAAGGAAGATAGCGAAAGAGAGACTTGAATAATGAAAATGTAAATAGAAATAAAGAGAGCGAGAGAAGAAAGAAAGAATGAAAGAAAGAAATGAAGAAAATGGAAAGAACAAGAGAATCTGAGGACGAAAGAAAGGAATAAAAGACTAGAACGCAGAGCATAAGCATTAAATAATGAAAGAGAATAATAAATAGAGAGAGGATACCATCATCCATGCCTACACAAGCGGAGGAGAGATGAATGGAATATTATTTTTTTCTTACAATGCACCATTTCTATTTCCTTTATTATCTTTGTAACATTTGTCTTCATCTATAGAAACAATATATTTATCATTTAGATATCTTGCGGGCTATTCTAAGAGAAAAGGGCCTTCAAAACAAAACAGGTTCATCAGTAAATGAACAGGTTTTCATGTATGAAAGATTTCTTGGCAGGTAAAATGTAGTGTGGCTTTCGGTATGTCTGTTAGAAATATCTGCTTTTATTGTTATGTATTGTTATGTGATGGACTTGAACTCATGATCCTGTGTGTATTCAGTAAACGAATGTGTTATTAAAATCTCTCCTGTACACAGAATCGTGTCATGGATGTACTGAAAGCGTGTGGAGGTAGAGCTCTGCACATTCTTCATCTCGGCTTTAACGGACATGACAGGACCACACGATCTTGCAGCTTTTACCCCACAGGATTGTTCTCCAATTATACATTGATGAGAGGTCAGGTGATTTCCAGAGCCGTTCAGGCTGAGAAATTCACAGAAACATTCCTACATGAGGTCCAGCACCAAGCGGTCTAAGACGTCGTGCTTTGGGCTCCGGCTACGGGACGCGCGCGGGTTCGATCTCCTGGGGGAAGCATAACAACTTCTTTTCTGAGACTTCGGCCTGTGTATGGGTCTCGTTATCACCCTCGACCATGAGGAAATTGGGGAGATACGAATGAGTAGGTTAGCTCGGTCATGGAAAATGATTGGGGTTTCGTGCTGATCGACCACACGTTACCTCTCGTGCGAGTGCGGCCGGCAGTCGGTAGGTAGGCACTGGCTCTCACGGCCTTTTGCGCAAAAAAATCCTACATGAGATCAGTCAGCCCAGGAATCGAAGTCGTGCCTCCCGTGTGGCAGTCAGACTCCATACCGAATGGGCAGAGCAAAATCAAAAAATGTGTACATCCTTTTCTCGTGTTTGGAAGCGATAAAACGAAACAAAACCCAAACACAGACATGAAAACTACAGCCGTGCAAAATAAATGCGCACAACATTTTGTGCTCTTTAAACGGAAATTGAATTGCATTTGCACCATATTGGGACGGAAATAACCTTGAACCTCGCTTGTGCAGGTGACGCCATTTTAACGGCCACGAAGCAGTGGACCGTGCATTCGTTATAGGAGCGTTATCTCGTCTGTTCAAGGGAACGCTTGTTCCAATGCTACTCCGTGGCTCAAACGAGCTATTCACTGTCTGCTTTCATCAGAATGAGGCCGCAGCTCATAGAAGTACCTAGAATAGCCATGTCGGTGGTGTATCAGTATGTTCCAAAAACTCCGAAGGGAATTTCTATAGCTCTTCTGATGTGTAACTAACAACTACTAAAGGGGTTTAGTTATTACATCTAAAAAGACATTTCGTTCACCACTTTTTGCGTAAAGGTGTGAATATTTACGGTAATTATAGATTTTTGATGTTATATTTCAGACTGTCAGATTCAAAGAGTTCCTCAAAGTGTAAGTGGGAGTTATGGTCAGACAGGCTAAACGGAACTGGAACTGCAGTTTAAGGTGGGATCCAATCCACTATGGAATTTACATTTGCGAGGATTTAATCCGTGATATCTTGATTACAAATTGATAGCGTTATGACTACGTCATCCAGGAGACTCCTCTGTCAATTCAACACACTGCAGACGAATCGAAACAGAGGGGCAAGATAGGTGTGTTTCGAAAGTGATCCTCAAAGACACACTTCTATGACGTACTAATATATTATTTTTAATTCCAATTAATACAGGTCACCTCAGGCCAACGATCTCGCCAGTGACGGTCCCAGTTTCCAGTCTTTATGTTGATACGAGTGTTCTTTGTTAGTTTCCTTCAACACTTCGTCTAATCGACATTCATCTTCGATTACCCAACGAGATGTATTTGATTGATTGATTGATTGATTTGGTGTTTAAGTCCACTTTATGCACAGTAAGACTAATCGGAACTGGACCTACAGTTTAAAGTGGAATCCGAACCACTATGTGCCTCCAGCGGGTATCGAACCCGGGACCCCTTGATTACAAAGAGCAGACGGTACCACTGCGCCATCGGATAGCCCCCCCCCCCCTTTCCACACAATGAGATAGAAAACCGACATAAAATAAGAGACAAACAATTACACATGGAAATAAGAATATACAAGATGGCGTTAAACGTAAATACAAGGTAGTTAAGATCAGTAATGTAAAATAAAATAAAATAAAATAAAAAGTGAAGTGAAACGAAATTCTAACCAAGACACCAAATTTCACAACAGTTAGACTGTTCCATTTATAGGATAGGTAAACTCATAATATTATATAAATGCCAAGAACAAGAATTTCAGTGTTCACGATCCTATCTTCAAAAATTTATTTCTTTCAGTTCCTTCTCTCTCTCTCTCTCTCTCTCTCTCTCTCTCCTATTATTCTTTCTTACGCTCCTTTTTTTTCTTCTTTAATTATTTATTTCTTACTGACTTCTTTCTTTATTTATTCTTCTATTTATTTCATTCTTTCTGTTTCTTTCTCTCACACATTTCTTTCCACCCCTTTCGGTCTTTCTCCAACCATAACGTTACTCCCTCTTCCTTCCTCACTCCTTCCTCTCTCTTTATATATGGATCAATCCATATGAAGTCATACAACATGGTTGCTTGACCATTTTTAAAAAAGTTCATTTTTTGTGTGGTGTGAGCCTCATATGTTGACAGTTCAGAACCACTGTTATT
Source organism: Lepisma saccharinum (assembly GCF_977018435.1). Lineage (NCBI taxonomy): Eukaryota > Metazoa > Arthropoda > Insecta > Zygentoma > Lepismatidae > Lepisma > Lepisma saccharinum. Next base: position 7,820,585 of record NC_139237.1, read on the forward strand.
TTATTTTTTTGCTATCACCGATTTGAAGATGGCGGGCATTCTTTTATCATGGCGCGCGTCATTTTCTTCATTCGTAAGCATCAGCGGCAACTTTTTTATCTCAGCTCTGGTAAGTCCTACGACAATGAGACAAAATCTGTGATGTTAAGCACATTATAAGCTACAATTATATTTATGTGTAGTTTTCTAAATATTATTCTTTCATAATAAATTTTAAGGTCAAAATTGTGTATTTTAATCGCTCAAAATTACATTTTCGGACTTTTTATTGGGGGGGAAGGCAGTTTGTTTGACACTTGAATTTTTTTGTGCAAGTACCTGTGTACCAATAGAGTATGTCAAAATTATTTGAAGCTTGACACTTTAATATTTCTTTTTCTACAGGGTTATAAACATGTGCATTTTGTTAAAAAAAATCCAAATTCTCTGGTGGGCAGTTGTTTAAAAATCTGAAATTTGTACACAATACAGTACTCCATGATAAGTAACTTCAGTAAAAATTTTGAGTTTGAGATTTAATTGGTTTAAGAGATACAAAACTCGTGAAAAATTCAATATTTTGTATTAAATATGGTATGCCTAATTTCATTTTTTATTAACATTTTATGTTAAAATTTTGCAAATTGTAATTTGGAATGTCAATGAACAATATTTCAATCCTGAAATGGATCTACAATAAAGTATATATACGAGGGCGTGCTGAAAAGTAAAGCTTCCTATGTTTTTATTTTCTTTGTTACCTTGTAAACGCATGTTGGATTTTGAGCAACCATACATTGCACTTATAAGACTTTCGCGCTTCTCCATTGAAGGTTTCAAACTTCTATCGCCAGGGGGTGCTGAACTATTGCAAGGAAAATGGCAGCATGTAACCATGCAATGTCGGTGGAGTGCCTGAAGTAGCGTGCAGTGATCGAGTTTCTAACCGCAGAAAATGTGCTACAAATTGACATACAACTGCGACTGAAGGCATTTTATGGGGATGAATGCGTAGACATCAGTACTGTGCGATCTTGGGCTGTTCATGCTTGTAAAGAAAACCCAAGCTGAACACGATTCCGATGACCTCATCAGTTGCAGTTCGTCGCCTTTCACTCCATTCTCTCACATAGCTGAGATTTCTTCAGCTGGGGTTTTTCTTTAAGAGCATGATAAACTCAAGATCACACAGTACTGATGTCAATACATTCATCCCCATAAAATGCCCTCAGTCTCAGATGAATGTCAACTTTGACAATTTTGGAGAATAGATTATTGAAAGCTCCGTAAGGTAACCAACATTCCACCAACACTTTGCAGTCTTGACCTTTCCAGTTAGTCTATTTGCTGCCTCAATAAATCGTCTGTCCTTGAATAACAACGTGCTTTAATATATCTCATAAATATTTCATAATCTATGAACATAAATAACGTGTTTCAAAAATACATGAATTCTTAAGTGAAAAATTATTTCCAATTCTTGTTTATAAAACATTCTTTTTGGAATGAAACCTTATTTTCATGTTTCTTTTTCTTTATTTTTCATGTGTGTAAGTGTGTGAGAGAAGCGTTGTATGTACAGTCAAGGACACTTCTGGGTTGTAATGGCCCAATTTGCTTTAAATGGAATCACTACAATGCAGAAGTGTCCGTGACTGTACATATGTTGGATGCTGTTCAAAGTGCACATATACATATGTACATACATACATAAATTTTGTTTTAAAATGTAGAGTTTGCACAAATTCAAGGAGTACTGGTATGAAGGAAATACATAGTTAAGACTAGTTTAGAAGCAGGACTAAATAAACATAGCTACTGGAGAACAGAGCATTACTCCATGTCAAGAACATGACGGTCTTCATTTCTATTGTCCTCACTGCTCCGTCAATGATATACAAGCCACAGAACTGCAATGCTATTCTGGTTGTCTGTGTGTGAGGCGTTCAGCGGTCAGAAATAGAGGGAGGTAATTCAATGGTATTTCTATAGTCGTTACAACCCAGCTGTGTCCAAGACTGTACGACTTTATACGAGAGAAGATCCCATCCTACAATACAAACTCACCGTTGTAACTTCGGTACAAAATTCCATAGCAACATGGTCACATCTGAAGCATTTTTCCTTTATGTCATACAGCAATTCGAGATTTGCCACGGGTGGAAACATATCATGCTTGTGCCGGCGAATCAGCTGTTTCAAAAGACGTAAAAGATAATAACGGTAAACACATGACGAAATCGACAGAGTGAAAGGAGTTGCGGCACATGTGCGGCGAACGTGACATCTTCGCTGTTCCAAGAAAGTTTAATAACAGGAATTTTTTTGCACTTCTATTCTTAGAGGGATCTGATAGGACCAATATAAACGTAGCTACTTGATTGCGTTACTCACTACGCAGGTACCTAACCAGTCATGTGACCTACTACAAGGGCGTCCACAGGAGAGGCAAAGAAGGGCAATTGTCCATCCCTCAATTTCAGATTTTACATTGGTAAGTATGGCTTGAAAGTTAATGATCTAAAAATTCACAAAAATAACTTTAAAGAGATTATTTAAAAATATCCTACAATGTTGCTTTAGATACTGAAGTCGTAAGTCGGAATGAGCAGCTCCAACTACCACCAGTCCTCTTATGCGTCCTTTAGACTTGAATTACCTGACCATCCCATCAGATCATCTCTACCACTGCGGCTTCGTTAAGGTTGGGGACCGATAGGATGTGAGTTCTCCTCGCCGTTTACCGGGGGGAAGGGTACACATCAGTATCCTAGTGAAGCCTACACATTCCAAGACGCAGTCAAGGTTTATAAGCTTGTTTGGTATATCCTAGGAACTTCCCTTCTATCTGTTCCTGACGTCTTGTTTTTATTTTCAATTATGTTTCTGATACCTGTTAAAATATCCTATAAGTATACAAAATAGAATGTCACCATTCCGGTACTAAGTAGCAGCGTGGCAGGTTCATGTCTGTATGATAGAAGTTCTCGTTTCGAACCCTGGCATCCTATTAAGGGATTTGCGACGGGTAGTGAGTTTCATTCTATGCGCGAGCCTTTGAGAAGCGCAGTTTTACTAAGGTACCTGAACCCAATATGGACTTCCTAAGGCTTGCAACTGTTTCTTAAAGTGTAAAACTAGTGACAATATTCAAAACAGGGAATATTTCTGGACGTTTACTAAAAATTGGAGTTAGTTCCAAACAATGACAAGGGTGCAGTGAAGATTTTGTTAAAAAGTAAAGTTTAGGCCATAATGGGTACATGTGCACCGAATATGGCCTAGTAATAAATTTTCTTCTTGAACTTAAAAAAATGCAACAGAAATTGTAAGAAAAGTACCACAATGTTATTTTGATAGGTAGATAAGTATGTTGATACACTTAAGTTTTTTTTACATAACTTCATAATTTGATTACACAAAGAAATAACATCGTTCACAAACCAATAAACAAGGAAGTGACGTGTCATAATTTGTCACCAGAGACCATGGATTACACATCACAGTCTGGGCAAATGAAAGATGAAAGGTCCTTCATCATCCTTAGTGACTCCCACATACTCTACGTGAACAAAAGAGTAACAAATGTCTCATTTGCGCATATCCTTCACGATATATTCCTATGTAAGCCATATTGAGCCTACCTTACATTGTGTTCTTTCTTCCTTCGTTACAAACAGTACTTTAGATTAAAGTCTAAACTAAGTACATTGTTGTAAATTACAAATTATGAGCTGTTATAATATGTACTAGAGATATGTATAAACACCTATCACTTTGAAGATGTAGTAAGTAATAACTTACATACGCAATATTAGATCACGTACAACACAATCACGAGGTTTTTGCTTCTTTGTCCTCATTTTTCTACCCAATAAGGGAAGGGAACAGGTTCAATTACGTCATTTGTACAACAGTTTGAATGACATACTAATGCCATCTCTTGAATTCACCTTGTAACTACTTGGATACAGGCCATATTTGGTACTAGGCCATATTTGGTTCAGATACCTTAGTTTTCTTCTTCTTCTTCTTGAAAGTAGTCGGTGACTATACTGTGGGTTTCAGATCATTGCATGTGTTTGCTTGTTTACTACGGCAGCGCCACTACGTTTGAAATGTCAATGTTCTTCAGAGTAACAGTTTAATACAGTATGAGTGTATGTTACTTGGAAATATTTTCTCTTTTCAGTGCGTCATCCTGCGGCTCATTCATTGAAGTATACGACGGCGCCCCCAGGGGACAGGACGCTGGGAAAAGGCTCATTCAGCTCTGCAGTCCAGTGGTGAAGCATGCCAGAGATACGGATGGAAGGTAGGTAGAAATAAATCTCGGTTCAGGGAATATATTTGTTAAACAGTCGATGTAGTAATCGTTTAAGGCTTACTAATAGAAACACATAGTGATCACAAACAATTTTCCCAGCTTCTTTTGGCATGTTGAGTGTTACATAATTAGGTAAATATAAATTTCCCAATGCATTTTTCACATGTCATGGAGCATATGTAAGGAGTTGTGAAAGTAGCCCCCCACACATTCTAACCATCTCGCCAGTTTAGATGTTATGTGATCAGCACCAAGCTCAGGCCGCATTTACACCCAGGGTTGCTCCCAGGTACACATTTAATTGAGGCTGGGCGACCCCAAGAGCCGCTTTATACGGGGACAAGTCCGGCTATATTCCAACATTAGATCACCCACCCCGGGAATCGAACCCGGGTCTCCCGCATGGCAGTCAGGTTACATAATTAGATAGTTTACATTTCGGATGAAGCTTACCGGTTTCTTCTTTTCCTATTCCTGAGCCACAACTAATTCTTACTAATACTGTGATACAGAATGTTGTAACGTTCTCAGAAGTAAAAATCTTTGGTTGCGAAGATGAGGTAGAGCTTCATACATTCTAGATCTCGGCCCGTAATGTTTATCTCTCCAAGGTTTTCAATAGATGTCCATTAATAATTATTAATGTACAGAGTAGAAGAGGAATTGTTTAAGATCTTGAATGTTACAGTTCTTTTGTAAGTCGATGTTCAATTGTTTTGTTGATTTGTTTTCAGGTGTGGAGTTATGTAAAAATGAATGACTAGAAGTTATGTATAAAATTGTTGTTTTATATGACACGCACCAACCGGCCTGTGTAAAGTTCTAATAATTTTATTTCTCTTCACAATCGGTTTGGCAACGAAGAGAAACACCGACTCACTTTACATTGCCATTGTGCGTGTGAGAAAACCTTTATCAGTTCAGTTGGTATCATAAATATACACTTAATGACTAATCACAACTACTCAGCTCTCAAATAACAAGCTTGAAACATAGATCATATTTAATATTCCACGTTTCAATAAAATCAACTCACTTGTACGCAGAATAAACAATATCTTCAACTCAAATAATTTGGAACACTGCAGAAATAATTATCATTAAACTTACATGTCCACAACAACGAGCATTCTTAAAACATAAAAGATTGCATTATGAACCAACTTACCGAATTGTCACATTCAACTGAATGTCTATATTCCCTTACATTCTAGATTATTCCCATTCGTTCTATCATGTCAAGAGTTCCACACGTAGGTTTGTCGTCAACCACTATATGACAGAAATGCGTCATCACTCTCACTGCCGTTACATATATACAAGGGAATTTGCCTGCTTTAGCGGTTTGTAACAATTGTGAGGCTGCATGAAGCCAAGACACTTCAACATAGATGTGTTTGAGTTTGCTATTTCTGGAAATCGAACCGAGGTCTCTTGCTTGCAGGCAGACACCCTGCTTGAACTACGTATCCCTATGCAAAGCAGAGGGTCGTGGGCCTGAATATCTGAGAAAGTATGAAACTTCAATGCAACTTTATTTTTATTTTTAAATTTAATTGAAATAAACCGGAGTAACTTTTCTGGGTGAAAGGAATTTACTAGTTAATAGGCGGAATGGTACTGGCTTGAGGAATGCGCCCTGTAAATGGTTGTGTCACAACATAACGTATCCTTTGATCTAGGGAGAAAACTCCAGTATCCATCATCTATGTTAATATCCTTGGTATCATCTCTACTAGCAAAGCAAATCAACCATTTTTAGCAATATCTCATGGCAGTTTCTTATAGCAGCTGATCCAAGCGTGAATGGTGATTCAATAAACTTTAATGTTTTTGGATTTTTTTTATTTTTGGTTGACTTACTTCGTTCATCTGTCCCTTTTCGTTAATCGTTTCAATATGGATGAATGATTATTAAATGAGATCGATGAAGGGACACTCAGAAATATACCCATGTCAATGCCGGGGCCCGAATCCGGGAACTTCGGTCGCAGGCCACCTGCAAGTCATAAATTTTATACAGTTATATCCTCCGTAATTCCAAACATATGGCCACTATACTCTCCCAACTATTACGTTACACATCAATATATGTGTAGTAGTAATCGTGTTATATGTACATATATTATTTTATTACAATGTGACATTTTGTCCGATAGATTAGAAAACGTAAGAATTCTCTAAATGTGAAATTTGAACATTGTTGACTTGTGGGTATGGTAGCTATATCAACTCCCAATACCATAAAGAATATATTTAGGATTTCAGTGAGAAAAATTTGATATCAGAAATATATTCTTTACAATTGTAACGTGCATCAATTATGTGGCCGCGGTGACTCAATTGGGCCTCCCCAATGGCGCAGTGGTAGCGTCGTCGCCTTATAATCAAGGGGTTCCGGGTTCGATACCCGGTGGAGGCACATAGTGGTTCCGATCCCACTTCAAACTGTAGGTCCAATCTCGATTAGCTTCACTGTGAACAAAGTGGACTTAAAATACCATCTCAATCAAAAAATTGAGGATCATTCGAACTTACGACCATCTCATTTCTGATCCGCCTATCTGAGTTAAAATATATTTTTGTCGACCTCCGTGGCGGAGTGGTTAGCACAGCGCTTTACAACGCCAGGGGTTCCGGGTTCGAGTCCCGGATAAGGCATGGGTATTTGTGTTTGTCCAAATGATAAGAAACTGAGAAACTGTAACAATTGAAAAGTGTAAAAGTGAGAAATAGTTTGAGTGGTGGGGGATACCTCCGTGTAGAGAGTATTTCCGTTATAAAAAATAAGACGGTAACGCATCTGACTACCATGATAAAGGTCCCGGTTTCGATCCCCGGCCGGTTCAAATCCGGGAACTTTTCTAACGTTGGAAGCGGTCCCGGCGCCCACCCAGCGTCGACATTGTACCTAGGGGGTAAAGGCTGTCAGGGGCGTGATGCTGATCACATCAGCTCTACTCACGACCGGATCAAGAAAGTGTGGGGCGTTAGCTCCACACCCCCTATACGCCTTCATGGCGTGGTGCTAAGCACAGAGGAACACTTTACCTTTACTTTACATTCATCAATTATGGAACGTGTAGTTGAACATAAGCTTCGTAAATAATGATATACACTATAGTTACTAGTTAACAACGAACATGTATAATTTCTATAAATAAATAACTAAACATTCTGGATAAACCGGGTCCTTTCCTTAAGAACGAAAGTGATCCTTTTCTTTTCTTGATACTTATATGAAAGAAGGGAATACCCGACATTTATCTTTGCTTTAACTACTAAATTATCTTCGTTCTTTCCTTTAGAAATTGAATGTCACTGACAATCTCAAATTTAGCAATCTTACATCACTTTTCATATCTTCCTTTCCCTCTGTATATTTTGGTATTCTTTAAAAGCTGACTTTCGTAATGGTTCAAAGGAATAATTCTAGACTGAAGGACGGAGTACTGATAACCCTTGAAGAGCAACATTTAGTTCCATCCGTTGAATGTTAGAGACTGAAAAATCATGTATCTAATATTTCACATTACTGTAGCCTTCTGAATGTTCATTTCGACCTCTTTGACTTAATAAGACGGCAATAAGGACGAACGATGAACAAGAGAAAAGTTAAATTACAAATGAATTTCATCAATCATACTCCCTATGAAAAATGTCCATTCGGATAGAACTGTATATATCAATAAGCAGCATATTATTTTGGTTATCAATTATTTTATTATCGTATTGTTCACACGAAAATGCACTGTTATGAAAACCCTGGACCAAATGTTATGCACCAATCTTGTGTGTGGCTCTGTCTGTACACCCTTGGTCATTTTTGACATTCTTAAAACTCTGTGTGGACTACTTTCTTTCGTTATTAGGGAATGAAACACCCACAAGATTGCAGTAAAATTTTACAATTGTAGGAGTGAAGGAGAGCAAAATTGTGAAAGTCAGCAAACTTTCACCATGATAATTGTCGTAAATTTGCAGAATTTGAGTTAAACATTTACTACCCGCTAAGTAATGTTGACGACTGGTAAAGTACTGCACTTAAGAAAAATAAGGCCATTCAGTCAGGGCCACGGCACGGTAGAGTAAAGACGTTTCGCGAGCTGCTGTGACCAAACGAGTTAACCGAGTACCGTGGGGAACTGTTTCGTGATCAAATTGGGATCTTTTCCCACTGAATTTGTGAATAGACTTGAAACGACAACATACGATCATCATGCAGCGTGAAAATACCATTCAGGTAAGCTTTGATAATGGAACAACTAAACCGAGTGCTAGTGAAATACATGAATTTATATACGGAACTTTTAAATTGACATTAGATGAAATATATGCCATACAGATACCGACAACTGTTCGCGGTGTATATGTAAAATTAGTAAGACGAGCAACAATGGATAAAATCCTAGAAAAATATTCTGGTGAGGTAAACTTCCATTATGAAAATGGACAGATGACAAAAGTGAAACTCATTGATGCTGGCCGAGAAATGAAATATATTCGAGTGTTCAATCTCCCGCTTGAATTGGATGATAGACATATAAGTGCCAAATTAAGTGATTTCGGTGTAGTAGATAACATCACACGTGAAACATGGAGCACGAAGTTTAGATATCAAGTACAAAACGGAGTGCGAGTAGTGAAAATGTCATTGAGAAAACCCATACCGTCCTTTATTCAGGTCGATAAATTTACGGCGCACATAATATACACTGGACAGACACCCACGTGTGAAATTTGTGCTAGTGACCTTCACAAGCAACAGGACTGTCCTCGCCGGAAAACAATGGTATTACGTGTCCCAATTCGCCCTATTAGTTTTTATGGTGGAGCGGTAGTGCAGGCATCCTTGGAAGACAAAGATGTCGGAATGGAAAATGGAATTCCCCAGCAGACCAGTGACCAAAAAGTGAATGACAAAATAGCGACCAAGAGACACCCCTTACCCCCATTCATTCCGACCATTCCAGTTGAAGAAAACGTGTCCACCCTTACAAGGAAGCAACCAGACTCCTTCTCTGAACAACAAGTAGAACCAACAATCGACGTCACACCAACCCAAGAGTTGGAAGACCGAGAAATAGACCACACAAATCTAATGGAACATGAAGAGGATGACGAATCAACGGATGTTGAAAAGGATTCCTTACTTCCAAATAGAGGTGTGCGAAAGAGAAAACTACGATCCTCCTCACAGAAATTATCGCCTGGAACTGTAAGTAAAACAATACAGAAACGTAAAAATAAAAATGCTACATTTGCTTATCGTACGATGCAAACGTTGAAACAAATGACCCTACATTCGATAGTAGTAGTATAAAAGTATATAGGATGAGGACACTTATAGCGTAGAAAAGAAGAGCTCATATGATTAAACAGCCCGATTTGCCCACACTTAAAATTATGCCAAGATGCCTATAAGCCCCAATTCTTCAAGTGTGATATGCTCTTAATCCTAAGAATTTTGAATCCTAGTGTAGAAAAGAAGAACCCCCCTCAGACAGATTTGCCCACACTTAAAATTATGTCAAGTACCCATATGATTTTATTGTTTATAGTGTGTTATTCTGTCAAAATCCCAAGAATCTTGAATTCTAGTGTAGAAATGAAGAACCCCCCTCAGACAGATTTGCATATGTGTGTAAAAGCTGCATCTGCCAGATTGTTGTCCATAAACTTGTCAAAAATATGCCCCCCTCTTGATATTGTTTTGGCTACACTTAAAATTAAGGCAAAAAGCTTATATTCCCATGCTCTGCAACTTACAGATCAATACAATGTTTCATGTTCTTTCTAATCTTTGATCAGTTTCATGTCCCGGCCAGCAATAAATTATGCATGCCTGGGAGATTTTATATGCAAGCATGCAAGAGATATAATCTACACAGCTAAAAGGGGAAATTATTGTGCATGTATGGGCTTTCATGCCATTGACTCCAATTCTGTATTAGCCTCTTGCATGTTGCATGCCTGAGCCCAATTCAGGTTTTGCCTTGTTCTGATAATATATACCCGAGTGAGACTTACAGAATATTCATTGCACAATTCAAAGTCCAACTTTGAATTGTATTTAGCTGATATAGAGCTCATAACTTCTGGGTTCTGATACTCAATAAAATGTGGACATAGTCCCATGGCTTATTGCCTTGTAAACAAGAGCTCTGGGTTTGAGTCCTGGTAAAATGTGAGGCCTCCCCTGATTGCAAAGTGTTAATATTGTTGCCTTGTAAACAAGAGCTCTGGGTTTGAGTCCTGGTAAAATGTGAGGCCTCCCCTGATTGCAAAGTGTTAATATTGTTGCCTTGTAAACAAGAGCTCTGGGTTTGAGTCCTGATAAAATATGTCAGATTGAAATACATGTGGCAAAATAATATCTCCACACGTGAGATTTTGAGAATATTTACTGCTAGCTGATATACAGCTGAGGTTTGAAACCTGGTAAAGTGTGTTGTACAACAGCATAAAAGAGCAAAATTATTTTATATTGGGGATCACCAGAGCCTAGTTGCTGTTGTTTGGGTATAAAAGCACCAGCTCAGCCACTAGCTGCTGTTATAATTGTTTTGGCATATTGTCCATAGTTCTGTTTTTTTGGACCAATAAATTTTATATAAACAAACAACGAAAATGCCAAATCAAAAATATTGCAATCAGTGTAATAAAAATATATCTAGTTCTAATTGGTCTAGACACCGGCATATTTGTGACCCTAAGAAATGCAGAAAGGCCACAAAAATGTGTCCAAGATGCCATAAAATATTAAGCAAGGCTTATTACAAATGGCATAAGTGTATTTGTTATGAACAGTCATCAACATTGCCCCCACAACCATCTACATCTGGTCTGAAAAGGAAGCATGAAACACCTGTTAATGCTGGACCGGCAAAGCAGCCACGCTATGCACCACCTATCCATAGCAGTTTTAATGGCCAACTTAGGGATTACCGGTTTGTATCAGAGCCAAAATGTGACATTAAGAATTTTTTGAACAGTATAAATTCTGATGTGCAGGCAATTCTAAATGCACAAAATGGCTCTTATAAGCTGTCCCTCAAATTGTTTACACAATATAAGAAGCCAAATGGCACAAAATTTACACAGCCCCACATAACAGAAACTGTAGCTGTATATTCAAATGCAAATTCAGACAAAATAATAAGCAGTTTGATAGTTCAATTGAATATTAAACACTCTGAATTTGCTGGAAAAGAGTCTGGATGGAGCCTATGCGGATCTCCACACAAGCTCTATGTTAATATTTCTGAATTCAGCCCATTACAAGGATCTACATATTTGCCATTACCTGCCAATATTAAAAACAAAAAAGCCGTGGTTAATATAAAAAATAATGATGAGAAATGCTTTTTGTGGTGTATTTTAGCTGCTTTGTATCCAGTTTCAAGGCATCCTGAGCGAATAAGTTATTATAAACAACATGAAAATGATTTTGATGAAGCAATGGAGGGTTTAGAATATCCAATGTCTGTTCAGAATATTGATAAATTTGAAAAAAAGGCCAGGAATATCAATGGTAAACAATTATCTATTAATGTATTTATTTGTTCTACTGGCCGTGGCAATTGCTTGATAGCACCTCTCAGAATCAGTACATTTGATGATGATTCTGCTGTTCCGATTGATCTGCTCTTAATTGAAGGGGATGATACACACCATTATACTCTGATGCGCAGTCTTGAAGCTTTAGTCAGAAAACAACTAGACAAATCCAATACAATATTCAAGTTGTGCAGAAGATGTTTAACTGTATTTGATGGTAAAAAAATAATAAATGGGGTTTGTGAAGTGAATGCAGAAATTGCTAAAAACAAGTTAATTGAGCATCTGAAATACTGTGGCAACCATAAACCTGTTCATATGGTGATGCCTAATCCAAGTGAAAATGCCAAATTCAAAAAATTTGAAGCCTTGTTGGAACACCCAGCATATAAAGTCTGTGATATCGAATCAAATCTCAAACCTCTTGCATTCTGTAGCCCAGATCCTGAGGAATCTTCAGTTACACCATACCAGTTACATGAACCTTCTAGTTTTTATTATGTTGTTGTACAGGATGGTGTTGTTAGTAAAGAATATTTATACATGGGACCAGATGCCATCAAAGAATTTTCACATAGAATAGAAAATGAGTGCCATGACATAGCATCTAATATCTTATTAAAATCAAAACCTATCTTGCCTTTAACAGAGGATCAGATTGAAGATTTCAACAATGCAGAAAAATGCCCGGTATGTGATTCTAAATTTTCAGATACAAATATCAAGGTACATCACCATTCTCATACAGATGGTAAATTCTTAATGGCCCTGTGTAATAGCTGTAATATTAAGATCCAGAGACCAAAATTTGTCCCCATATTTTGCCATGGCGCATCCAATTATGATTTTCATCATTTGATCAGGTACGAGGGGTTTGACAAGCAGAATTTAAATATTTTAGCAGAAAATGATGAGAAATATATTGCCATTAGCAAAATAATTAAAGTTAATGGTGTTCCCATTCACTTAAGATTTCTTGATTCTTACAGAATTCTGTCTGCTAGCCTGGCTACACTGGCCACTCAATTATCTGATGATCAATTCAAAATCGCATGTGCTTTGTTTCCAAATCAGGAGCTGAAATTAATTAGGCGGAATGGTGTATATCCATATGATTATGTTACAGATTTTTCTAAATTTGATGAGTGTTCTCTACCACCACAACAAGAGTTTTACAGCAAAATCAGAGGATCTTGAATCACTGATGATGATTATCACCATGCCCAGTTGATGTGGAACAATTTAAAATGCCAGACATTTGGTGATTATCACAAGGCATATTTAAAACTTGATGTGACCCTCTTAGCTGATATACTTCAGGCATTTAGAAAATCTTCCATGCAAAATTATAAGCTGGATCCAATGTATTTTTACAGTGCTCCGGGCCTAGCATGGTCTGCAATGTTTTTAAACACTAAAATGCAATTGGATCTGATCCAGGATCAAGATATGCATCTGTTTATGGAACAATGTATAAGAGGAGGCATGGTGCAATGTTCTCAGAGATATGCCAGAGCAAATAACAAATATATTCCTGATTATGATCCAGCACTGCCATCAAATTATATACTGTGTGTAGATGCCAATAGCCTCTATGGTTATGCTATGATGAAAAAACTGCCATATGCAGGGCTTGAGTGGGTTAAAGATTTCAATATTGAAGATCTTAAGGATTTTGATGACAGTAACTATGGCCTGTATTTAGAGGTTGATCTGACAATTCCTGATGATTTACACAACACATTTTCTGATCTGCCCCCAATTCCTGAGGTTGAGTGCTCACCTGGCTCTAAACAAAAGAAATTGATGATGACTCTAGAGCCAAAACAGGGTTATGTCTTATATTACAAAAACCTCCAGTTCCTAATAAATCATGGTGTCCAAGTGACCAAAGTTGGAAAAGTTTTGAGGTTCAGGCACTCAAGATGGTTGAAGCCATATATTGATACAAACACAGAGCTTCGAACATCTGCAATGAGCCAATTTGATAAGACCTTGTTTAAATTGATGGTCAATTCTGTGTATGGCAAAACAATAGAAAATGTCAGAAAATATACTGATGTTAAATTAATTACTGACCCCAGCCGGAGCAAAAAATTGATAGCAAAGCCCAACTTCAATTACAGAAGAATTTATGATGAAAATATGGCACTTTTCAACATGAAAAAAACAAAGATTAAGTTTGATAAGCCTATTTATGTAGGGGCTGTGATATTGGAATTGGCCAAATTACACATGTTAAAATTGTTTTATAATGTGTTGAAGCCTTTTTATAAGGATCGTGTAAAACTTATGTACATGGACACAGATAGTTTTGTTCTTGATATTCAAACAGAAGATGTTTATCAAGATATAGCACAGCCTGAATTATTTAAATATTTTGATACCACTGAACATTCAAAAATTAAACACCACAACAAAAAGGTGCCTGGCAAGTTAAAAGATGAGACACTTGGTGATGTTATTGTGACATTTGCTGGGTTAAGGGCCAAGATGTACAGTTTTGAAACATGTAGTGGCGCTGTTGCCAAAAAGGCCAAGGGCATTGGCAGAGTGACTGTAGACAAAGAGCTTGAATTTGAAGATTACAAAAATTGCCTCAAATTATGTAGCACAATCAGAACATCAGAATCCAGAATTCAGAGTGTGGATCACTTGTTGACTACAAATATTGTAAGAAAAGTGGCTCTGGATCCACATGATGATAAGAGATGCATTTTATCATGTGGCATACATACTCTACCATGGGGTCATTGGGATTTGAAAAGTGGTAATCAATGCCCAATTACAGAGCATGATTTGAAATAAATAAACATGCCTATGAACTTATTTGGGTTCAAAAAACAGACTATTATGGACCTGCCAACACCACAACCCTCTTCTGATATGATATCTAAACTAAGTGCTTTGATAATTATTCATCTGAACAGCATACTTACAGATGTTGATGATGAAACAGGTAAAACATTGTACATATTTAACAATAATTTAAATCATTACCAATTACCTGTAGGTGGTCAATTGCAATTTATTACAACCCCTGAGGGTAATGTCAAGATTTCAGTAGGGAGAAATATTTATAGAATTAAGCACTCAAACATGATTTCTGGCACTGTATATACTGTTTCTGGTGGTGACTGCTTATATATTGAGGTCCATGGATCCTATGACAAGCTTATACCTTTTTTTATAGAATTAAGAATTAGATATTCAATAATAAATAACCACTAAAACAAAAATGCCTAATGATATATTTGGCCATACAAGGCATGAAGATCACAGTGATGAGATTCTGATGCTTGATGTCAGAGTCAAAAAATTAAGAAGTGATTTGCAAGCTTTACAAACCACACTGAATGCCAGTCTTCAACTAGAAATTACAAATTTGCAATCACAATGCATGGACCCTCTTCTTAAAATTGATTCTGAACTCAAATTGCTGCTTCAAAAATATACTGACTTGGCCACATTGGATAATTTTCAAAGTTTAGAAGAAGCTGTAGCAGCTCTTCAAGCCAAATTTAAGACCCAGGCCACCAACTCTGAGCAATTGAAACAGCAATTGGAAGAGCAGATAAATAATGTCCAGACACAGCTCCAAACAATTGACTAAAGCATAAAATCACAAGAAGATTTTGATCTAGTGATTTCCACTCTAAAGGAACAGATTCAATCACTCCAGATACCTAATCTGGACCCCTTGAACAATGCCATAGCCGAGGTTAAAGAAAAAATTGAGACACTTAAAAATTTTATGAACAACTTGCCATCTTCTGATGCTTTGAGTGCAATAACTCGGAGTGTTGCCAACATTAAGCTGCAACTTGAAACATATGAAGATTTTGGAAAAATTCAAAGTACCATAACCCATCTTGAGGGTACAATAGCAGCAGTGCAAAGTGATTTGACAAATGTACAAGAATCTCTAGAATCCCGCCTGCCTGGTATTGTAGACACACTTGTCAGTGTCCAGCAACAGATCACAAAGCTTGAAAACCTCAACACTGAATATGAGCTATCTCATTTTCATCACTTGATCGATGATATCCAAACAAAACTTGAAATTTTACAACAATCAACACCCACTCAGGCAGATATAGCCCTGCTCCAAAATGCTATGCAAAATGTGGCTGATGCTTCTGAATTAAATAATGTGAAATTGGCACTTGAATCTTTGCAAAATACTGTAACAAATCTGCCTACATCACAGGAACTTAAAAATATTAAGAGAGCAGTGAATCGCATATTGAAATCAGAAGATATCAAGAATATCCAGACAGAGATCAAACAACTTACTCAGACAGTGGCCACTCTACCAACTAATCAACATATTAATGAACTGCATGCCCTGTTTGAGGATATCAGAAGACAGGTCCATGATCTTACTGCTCAAAATTCAAAATTGGCAGTTATTGAAAATTTGCAACAAATTGTAGCTAATATCAAGCAACAGCTAGGGACCATGGAATCCAATCAAGCAAATGCTTTGTCTGTTTTTGCCACCCAGCTACAAGAGATTGTGCAACAATACAAGAAACTTGTTGTGGACATAAAAATCAAGCCAGGCCATGATGATGTTGTTAGGACTATCAATGAGCACCTTGAATCTGTAACAAGTAGATTGCTTACAGCAGAAAAAGAAATAACAGGCATAATTGAGAATCCAAAACATACAGCAATTCTTGAATTGTACAGCATCCCCAACAAAGAATATGATTCACCATTTACACCTGGTGGCAAAATATATATGCTGTCCCCTGCACAATTTTATTACCAGTTTTTTGTTGGGGGCACACTTAGACCAATCAAAGTCAAATATTGGCTACAACTACAGGCACACCACTACCCCACCTTATCAATAACAAATGCTGACAACAAACCAAAAATCACCAGTGTAGAGTTAGAGGATTTTACAGATCCCAATACATTAGAAACATCTTATGCTGAAGATGATGGCTCTCTGGAATTTCATATACAAATAGGAGACAAATTATATTTAGAAAATCCTGTAGTATCAGCTGCTGAACACCCCATAGTTGCAATATTCCTGTTTTCATATTATGTCTAGACAAATTATTGTTGATGAATTACACAGACAAGCCAGACATAATTATAAGAGACTGCCAGTAGTCACAAAAGCATAGATGATTTATGGCAGAGCGACTTGATTGAGATGGCAAGTGGACAGCTGAAAAACTTAGACAGAATCAACAAGGGCTACAAGTATCTACTTACTGTAATAGACACATTTTCAAAATTTGCCTGGGCTGTGCCACTCAAATCCAAGACTGGAAAATGTGTTACAGAAGCCTTCAGGACAATCATCAATCAGAGTGGAAGATCACCGCAAACAGATAATGGCAAAGAATTTTATAATTCTGTGTTCCAACAATTTATTAAAAGCCAGTCAATACAACATTATTCGAGTTACAGTGATCTCAAGGCCTCAATTGTAGAGAGATTCAACAAAACCCTAAAAAATCTTATGTATAAACAATTTACACTTCAAGGTAATTATAAATGGCTTAATATTCTTCCAGAACTTCTACATAAATATAATAACTCGGTCCATTCCACAATCAACATGAAACCCTCTGAAGTAACTTCATCTGATGAGCAAAAATTGATCAGGACTGTTTATTATCCTAGATACCAGCCAACAACAAGAAAAGCCAAATACAAGGTGGGTGATCAAGTAAGAATCAGCAAATATAAGCACTTATTCAAAAGAGGCTTTACAAGAAACTGGAGCACTGAATTATTTACAGTGGTTCAAATTAAACCTGGGACCCTTAACACATATATAATAAAAGACCACCGAGGAGAAATTCTCAAAGGCCGGTTCTATGAAGAAGAACTCAACAAAACTAAACAGCCTGACACATATCTCATAGAAAAAATCATCCGAAGAAAAGGCAACAAGTTATTTGTCAAATGGCTAGGACTTCCAGAACACAGCTGGATCGATGCAGACAAAGTGATAACATGAGCACCTGGGATGTTATAAAAAGGCTGCCAGAACCTGAACAGCAGATTAAGAGAAATGGCAAGTTGCTGCCTGATAATATTAGATGTCTTATTGTTGGGCCATCAGCTTGTGGTAAAACTACACTAATGATTGATATTTTTTTATTGGCACCCAACTGGTTAGACTGGAAAAACAGGCACTTGTATGTTTTCTCTAAGAGCTTGGAACAATTAAAATATCAGCAGCTGATGAAGCTATATGATGGACTGGATATTGCCATTTTTGAATCAGATGTTAAGCCACTTCATGAATGTCTCGATAATTCTGTTGTTGTGTTTGATGACATTATACTGGATAATCAAAACAAGGTTAGAAATTTCTTTACACAGGGCCGACACAAAAACATTGATTGCTTCTACCTGGCACAGACTTTTTCTAAAATTCCGAAGCAGCTGATCCGAGACAACAGCAATTTTATATGTGTGTTTCATCAAGATCATACCAACCTCAAACACATACATGATGAATATGTAGGTGGGGACTTGAGCTACAATGATTTTTCCAGGTTTTGCAGTAGGTGCTGGAATCAAGACAGTTATGGGTTTGTCACAATTGATATGACAAGAAAACCCAATAGTGGTAAATATAGAAATAAAATTAACAATTTTCTAGACATTGAAACATATATAAATGACCATGAAAAGGCCAATCATTGATGATCTTAAATTAAGAGATTATCTTGTAAAAAGATTTAAGAGATGGAAATCAGAGAACCGAGGAATTTATGAACAACACAAACAAACAGAACAGCCTATTATTGATGCTATTAGTGAATTAGGTAAAATTATTAAACCTCTTACAGAGCAAAATCAAAATTTGATCACAGAGCTTGTACCTGTAGCTGCAAGGAACATATTAGATTATCCAATCACCCCACTTTCTAGTATTCATACACCTAGTCCTGTTGCTCCTCGAAGAATTGAAGCTAGTCAGGATCCTATTGAATTGGGTCTTCTTGCTCAAAAATATTTAAGCACACCTAAAGACAACAAAGATGAGGTCTTTGGCTTATATGCTGACACAGAGCGTGATGGTAGCATCATACATAGAATTGGCAATTTCAGAGTAACATTTATGGGAGATGATCTCATTGTATATTCAGAATCTCATCTTGGAGAAAAAGGTGGTTTTGTTAAATATCCCGGCACACCTGGATTGTGGGAACTGATGACTAGGAAGAGACCTGGCAGCTATACAGATCAAGATTATGAGCACTACAAAGAAATATTAATAAAATCAGATGCTCTATACCAGAACAATGATCCCACACAAAAAAGAGTCAAGTCTAGCAGTGGAGGAAAATATAACAACTTAATCAAGCCCATATGGTCACAGATCAAGACTGGCAGTGGAATCAAACAATACAACACCCTGCCTAAAGAATTTGTCTGGGTTGATGATGTCAGGAAACTTGTAGATAGGTTATTGGTGATAGCTGGGGAGGAAAATGCTGGCAACCACAATTTTTACAATGGAAAGGACATGATAAGCACCAAATTGTCTAATTTTATAGTGAATGACACTAAGGGGATTGGATATCTTATAAAAATTATTAATACTGTACCACCTAAATTTTGGAATATTTCTGAGGGACGGGGACTGGTTAATGACATTATAAACAAGCTGCCATTTGAACTACACATTCCAGGCTATGAGTATTGTGGTCCAGGCACAAAATTGGAGCATAGATTAAACAGAGGTGATCCTGGTGTTAATCCCCTAGATGCTGCTTGTAGAGACCATGACATAGCATACAACACACATTCTGATCTTGACAAGAGACATGTTGCAGACAAAAAATTGGAAGAGGCTGCATTTGGTAGATTTGTAAGCAAAGATGCTTCTTTGAATGAGAGAATAGCAGCATTGGGAACCACCATAGCTATGAACACCAAACAAAAACTGGGGTGAGGGTTGTGAATATATATATATAATAAACCTAGGATGAAGGCCAAGGGTGTTATGTATCAAATACCTTATGCAGGTCTTAAATCTCTTAAAACTATTGATAGTCTTTTAACCAAAAAGCAGCGCAAGAAAAAAAATTCTTGTATTGCCAAGGGTCATGGTATGAAATTGTTGCTTAGTACCCCCAAATTAAAAAAAATACAACAATCTAGAAAAAAATCACATGTGGGGGGTTTCATATTTACTATCCCGGCCATCTTAGCAGCTTTGGGAGCTGTTGGGAGCTTGGCTGGGGGATCAGCTGCCATAGCAAAAACAGTAATAGATGCCAAGAAAAATAGGGCAGAATTAGATGAATTGATGCGCCATAACCTGGCCATGGAGAAACAAGGCAAAGTTGTTAAGAGAGCCATGAATAAGTTTAAAAAAAACAAGAGCCGCTTACAAACCAAGATATTGAAGCTTTAATCAAACCACTGGGCATCAAAAATTTTAGAGGTGTGTACATGTCTGATCCTTTACCAGAACAACCACTCAACAAAGAGTGTGGCATTGTTAATTTGGATAAGTACAAAAATCAGGGCACTCACTGGATCTGTTATCTTAAATATTTAAAAAATGAGGCATTTGTGTTTGATTCATTTGGAGGTGTTCACATGAAAATTTAGTAAAATATCTAAAATCAACTAATCTTTATTACAATAATGCCCGTGTTCAAAACTTCAAAGATGTTAATTGTGGACATTTGTGTTTATCTGTTCTCAGATATCTGTCTCAAATAAATAAACCATCAATTGAAGATTTTCAAAAGGCCTTGTGGTATTTAAAACATCATGGGGGTATTCCATCTCACCAGCCAAAATTCAATATTGAAACTCAAATTACATGATGATATAGTGTATCCCAAAACAATAGCTCTCAGAGCATTTTATGGCATGTACTTGATCCCTAATATTACACACCACAACAACAAAATTGCAGTAGGGGATCAAAAAATTGTCATCACTCCAGGGCAATATAATCTGTCCACTCTAAATGCTCAATTACCCAGAGGTATAGTATTAACTCGAAATTCTGTCACTCACAGAGTAGAGATTATATCTGCTACAGAAACAGTGGATCTGGGTACTATAGGAGAGCTGTTAGGCTTTGAGAACAACACAAAACTTGAACCAGCCATCAAACACACTGCTATTAATATACCTAAATTCTTAGCCATAGAGACTCTGAATATTCACTGTAATGTGGCCGAGGGTATGATCACCAAATCAAATGGCATAGGCACTCACAAACAAACTGGCATTATTGCAACATTCAAACCTAACTCTGAATTTATGGAGCCCATCATCTACACTCCATCACCAACATTATATTTTCCTGTGTGCCATAATAGAATAGATAATATTGAGTTGATGGTCACTAATGAAAAAGAAGAATTAGTTGATTTTGCTGGAGCCACAACAACTGCTATCATGGAGATTAATATTTAAATAAAAATACATACAAGAAAAAAATGGAAAATATTGAGAGTTATGAGCTACAATCATTCCCCCCAAACAGGAGGACCTTTGCAAATTTAAATCAACCCAACACAGAGATTGAGGTTGATCTTGATGTAGGGGATGGCTTTATACACCCCCACAGAGCAGATCTATACATCAAATTTGATGTTGTAAAGCTCGATGGTACAGATTATCCGGCAAATTCAAATATAAGATTGGTAGACAATTTTGTGTCACATCTGTTCTCTGAAATTGAGATCAGAAAACATGGTGTTGTTATAAATAGAGTGGATTACCCCGGCATTACCTCCACAGCTTTGGCTACACTAAACTTATCCAAAACCGAGGCTTCTTACTACAAAATAGGTGGATTTGAGGCTGGTGATAAAATTATATCTAAAAGCCACACAGTGCTGTTCCCCATGCGCCTGTTGTCAGGATTCTTCTCAGATTACAAAGATATTATGTGGAAGGGTGGTTTAAAAATCACATTTAGAAGAGCTGCCAATGATAATAATACTTTGATGAGGTACAGTACATTAAGTTCTACAGGGAAAGCTCTGCCTAATACCCTACCTGATGAGGGCAAGTGCCTTATTCAGACTATGGAGCTAAGAATCCCGGTTGTTGAATATGAAGCCAGTTATGCTCTTAAATACAAAGCAGATATAATAAAAAATCCACAGATTCCTTTACAATTTTATACATATCAATGTGTACAGAAGCCTGCCGCTGGTAACTATTATGAGTTTGATGCTACAAATTCATTCTCCAGTATACAATATGACATGCCAGATTTTGTGGTGGTATTGTTTCAGACTGGAAGACACAATAATCAGGAAAAAAAATCAAGTAAATTTGATAACTGCAACATCAAGAACATATATCTTAAAAATGGCAGAAATGAGGTATTTCCTAGAGAAAATTATAATTTAGACATGTCCAAGGATGATTTCCTTAAATTATATGAAGCATTTACAGCATACAAAAGGGTCACTACTGGCAATACTGACATGTATTACACACCAGATGAATTCAAAGCACAGAGACCCATGTTTGTCATCAACACTTCAAAAAGAAAACAAGTTGTGGTTAATGACACGACAAACATTAAAATTATCTGTGAATTCCACGATACACTCCCTGATGACACCATATGTAGTGTTATTCTCATAGGTGAAAAATCATATGTTTATGATGTAAGAAATGAGAGAGTCACAGAACAATTCTAGAAGATTTTTGCATATTACCGGACCGGAAGTAAATATAAATGGGTGTGGGTGGGTGAGAGTGGCTTTTTGCCTTAGTTTTAAGTGTAGCCAAAACAAAATCAAGGGGGGGCGTATTTTTGACAAGTTTATGGACAACAATCTGGCAGATGTAGCTTTTAGACACATGGGCTAATCTGTCTGAGGGGGGTTCTTCATTTCTACACTAGAATTCAAGATTCTTGGGATTTTGACAGAATAACACACTATAAACAATAAAATCATATGGGTACTTGACATAATTTTAAGTGTGGGCAAATCTGTCTTAGGGGGGTTCTTCTTTTCTACACTAGGATTCAAAATTCCTAGGATTAAGAGCATATCACACTTGAAGAATTGGGGCTTATAGGCATCTTGGCATAATTTTAAGTGTGGGCAAATCGGGCTGTTTAATCATATGAGCTCTTCTTTTCTACGCTATAAGTGTCCTCATCCTATATACTTTTATACTACTGATAGTAATGACCAGCTAATGGTTTCCAAACCATGACATTGCAAAAGGACGGGTTAATAATTTGAGTGTAAAATCATCAAAAATGTTTGCACAATGTCATTATTTATACTAATAATTTATTTCCTCTTGCAAAGTAAAATGGCCAATCCGGTTCTCCAGTTAGCAACCACAAATGTAAATAAGTTAAGTAGTGACACTAAACTTATGGCCTTACGTGAATTTTTAATTAATAATAATGTAGATGTTGCATGTACTCAAGAGGTGGGTGTTCCTTCCTTGAAGTGTCATCAATATTATGAAGAATATAATAATTGTGGTCAAAATTATAAAGGAACATCCATCTTGGTACGTCATGGTTTAAATATGTTAAATGTTCAGGTTCACCCCGGTGGGAGGATTATAATTGGTAAATTGGGCAATTTAAGTATTTGTAATGTGTATGTTCCTTCTGGTACTCAAAATAGAAATAGACGTAGAACTTTTATAACACAGGAATTAGCCCCTTGTTTAGATGGTCACACACATCGACTTTGTGTTACTGGAGATTAGAATTGTACGTTACATAAAGAAGACCAAACTTCCTCCTTCAGTTATTCCCCACAACTCAACTCTTTAGTTACTGGTCTAAATCTCGTTGATGTATGGAAAAAATTACAACCAGGAAAATTAGGCTTTACTTATAGAACACAAACCGGGGCATCGCGTTTAGGCCGTATGTATGTTCATAATATACTGCTGGACAAAAAAAACCGGACACCTTAATATTTGACATCTGAATTGCAATTACTTATGAATTACGCTCTCTGTTAAGTATTGAACAATTGAACATTCATTATTGAACATTTTGCATAGTTTTCCATTTACTATTTATTTATTTATTTACTCGTATTTACTTATTTGGGACACCTAGTAGGCTCAAAATTAATTTCATGCAATTTTGTTTTAATTTATTGATTTTCAATTACTGTTGATGTTATTTTGTTTAATGTCTAGAGAGGCATGAATTTTGGTTCATAGTAACCATAGTAACAGATATTATTGATATTGTCATTTCTGGTGTTTATCTTGCAAGTGTATTGTAAGTTTGCTAGCTTGAAAATGAGACGTAAGCAGGTTGTAAAAGCAGTAGCTCTTCGTGATGATGGTCGTATATTGCTAGGGTGCTAAATATAGCACAAAGTACTATCAATGAAGCTCTCAGACGGTATGATGCAACTTGTTCCTATGGTAGAAGACCGGGTTCTGGTCGGAAACGATGCACAACAGCACGGGAAGATCGTTTCATGTGTATCATAGTCTTAACGGGACCATCGTACGACTTCAAATATTGTGGCACGGCGTTTGAGAAATGTTCATAGAGCTGTGGTTTCTTCACGAACAGTTCGTAGAAGACTAAATGAAAGTGGTTTATCATCTCGGAGGCCGGCTACACGTCACCGGAAGCGAAGACTGGAATTTGCTACACAACACTTACATTGGAATGTGGAGCAGTGAGAAAAGGTTTTATTCTCCGATGAGTCAAAATTCAACCTACGTTCATCAGACGGGTGTGAACAAGTGTACAGAAGACCTAGTGAGCGTTATGCACAATGTTGTTTCGTTGAAATAACACCCTTTCGAGGCTGTGGTGTAATGGTCTGGGGAGGTATTTTTTTACAAGGACGTACAGAGTTGGTTCTTGTAGAGAATGGGGCAATGACAGCTCGCAGGTATATTACAGAATGTTTGCAGATCATGTAGTACCATATGCATCATTCATAGGCCCAGATTTTGTTTTTATGCATGACAATGCGCGTCCTCACATTGCAAATATTGTCACGGAGTACCTGGACAAAGTTGGGATTACGCGATGAGAATGGCCACCACAAAGTCTGGACCTAAATCTGATAGAGCATGTCTGGGATCAACTGAAACGACATATCAGAAACCGTGCAATAGTTCCAGGAACAATTGAAGAGCTAAGACTTGCTATTCAAGAAGAATGGGAGCAATTGGACCAATAAGTGATTGCCAACCTTATTCAAAGTATGCCACGGAGGTTACAAGTTGTAATTGATGGCAGGGGAGGTAACACCCGCTACTAGACAGCTTATATACCCCACCAGTAGCACTTAACAATATTAAAACAAAATATTGCTAAGATTTTTTTTTCTAATTTTTTTTGGTAGTTTTCTGTAACTTTCGTTTATGTTCTAATTTAACTTATTAACAATAAATTTTAATTTGCTTTCTGTTGAATATATTCAGGTTTTTTTATTTCCAATAATTTCTGCAACATTTAGTTAGCCTTCGAATCAGAATTTATGCGTTATCACAAAAAATGCAAGTGTCCGGTTTTTTTTGTCCAGCAGTATAGTTTACAACATTTGGTTTCTGACATTGAGGTAATTCCTGTAGCTTTTAGCGATTATGATGCAGTAGTAATGAAAATGAGATCCCCATTTGAATATTTACTGTGGGCAGGGGATATTGGATTATGAATACCATGGTACTGAAGGAGGATCAATTTATTGAAGCCTTTCAAACGGCATGGGAAAGTTGGCAAAGACGAACGATGAGAAATGCCGATATTATACGATGGTGGGATCAAGTTTTTAAACCATCCCTTCAAAGACTTTGTCCTACGTATTCTATAGAAAAGACGAGAGATTGGAAAAATTTAATAAATTCTCATTTTTGTGTTACGAGAACTTTATAACAAGGCACAAAATTATAGGTCAACACAATGTCGTATAAAAAAGGCCAAGGAGCAATTACTTCAGTTATATGCCAAAAGGTGGATAGAATAAAAGCAAGAAGTAAGTTAATAAATATTGACCTCGATGAAAATGTATCTCTAAATCATGTAGTTCAAATAAATAAAAGAAAATCAAAAAAGTTAATAACCAAACTCCAAAAATAATGAAGGAGATTGGTGTGAAAATTAAGAAACTGTACGTAATTTATTACGGGAAAACCTTTGTGAAATATATAATGTGCCAAGTAATTCCTTGTCTGATCCCACAGAATATATTCAACAATATTGTCCTCATGTTGAGTTTGAAAATAAAACACAAAACGGACCAGAATTTACGATAGACGAAGTTTATCACACACTGTGTGCGGCAAAATCGAAATCCTCGCCAGGCCTAGATGGAATTTCTGGTACCTTTTATTATCAATTTTGGAACCTTATAGGACATACGGTAACAGAATGGGTAAATGCAGTCCTTACGACAGGGCAACTGAGCATCTTATTTGCAAATTTCATAGCAAAAAAAGATGATCACCGGAAGACAGTTGATTATAGACCCATAACAATGTTTAATAAGGATTATAAAATATTAACTAGATGTATCTTAAATAGGTTAAAAAACAACATAGAAACATTACTTCAGCCCTTTCAATATGGAGTACATGGTAATCAAAAAGTACATCATCCGCTATCCAACATAAGAGATTGTATTTCACTGTGTGAAAATACTAAGACAGATGCCTTCTTAGTGTCTGTTGACTTTTCTCGGGCGTTTGGTCGTGTAAACCACCAGTTTTATGGCAGGTGTTACAGTACATGGGTATACAACCGTTTTTTATTACCCAAATTCGGAATTTAATGGTAGGTATACACATCAAAACAAAGATAAATAAATTTCTCTGTAAGGCCTTTTTAGTAAGTAATGGATTACCTCAAGGTAATTCCTTGTGTCTGGCGCTATTTGCGTTAGCTTTGGCCCCGTTTCTATATCGTGTAAATGAACAAGTCCAAGGATATTCTGTAAACGGATTCCACATGAAGGTCAGCGCCTTTGTGGATGACCTAACGGTTGTTTGTAAACACACTGCAGATGCTTTGGCCTTTAAAAAGTGTCTTATCGATTACGAGAGAGTATTCGGTGCCAAGGTCAAAAACTTGAAAACACGTTGTATCGCTTTAATGTTACAGTGTCCTGTTTTAGCTACAACAGTGTTCCCAATGCAAAATTCGTTAAAGATATTGGGAATAATGTTTGGCTCAAACCATTAAATAAAGTATAAACTACGTATAAAATTATGTATAATTTTAAGGTATTATTTACACATGTATAATCATATTGATTTATGTTTAATTTCAAGAATTATATTCTTAAATATATATGGCCTGTCAAGATTATGGTATATTTGTCAGATACTACCATTAACACCTCAATATACGGCCACAATCAAGGGCCTGATTGGAAAATTTGTGTGGAAATATACCGTCTTTACAGTTAGACAATCTAGTATTACACGTTCCTATGTACAGGGTGGCCTTGAATTGATCGATTTACAAGTGAATGCCAGAACCTTGTTCTATCAGCAGTTTGTGGCATGGGTGTTTAGCGTAAATGAACCAAATGCTGACTTCTTACGACAATTGTTTACTGAATTTCCACTGGTGTCTCCGGTAAACAAACCAAACGTGTCACCTTTCTTTAGTCATTACTTCCCTGTGATAATTGATTTAATATATGCTATGATGAGAAATGAAAATCCACCAAAAGAAACTGTACGTAAAATCTACAAACAAAGTATTGCCAAGGAATCCGGCTTCACATATTATGGGAAAATATCCAACTTATAAATGGGCCATAATTTGGAAAAATATTCATGCACGCCACCTTACAAAAAACAAAGATCATGTTGGTTTAGAGTGATAAATGAGTTAATAGATTGTAAAGAAAAAAGAGCTAGATTAGGATTTAGTATAGATGTGTTATGTACCATGTGTAATGAAACAGATACAATCGAACATCGCCTGACTAAGTGTGGAAAAATGAAAAATGCATGGTTATTTTTACAACAATGTATAAGTAGAATTTGTCGTTTGTCAACCAATAGTGTAAAAGTAGACTATATCTTAAAGCCGGAGTTCGCTTTTTTTTCGGCTAGCAAACAACAATCTTTACAGTGGCTTTTAGCCACTTTTGTAAAGTATGAAACTATAGAAAATCCGGTTTCAGGAAATTTCGAGACTTTTGTAATGCCTATGCAAACTCTTTTGTTATATGGAAAAAAACAAAACAAGTTATTTGCAAATTGTAGTTGGATAATTTAATGTAAAAAGAAATTAAAATTAAAAAAAGTGGTATCGCCGTCGCCTTGTAATCAAGGGTTCCCAGGTTTGATACCCAGTGGATGCACATAGTAGTTCGGATCCCACTTTAACCTTTAGGTTCAGTCCCGATTAGCCTTTCTCTGTATAAAGCGGACTTAAAACAACAAATCAATCAATCAATCACGAACAATTATTTATTTGTAATTTTCCTGTGCTCCAAATTCTGCTAACAATTTCCAATCTCTGTTCACATCTCATTTTCTGTGCTTTAGAAAAATGTTTCGGCAATTTAAAGCATCGTCTGGACTGCAATTCGGAAATTACAACCATGAAATATAGTTCGCCGTTCAGAAGAGGCTGGAGTAAAAATGTTTGAAGACTCGAATTCTTCATCACGATAACTCTAGTATTTTAAAATTGGAGTTTTTTAGATGAGAATCTCATAGGAAAGGAGTGATCTGATATACATTTGAGAGTAATCAATAAATGCATTTCGCATTAGGGATTTGAAAAATAAACTTTGGAAAATACTCTTCTCTCTTTTGATGGTGCGAAGGAGATGAAATTGAATATGAATTCTTCCATGTACCAATCACTTATTGAGTCTTTAATGTTTGTGTTATTCGATGGTGCTTGAACGGTCGGTTAGATGCCGGAAGTACATTGTCTTTGATGTAATAATTGAAACATTCAATATGCATATTGCCTACCGACTGAATTTTGGTTGTTGCATTTACATGTAAATATTTCACTCAGTTGCTATAATTTGATTCGTTACTTGGGTTTTATGTATTCCATATGCCTCTTTTGTCTGCCCTATTTGCAAATTTTCATTATTCATTGCGTGGGTAAATATTCGCCCATTGTTACTGACAAATGGCTGACAATCGTCTGGACATGCGTTTTCACCACATGTACATGCTTGTTTACATTATACGTTACAAAGGTTTACGAAAATCGTGACCAGTACAATGCCATATATTTATGATAAACTATTTTCCCTCTTATGCACAATGCATTCCACCGACATGTTCGTTTCTTTCTATGACGAAAGAATAATATATGTAAATTTCAATTTATATTTTTAATCATCCAGTTATCTGAAACACGTATACTAGCATTTAGCATAATAAAATTCTTGTCGAATATTCATCAGCTACAACATGTATATCATAAACAATTTCGATCATAACATTCGTAAAATACGGATGACATGAAGGACTGTTTTTAGTCCGTTTGTACAGTCCGCTGCAATAAAAGCGGTACAAAATTCCACTTCGGACTATTCTCGGTTTGTATGAATCACTTCCTAGGCGAATATAGGCTACATTAAGCGTAAAATATGGTAAGACAAATGTGCGACTTTGTCGAGTATTTCCTTATTTTTTTCCTGCCACAAATTAGTCATATTTTTATATATTTACTACATTGAAAGTATCTAATTTTTCACCATTTTCAAAGTAACCTTTTTCCAGTGGAGCCTTTGTAGGTGGAAGTTCGGGACGGTAGCCTTGAGCTACCCTAAATTCACGCCTGTCCACAACATCCAAACATATACTAGTTCCAAATTGTATTCATCATAAAGCATTTAACAACACTACATTTTATTTTAAGTATTCATCAAAAAGCTTTTGATTTAGATGAGAAAATGTTGAGAAGAAAAGTTGAAATAATAAAAAATAACATTTTCAAATACCGCTCTGTTTGTAACAAGATTATCGTTTACCTGGAAAACAAAGGTAAAACAATAATATTTGTTTCCGAATGTTTTCTTTGTCAGCTGGAAATGTAATAGTGCAAAAAAGGCTTGCATCAGAACATTTCCTAGAGCAGAGTTTGTGAAACAAAAGTTACCTTGACCATGTTGTTTGGACGTTTTTCTTCAGTTTGTAGATATCGAAAACATTCTCTCTGGAGCACTTTAAACCACGTGTAATGTGTTTTTTCGCCTAGAATCTTCAATTGAATTTTGTCGAACTCCATTGTCCACATATTTCAGTTTTGGTTTTAAACACATCTGGAAACATTTTTCATTTGCTGGAAGAAAAATAGTTTTGTGCAATATATAAAATTTCTCTCTCTTCTCTCTTTCTCTCCAACAATTCTAATACCAAATCAAAAAATATTATATTTAACAGCCAATCTCTCAATACAAGAAATAATTCGCAAAATACCATACCCACCAAGCCTTAGTAAAATTCCAGCCAAAATTATAGATCCACTAACTGGAGCCTCCATGTGAGCCCTAGGTAGTCATAAATGAACCAAAAATATAGGTATTTTTACTAAAAAAGCAAATATCATTCTAATATATCAAATAAAATAATTTATATTAATATTAATGTATCTAAATATATATATATATATATATATATATATATATATATATATATGTATGTATACATATATATATATATATGTATGTATACATATATATATATATATATATATATATATATATAGACCCCAACCCTATAATTTAACATAAAAATGCCAACCAAAAGGGGTAAAGAAGCAAGTAATGTATAGAAAAGCAAATATACCCCTGCTTGTACTCGTTCTGGTTAATACCCCTACCCCAAAATTAAAAATAAGGTAGGTACCAATGATCCTTCAAAGAACAAATAAAATAAAAAAAATGTATTCTTATAAAAGTTAATATTAACAGTAATAATAAAATAATTAACAAAAATATAAATCTACAAGGGTAAAAATAAATAGATATGATACTATTTCTAGCTACTATTATCAAAAAAATAATTCAAATACTAAGTAAAATTAAAGAATAAGATATTACATGCAGGCCAATAAAATAACCTCTTTTGGCCTCTAAGCGTGTTAACCAAAATGATATTTTTTTGCAAATCACTTGTAGAAGTTTGTAAAAATTTGTAATATTATGATTTTTCTGTAATGCAAATTTTACCGAAAATAGAATAGGCTGATAAATATCTTCTACGTTGCAAATATATATGCTCATTTCAAGATTATTTGTAAATTCCATGTTCCTGTTTGAAATCCAATCTTTCACTACTATATTCTTTCAAGTGGAAAAGTAAACACACTGCGAGAAGTGAAATTTCAGTATACAAGGTCTGTACAAAAAGTAATGAGAGTAATTCTAGAAAAATCGTTTTATTTAAACTAGGTTCAAATACGCTTAATATTCTTCAAAGTAGGATCCTTGAGTGTCATGCATCAGTCTCAGCGTTGCTGCCACTCTTCGTAGTAGCGCAGGAAGTCTTGACCTCAGATGCCTCTCAGACCACTCGTCGCGGTTGCTTGGACATTTTCAATCTTCCCAAAACGGTGTCTTTTCAGGTCGAATTTGAGCCTCAGGAAGAAAAGGAAGTCGGCCGGGGCCAGGCCGCACTGTATGCTGGGTGAGGAAGCGTTGCCACATTTCTCTTGGCCAGAAATTCCCTCACTTTCAGTGATGAGTGAGATGTGCGTTGTCGTGGTGGAGAAACGAGTGTCTGAATGTTCAAATCTTCCGAAATCTATTTTGGAAGTCCCAACGTGTATACGTTTAACCTCACACTCAGACGTCTAGCAGAGTAAACAGACTTTGAGCGTTGATCGTTCTTCGCATCTGAATTTCCGAGTGAAGTCCGTCCGCACCTGTTCATTCTTCTGTAAAGGTATTGATACCCTGAAAACTTTAATGGGTGTACTAATATCCTCATTAAACAATTCTGCAAAAGATGTCAGTAATTGTGAACGACAGTCTTCAATGCTCATTTGTTTTACATTACTTGAATTATGTACGTCGGCTTTATGTTTGTTCAGAATCATGACTTTGCTAGTTTGCCCTTGCACATTTGTTGTTCGTGAACATTCACCCACGTCATCAATCTTCTGTACATGTACCTTTGGAGTATCCATTATGCCTGAACGCTGAATTTTCGAACAAGCATCTGGTAGCGAATCTTTTGATTCCAGACCTAAGCAAGCATGTGTAGAATCTTCATTTTGAATGTAAACAGTTTCAGGAAACGCATTTAGAAGTTTGCTGCGCCAATCACCAAATAATATGTTCATTCCAACTCTGCCAATTAATATATTTGTATTAATCTTATCGCCAACAACAAAAGGCATCATGTACATTTTGCCATGATAGTAAAGTTTTAAGTTTAATTGACCTAATAAACACAATCTTTCACCTGATATCGACGTATATGAATTTAATAACGGACTCAGTGTGAAGTTGCCAATAAGATTAGTTAACAAATCTTTTGAAATGAAATTAGCAAAACTACCAGAATCGACAATAGCTTCTAACGATTGGTGTTGTATTTTAATATTAATGTACAAAGGTAAACGTTCATTTCTCAATGAAATCTGATCAGATGCGTGTTGCAAATTAGAAATAGATTTGTTTGCTTTTTTATTGTACATTTGTTGCGTGTTTGTAGTTAAAAATGTATATGCACTATCTTCTTGCACAGAGAATAAGCTAAGTTGAGAATTGCGTTCTCCATAACCATTACCTTTGGTAGCCAAATTACTGTCTCTTTTCACAATTTCCTTTATAAATACTACATAAATTGACTGCAGGTTCCTTCCATTGTTTATTTCTTTCGAAACATGCAGCCAAGAAATGTCATTTCTTCTTACAGAAACTGCAAATAGCATTGAATGCAGGACAGTTCTCTTTGAATGTACAACCTAACCTTGCACAGCGCTTACATTTTATATCATTTGCCTGATTTTGCCGTGATACAAATTTTTGGCTAAATGCAGTATGGGGTTTAGATTGTGTCTTGCCTTTGTATGCATTATTTGTTCCGAATCTTGATTCTCTTGTATCTTGTTGATTCTTTGAAAAATGAGCTTTAGCAAACGAATTGTTTGTACCGAATCTACGTGAGCCTTGAATTTGTTTATTTTCACCTACCAAAAATGCATTTTGATTGACTTTATTTTTATTTGTGCGTCACAAACCTTTTCGAATGTGTTGGGCATGTCTGACAGTAATCTATCTTTTAGTATACTATCGGGTAGTCCAAACACAAGTTTTTCTCTAAGACGAGTGTCTAATTCATCTGTTGTAAACTCACAAGTTATTGCAGCAACTTTTAAACGATTTATGTACGATGTAGCTGTCTCACCTTGCTCTTGCTTTATTTGCATAAAAGCGAATCGTTGAATCCATTTATTTACCTGCGGTGCATATATTTTTTGCAATGTATCAAAGAGTTCATCCAAGGTGCAATCTTGTGGATCCTTTGGACTTAAGTGTTCCAGCTCTTGATATGGTAAACTACCTATTACAGAAATAAGAGTAAACACTCGTTTCCTTTCTTGTATATCGTTAGCCTCAATAAAAGCCTTGAATCTTTTAATATACGAATTTATATCCTGGCTTGGGTTATAAGCCTCAAATGCAGGTATAAAACTTATGTGTTTTTCCATACTGGCTCACTTGGACTTAATTACTATAATTCTACTTACAGTAGTAATTATTTATCTTCTTTCATCCTCGTCGCCATTTTGTTATGTCCTAATATTAATGACATAAACAGAAATAAACATCTAAAGATTGGAACTTCATAATTAAATATATTCAAACTTGTAACAAGGTGGATTACATGATTCAAACTTAAACATCCATAAGACACATATACAAGATGCATAATCGTTGCTATGCACAGACTATGTACATTGGCCATAACTGCTAGTTCACCACATACAAGAATGTATTTTATAATATATATCAATAGCCCAGTTGAAACAACGCATTACGGCCGCAGTTGCTGAGATTACACCAGCTATGTTGGAGAAAGTGTTTCGGGCTGTGGTGGATTGTTCGCATATGTGCCTAGACTTGAGGGGTGGTCACATTGAGTTATACTGATTTTGTGTCCTACTGTGATATATGTTTCAGTACATATTGTATTGTGTACCATAAATCCTGTTCATGCAGAAATGTTAAGTGACTTTATAGACACCCTGTATTTAATTGAAACTTATCTATCTTAATCTCTATTTTTCTACCAAATTTCTACTCTTCATATCCGCTGTTAGGAAATTGATATTAGTTAGTTGAAATAGAGAGACGGAAAATAGTTAGCAAAAGAGGAAAATGGAGGTTGTAGGTTGATTTGCAAGGAGGTCGCGATTCGTCAAAGGTTGGGCTGTCAGAGATTGAGACGAGGAGGGAGGAAAAGCAAGGGATTGGAGAATGATAATTGAGATCAGTTGAGACTTATAAGAAGAAATACATTAGTAGCTTATATCTTAGCTCAGCGAGTAGAATAATACTAAATCATACATACGCGCGCACCCAGAGCGAGAGAGAGGGAGAGAGAGAGAGAGAGAGAGAATGATGAATGTTAAAACATTGTCCATTTCTTTTAAGTTAGACGAGGACTCATCAAGAGTTGTAATCGTCAGTCGGATAAGTAAAAAGTAAAACGGTAAATGTTAGTGACTGGAAACTGACACTTCAGAAATGAGATGATTAGAGGCTGACTGTTGGAACAATCACGTCCAACCAAAGAATTGTCAGTTAAAGAGCATAAGATGTGACGTTGTGAGACGAATAGAGAAGGCTCAGGGCTGATTACACAGGATGTGAAGCTTTAATGGTTGACGCCCCAGAAAGTTGATGAACAGAAAAGGAATGTAAGCGAAGAAGAAAGAGTGGGGGGAGGGTTAGCACAGCACAATACGAAGAAAGGGGCCTCGGTTTCGAATCTCGGTCTGGGAATGGGTATGTCTGTGATTTGTGCTTCTTGCTTACAATTTATTGGCAGAGCGTGTTACATCATGGAAAAGCATATACAATGACAGGTTACCCTTGATAGCGTTTGTAACAACCCTGCGTTGTTGCCACTTATTTACTATCAGACCCTGTGTGGTTGCTGTATTCCTTTTTAATTAATATATCCTTTAAAAGATTTGAGCGGAATGTCCCTGTGAGGCATACGCCTTGAGTTTTTAATTTAACTTGTTCTCCAAAGGTTAATAATTATTTTCATTTACATAGTTAAATCCATTGTTTAGTAATTCAAAGTCCTGCGCGAGTCATTATTAATTGTATTGTTTGAAGCACACAGTTTTCGTTTATGTTAACACCTGCATCTAGTGATTTTTCCACTAGTGATTTCTCTGTATAAAATTAAGAGAATTCTCGGCTCAAAGGTTGCAACCCGTAAACGAAAAGTGAGTTGGGAATGCGTAGACTTAGTTAGGATTTTCACCGGTCATGCGCCATCGCGAGTATAAAGCCAGCGCAGAGAGACCGAGAGCTCCTCCTCTGTCCGAAGGGACCTGGAGTGGAAACCTCACGGTGCCCAACGAAGCCGCAGACCATCGAACGTCGAGATCGCCGCGTCATAGACACGCGTTCGCGCGATGTCAGTGAAGAACCTCAACCTACCGAACCCCGTCCAGGGAAATAAAGGAAGACGTCCAACAACCCAATCATCCGATAGGCCAACGAGCTCAACCATTCAGAGGGGACAATTCGTGCTCCCACTTCCTCCCTCTGATACGCTATCGAGGCAACCAATGATAGATACAGAACGCCTTAGCGATTCTGAAATGCACAATATCGACAACCGGGAACCTCAGGGCATTGCATCTGAGTACGGATACACATCATGTTCTGTTGTAAATGAAGAGAGAAGAGTATCCGCTTACACCGGAGCCATCTCCAAATCGCAAGGAGGGAAAATGCGCCCACCACGACGAGCATATTCCAGATCTTCCGAAAATTTCTTTATGAAGCCAACGGATAGAAGAGAACGTTATATGCAATCCACACAAACCAAGATCGTTGATTCCGATGGGTTTCAACTCGTATCTCCAAGGAAGAAAGTTCCGGCCAGTACTGTGACTGCTGATCCACCATCAACAATTGAAACATCAAATAGATATGATGCGTTCACATCAGACCAACCGGAATTACCACCTGAAAATATGCAGATTCAAACAGAGGGAGAAAACGAAATACCTTCCGTTTCCACACCAAAACCTACCAGAGAGCCGTTGATCTATGTCTATCAACAACCGGCACCTCAATTTTGTCATGAAAACTATCGAAACTACCAAGATTAACCCAAGGGTGCGTAACATAATGGATAGTATACGTTTCCACTGTACTTCATCAAATGATTTCAACAAATTGAAAACATTTCTTCAAACAAACAGAGAAAGATACGCCATAGCTCCGAATCGTCAAAATCGTCCACTTCGGGTTGTCATTCGACATCTTCCTATAGATCTAGATACGGAGTTCATCATGTCGGAGCACATTGGTTATGGCTTTGAAGTTATGACTGTTCACCAAATGAGCCAGCGTAACCCAAAAGGCCCCTGAAGGAAGAACATACCACTATTCCTGATTACTCTCAAGAGATCACAAGCAGCATCAACGATCTACGATTTGGAAAATATTAACATCTATAGAATTGAGGTCGTAGAATATCTGCCTCCAACAGTCATACAATGCCATAAATGCCAACGACTAGGCCACACCCAGCAACAATGTTTTACCATACCACGTTGTGTTAAATGTGGTAACCCACATGAAGCATATAAATGTCAGAAGAAGAGGGATGATCCCCCCACGTGTGCGAACTGTGGGGGAGAACATCCCGCAAACTTTAGAGGCTGTCGGATCTTCACTGTAATAGATCAACAACAGAGAAAACCTCAGATGATAACTGCCAGTCAACCTGTCAGAACCACCACTACAGCTCCAGCAGCTTCAGCTCCAGCTCCAGCTTCAACATCTATCAGGCCCACTGAAGCAGCACGTTATACATCTTATGCCTACAGAGCTGACCCACAGTCTCGAATGGGACAACGTCACCAACCAGCAACAAATACTGGTCAAGCTGGCCAAGGTCTGCAAATACTCCTGGATCTGGCTAATACATGGAACTTTACCAAGATATGGCAGCATGTATCCCGAGGACTACTACAAAAGATCACCCAAGCAACCTCTGGAATGTCTATAATACCAATATTAATACAAATACTGATGGAAATGCAATCTGATGGCTGTTTTTAGTCGACATAATTTGCTTCAACATATGAATTTGCTGATATACGCGTACAATGCCGATGGCATAGCAAATCAGACACCTGAACTCACTCACCTACTTTGCAATAAAAATATCGATATTGCACTAATTAACGAGACTCACCTCAAACCACATATGAAATGGACCATCTCTCGTTATAGAATCTTCCGTGAAGACCGACTACAACAAAGAAAAGGCGGACTTCTCATATTAACAAGACAAGGTATCAACGCGGCAAGAATAGCACTACTCACATTTACATCAATTGAGGCAATTGCAGTTAAGGTGCATACTACTTCAGAAGATCTGATATTTGTTGCAGCGTATCGGTCTCCAGCTACAGTGCTGGATTATCAAGACGTACTACAATTGGACACACTGGGACCAAACGTTATTGTTGGAAGCGATCTTAATGCCAAGCATCCTATATGGCATTCCAGAATATCTAACTCGTCTGGAAATATTCTACTGCAAGCGCTTCCAGATACTGAATTTTCTATATCTGCTCCACTGGACCCTACTTTCTACCCTAGGGGTAGAGGAACACCTGATGTCTTAGACGTACTATTGAACAAAGGAGTAGGCATTAGTACTGCACCACATGTTGAAGATGCTCTTACCTCGGATCATCCCCTGTTGTCGCAGCTATTGCCCAGGGCATCTACTATTATAGGTTCCAGGCAATACAGGAACCCAAAACAGATTGGAATGCTTTTCGCCGGCAATCACATATGAGACTGAACCTCCATCAATCAATGAATACGGCTGAGGAGATCGATGAAGCAGTAAACAACTTTACAGAGGTTATTAAATATTAAAACATCTTGGAGGCGAACAACGATTACCATGTCTACTTTACCTACGTCAAACACTTCTCCAGTTCTGGAAATTTTACTTTGTTTGACACGATGGGTCTGACGTCGCTGGTATAGAACTCAATCACCACACCATCTTTACGAATGGAGGTTGCTTGCCAAAGAATTACATAATTTCCTAGTAAGAGAGCGGACCTCCCAATGGGATGAACGTCTACGAAAACTGGAACCACAAGATAGGCAATTTTGGAAGTTAGCGCGCACTCTCAATGCAAGAGATAAGCCAACGTTGAATTCATTAAATTCTCCCGAAGGACCTGTAGTGAATCCTTAGAAAATAGCGGAAACTCTTGCAGACCAATTCCAAAAGCATTTCAAACTTAATGCAGAACTTACTGATCAAGAAACACAGCAAGAGGTACAAAATGCATACGACCAACTTCTACAACTTCCATCGACTCTTGATGCTCCACACGTAACACCTCGTGAAGTCCAAAGGCTGACAAAAAAGCAAAAACCGAAAGCAGCACCTGGCCTAGATGATATTCCACCTGCGGCACTTTAGAGTCTCACAAGAAAGGGGTTTGTGTATCTTGCCAAACTTTTTACTAACATTATACGATTGGGCTATTTTCCAACACAATGGAAAATGGCAAAGATCATAGCTATTCCAAAAATGGGAAAGAATCCGCACGAGAAGACAAACTATAGGCCTATAAGTCTATTATCTCATGTTAGTAAGCTTTTCGAAAGGGTGTTGTGCCAGCGTCTCACAGCCATTATAAACGAACATCAGCTAATACCAAACCACCAATTTGGCTTTCGGAAAAATCACGGTACTGCCGAAGAACTTGCCAGAGTCGTTGACTATATTGCTGTTCACAACAACAGAAAGCATCGTGTTGCTGGTTTATTTCTGGACGTGCAGCAAGCATTTGATAGAGTATGGCACGGTGGACTAATGCTCAAATTACAACAACTTCCGCTACCTCAGTGCTACTTAAAAGTTCTGATGAATTATATGCAAAACAGAAAGTTTATAGTAACTGTGCAAGGGCAGAAATCTACTTCCAGATCTATTGAAGCAGGGGTGCCCCAAGGCTCTGTCCTTTTCCCTACGGAGATATTCCATATCCAAAAGAAGGGTTACTAGCAACATATGCAGATGATACTGCATTGTTAGTACATGCAAAACTACTGTCCACTTGCGAAAAACGAATTAACAAGTATGAGCCAGAATTAATAAAATGGACTCAGAAATGGAAAATAAAAATAAATCCAACAAAAAGCAACACCATAGTTTTTGCATCGAGTGGAGCTAGGGAGAAAATCAAACTCCAAATATTCCAGACGCCAGTCCCTACGGTCAATAAGATAAAGTACTTAGGAATAAGCCTTGATACAAGACTGACTTTTGGCCCACATCTAGATGAGGTGGCAAGAAGGGCAAAACAAAGAACAGGATACCTCATGCCTCTACTAAGATCACCAGCGTTGTCAATTGAAACAAGACTCCATCTTCATCAAATGATGATTAGACCTATATTATTATATCCCGGCTCTATGGTTACAGGCCGCTAAAACACATTTACAGAAACTGCAATATGTACAAAACAGAGCACTCAGATACATTGGACATTACCCGTTGTAGACACGTATACAACAACTCCACGAAGACCTGGATCAGCCCAGGATTGAAGATTTAATACTACATATTGCCAGGGATAACCTGTGGAGGCGGATTACGATGCATCCAAACCCATTAGTGCAAGCTATAGGTCAAATAAAACCCAGAGTGGAGAGGGTTTCACTTTCCTGTCCATGACTGTTTATATAAACCACAGAAATGAGATGACAATCAAGTTAATGTAATGATTGTGATTGTGAATGTTCATATATATATGTAGTAGTGAGTAGATTTTGGGGATTTTTTGGGAACATTGTATATTATACCAACGCGACAGTTGCGTTAGTTTTGTAAAATATTGATATAAAGAAAAGTAATATTATTGTAACAGTATTGTAAATTATTGTCGATTCCAGTTAATTTTAAATAAAACAATATGCTGGGATATACAAATCCTGACGTCAAATCCTAAAAAAAAAAAAGAAAAATCCCGAGAGCTCTGTTTATTATCCATTTTGCCTTGACTCATCTCACTCAACAGGTCGCTAGGTGCCGTGGCTTGCCGCGAGTTGATAGCTTCCTGGAGATGAGGCCTTACTCGAAAAGGTTTAATATCCGAGAGCTAAGTTGGCTCCCTGATGTCAACTGGCAAACCTCCAGGGTAAACCGGCCTCCCAGCCAGAAGCCTAGCAGCCATCCTAGAAGGAAGAAGGGAGAAGAAAGAAGAAGAAGAGTCTAGCAGAAACCTACCTACCTGGTCAAATCGCTTCAACTGATAGGTGCTCAGGTTCTACCTGCCCGGCTTGACTGGGAGTATCAGGACCGTCCTTCCTAACCTGCCGTCCCTGCATTGGAGACACTGGTTGGCTTGCCAATCCCCAGCTAACGTCGGGGGTGTCGTGATATCCTTTGTTCCCTGACATAGCGCCCGCTTGTCGGAAGCATTAAACCGGTTAGTGACCGGGGGTGCCGCTTCTCCTACGTCCCGTTCGTCGGGGGTGCCGATTGTCTATGGCCAGTTCCCAACTAATGTCAAGGGAGCCCGTGACGTCATCAGCGACAAAAGCCCTAAATAAAAATTAGGTCCCCATACTCCCCCTGGCGCCTCACTGAGAGGAATAAATCGGATGTTCCCTGCCCTCTCTTATATCTTAGAGACCAGAAGTGGTGCAGGTAAAAGCACGTGTGTGGTACAGGTAAATGCACGTGGAACTTACAGGTGAAGACACGTGTGTAAGTTTGTTAACAGACGTCCTTTTGTGGTGTTTATAATAAACAAATATATGGGTGGCCAAACTAAAAGTGGCCCCATGTCTTATAAACAACATACAGACAATTCACTCATTTATTGTATATACAGATTATACAGAGTAGGAAAGTATTATTATGAAAAACAACGTACTGAACATTCAATAGATCAATAGTTCACAGGAGGTGCTGAAAATATTCACCATGAACCTTGATACACAACTTAGCACGTCTCAACATGTTTCTCGAAACTCTAGCCAAATCATTTGGTGTGATTTCCGCAATCGCATTGCGAATGTTTGTTTTCAACTCTTCAATTGTATGCGGGTTGTTACTGTAGACCTTACCCTTTAAATTATCCCACAAATAAATATTACAGGTCGACAGATCGGGCGATCTGGGAGGCCATAAACCTGCGGAAACTGTAAGTTCTTCTCCGAAAGATTCATGGACGTATGAGATTGAAAACCGTGAAGTATGCGCTGTAGCACCATCTTGCTGGAAAAACGCATACTCTCGTTCTTCATCCGTTATCAGCGCTATGAATGGTTGCAACAATTCCGTTACATACACTTGCGAGTTCACAGTGTTGTGAAAGAAAATGGGGCCCACAATCCGTTGACCTGAAACAGCACACCAAACGCCTACTTTCAAATCATGCAGAGGCACCTCAAAGCGTTCCCTAGGATTGTCTGTTGACCAATAGCGTGTGCTTTGAGAGTTCACGTACCAGCTAAGGTGAAACCATGCTTCGTCTGAGTGTAAGTAAAGATAAGGATCCAGATAACCATCAGCAACATTCGTGAGTGAACATTCGCAATAGTGTTGTCGTTGTCCATAATCCGTAGGTTTTAATGCTTGCATCACTCTTACTTTGTATGGTCGCATATGTAACTGCTGCAACATGTTCTGGCATAACGTTCATTTGATGTTTAGTTGGGAGGAGAGACGTCTAGTTGATTTCCGTGGGCTCCTTACCATAGCCTCGTGAACACGTTCAGTATTTTCCGGCGAACAAACTGTCTTTACAGTTTGGCGTTAGCGACTGAACCTGTTGCTCTAAATTTCGTGATCAATTTCTGCACAACACTTTTCGCAGGAGCAGCTGTCTCTGGATATTTTATCGTGAACCTTTCATTTACAGTTTTAAACCATTTACATCCGAAGTACGTTTCAACAGTGAACACTCTTTGTTCGATTGACAAAGGCATTCTGCAGCACTTCACAACACGCTTCAAACCGACTACTGACAACGCAGCACTGATCACTCAATCGCTGCTCGACATCACGTGACCCCGCTCGAGCGCCGCCCTAGCGGTAAGAAATAACAACACTTCATCACACAACGCGCGAAAAAAAATATTGTAACATAAATGCAGCTCTTACTTGCTTAATGTTATTTTTATGTCATGTATAACAAGGGGCCTCTTTTATCTTGGCCACTCTGTATAAGTTGGTGTAACCTTTCCTTATCCCAGTAAGCCCTGAGATATTTATTGGAGTCTGTGTTTAACGACTGTTAAGAATTTAGCACCGATGGGTAAACTTTTGCCGCCCTCCTAATTGGAGTGACTAGTGTGTTGAGCGCAGCCTGCATTGTGTGGTGTGTTGTCGTTTGAGGTTGGACGTTGCACGTTTCATATAAAGACATTGGGGTCTTCAGAAATGATTCTTGCTTGTGGAACATTCACCAAAGTGTCCACAAAGCAGGGACTCAAAGTTGAAAGAGCAAGTGGTGTTCGTGAAAAGTTTCCCAAAGTTGAAGTCATTTCTCATAATGGGAAATCATTGGACATTAATTATGCAAGAAATGACATTGGTGATTATGTAGACTTACGTTAAGAGTAAATTTTATCTGACACTGAAACACGTGAACTATCAACATCGCCATGGACACAAGGTCCAGGCCTTGATTGCAAGCAAAATAAAGAAGCAGGGAAAATGTATTGTTTTATTAAATAGTTTTTAGAATTTCCCTGGCTGGCATATTCAAAGAAACTACCAGGGACACTATGTAAACATAGGGTATTATTTGGACCACCTGGAAGAAGAGGAAGTCAATGTTCGTTTAATGTAACACCATTCAAAAGTTACGATGACTTTTGTCTTTCGCCCGTTCGCACGAAGTGTCTGAATGGCATCGTTCGTCTACAGAAAGAGCGCAATAGTTAAGGACGTGATGTGCAACAAATCTCTGTCCGTGAAACTGCTTGTGTACGAAAATGCAGACAAGTTGAAGAAAACAAAAAAAAACAAAAAAACAATTGTCATCGATTTTAGAAGTTATTGTGTTTTTTGCGACGCATGATTTGACTTTAAGAGGAAAAGGTTACGAATTCTAGAAACTTCTGCTTCAAATTCTGGTGACTGATCAAGAAACATTTTGACTCTTCTCCCCAAATTGCCAAGTACGTGCCGGCTAAAATAAAAAATAGTCTCATTCGTATTGTTGGATCTGTAGTGTTTAAAAATTACATCCTGCCTCAAGTTGTTACCTTATAATATCACAGCATTATTGCAGACGGAATTGTCGACATCGCAGACACTACTAACAGTTAGCCATTGGAATTCGCTTTAAAGACGTAGTAGCGTCGCTCTGGACCAAATGCTGAGAGATGTTATAGGTTTTATCCCGTTGACGGAGTGTAACGCTGACCACATTCCTAAAGAATCATAAAGTTCCTGGACGAAAGTGGACTATCGCAAAGTCAGATTTTTGGCAGGAAGCAATAATGGAGGCCAGCGCATCATTAGAGAGAATTGGCCGGGAGCTATCACCGTGTTTCTAGTAAGCTAAATCTTCAAGTAGCTAAGGTCTGATACGCAGATACAAATCACTACAGCCAACGTAAAATATCTTATTCAGATCTTTCGTGACACATAGTGGTTCGGGTCTCACTGTAAATTGTAGGTCCAGTCCTAATTAGAATTTATGTGCCTAAAGTGGGCTAGAAACCTCAATCTCAAATTATTTCTTGACAGCCCCACGAGAAGACAATTAATTCCAAATTTCTCTCTCCATTCAGAAACACGCTGGGCTTTCAAATACAAGTACAACATCATGTGAGTTTTCTCTGGAAATTCTTCACTGTTTGGAACAATTGACGAAAGAATCCACCTTGTTTCAAACATGAACGGGAGCATACCAGCTATTATCTGCTGCGTCTACAGGACGTCTCGTTGTATGATTGTTTATTATCAGCCACTACTCCTCCTACCTTGCGCCAGTAGCACAGATGTTGAAGGAGGTACAGTTGGACTTATTTGAGGCACAGAACCATAAAAATGAACTTATAAGCATGTTCGATGGACACAAGAAACGCTGAAGGCACTTTTCATGCAACATTTAAAAAATGCAGCAATGTTGCCGCTTATCTGAATCTAGTGATCAGCTTATAGAACTTCTTCACGATCCGTTCACAGTGCTAATTCTCCCTCCAAAACTGCTGAAGATTATTTTAGAGAGGGAATTTTTATACGAAGACCCAGAGTTCTATGAGACAGGCATCATGAAGCGCTGGGATGAATGCCTGAACCGCGGAGAAGACTATGTTGAGAAGTAGTGTATGAAGTATCATCTTACGTGAGTCTGTATTCATCTAATAAATACAAGGCTTTGTATTATTTTTTTCGATCATTTCTTGTACCTTACACGAATTTACTTATGGTGTGCCTCAAAACAAGATTTATCGTTGTTTAACCTACACCCATTTGCCATGAAAAATTTGCGACTGAATTTGCTATAAAGACGCAGGAAAGCAACGAAACTTACAAAATTGAAAGTTTTATTTCTGAAGCACAATTTTGTTATTGAATATCGACCAGAAAAAATCTAACGACTAAACAACTAGAGAAAATTTAACGTTTTGATTTGATCAATCATGCAACCTTTTACC
This sequence comes from Lepisma saccharinum, assembly GCF_977018435.1. Lineage (NCBI taxonomy): Eukaryota > Metazoa > Arthropoda > Insecta > Zygentoma > Lepismatidae > Lepisma > Lepisma saccharinum. The sequence continues at coordinate 7,865,285 of NC_139237.1, forward strand.
CCACTCTCAGAATAACCATACGTATTTGTATAACGCTGCCTGTGACAACCTGTAGTATGGAAAGGAGCTTCAGCACACTACGACGCTTGAAAACTTGATTAAGATCTACCATGTGTGAAGAACGCTGACAGGGTTGTGTATAATGAGCCTTCAACGGGTAGCAATTAACAATTCATTTCTGATGTCCTGGATGTGTTTGGTAGAGAATCAAGACGTATGCAACTGTTGTATAAATATTAGTTAGTTTCCTTACTTAATATTCTGGAATTTTGCGAAATACCTACAAGCTAAAAAACAACTTGGAACTTGGTATGATGTGCAAAGTTACTGTTTATGAAAAACATGTTTTGAACAAAATTCAGGGATACGTAAATGCATTCCACATTTCTCCAGTTATGTGTGTTTATGTGGACGTACTCAGATGAGGTTAGTAGAAAATACTCAATTAAAACTTTACAGTTATGCCATCTCTTGAAATTTAAAGGAACGTATGTAAACTGTCCTTCCTGTTCGGTTAGTTTACTGTAATTAATTAATTTAGTAATTGTATACAATTTCTTTTAACATTTATTTTACCTTTAACTACACTTTCAATTTCTCTCAAATTTTCTCGTGTTTTTTACAAGTTTGTACAGTTCGATGATATTGCTTTCTCTTGATCTGTCTGCGTTTCGGCATTTCGGGGTGGGTGCAGTCTCGAAGTTTTAGATCCGACCCCCACTCTCACGAGACTTTCTGGTTACGCCTATACCAACAGCGAAGGTGAAGGAGGAGATGGAAATACCTGCTCACCAATAGTTGCGAACTGAAAAGATTTTGGCCTCTAAGCTTCTTCTTCGTATTCCCCTTCAAGGTTTAGATAACCAAAGCTCGTTCTGCGACTACACAAACTGATCATTTCATCAGCGATACTATCTTCCTAATTTTTTATTGCTTTTGGATGGAAATTTAATAATTTTCGAGGCAAAATACTATCTGGCATCCTCAGAACATGTTGATTCCACTCTAATTTCTTCCATTATTGCTTCGACCTTCTTTTATTATTGATATCATTATTTAATTGGTCTTTCGAAGGACTCCATGGCCAATCAATATGTTTTCACCAAACACACCTTTGGCAACAACAGCTTGGAGACAACAGACGACTTAGTGGCGGGAACTGTACGTGCAGGATAATCCTTCCGACCAACAGCGACTCCGCTCTATGATGCAGTAATACGGATTCATAACCACGACCTCTCCCAGCATTTAAGAGTCAAGTTAACATTTTCAGTGAAGTTAATCGACAGAGTATTCCGCTGCCTATTTCCTTCGCAAATCGATGCATTGGAGTTGCAGGCGAGAGAATGTTTCCGCCAGCGGAGAAGCGAGGAAGAAGAATCCTATTTTCCCTCGTTCCCAAGAACTTCAATGCCAAAGGAGAAAAGAAGTCCCGGAATGCAAAGAAGGGAAGAAGAAGATTAATTTATCTTAGGAAAGTCTCACGTTCCGAGGCCCTCGTAGCCGTTTTTCCGTTGATACGTGTTGTACCAAGACTGATGAAGTTGGAAAGGAATTCCTTACCAGCTGAACGGAGGCCTGACAAGACAAATACCTAATCCGGAAGTTTCTTGTTGCTATACGCGCTACTCTCGCATCAAAATAAGAAAGGGGAAAATTAATAACCCTCATTTATCTGTCGCTTGCGCCCACCTTAGATTTGCATGCAAAATTTATTTTTCGAATCGGCTTACTTTTTTTTTTTTTTTTTTCAGATGCGCTTCGTAGAGGAGATCTAGAAAACAGTGCGAGGTGAATAAGTTACACGAGAAGTAACAATTTACAGTTGCAGTTATTTTACTTCAAAAACTAACTCCCTACCGTTACTTTATCGTACCATAAGGATACCTATAGATAGGGACGTTACGAAGACGTGGCCACCTACAACTTCAAACGCACTCTTGGAAACAATGGCATAGGCTGCAAGTTTTATGTGCATTGATGTCATACTACAAAACATGATTTGGTCAAAATAATGCCACTTGCTTTTCGAAGTAGGTCTGTGTTCAAAATTAATGTTTTAAAAAATCTCATCTGAGCGGAGTGGCTAAATATCGGCCCATCACTTCGTCAAATTTTGACTATAAGATTATAACAAAAGTATTTGCTCGTAGACTGAAAGCTAGAAGATCTTTTTACTTAGTGTACAGCAAACATGTATTAATAAAATCCTTATTAGTTTTCAGTGTAGGAGCCTACGCGATTTGACAGCTTAATATACAATGCAACAAACGTTAGTTTGTGTACCATTCTTTGACTTTGCAAAAGGATTTGACCTCGTAATTCTTAAATATTTCTTCACAGATCCTGTCGCTTCCGTAAATATTTTATAGATGTTTTTAAAGTTGGTGTTTATGCTGTCTAATGTGTTTGTGTTCGTCTTGTGTAGTAATTGTGCTGTCTAATATGTTTGTGTTTGTCTTGTGTAGTAGTTCCTCCATTCATATCGGGGGTTAGGCGTAGAGCTGACAACTCTGCACTGTAAAAAGACATGTCAAGAAACAGAAATATAAGGCCATGGATGTTCCCAAGGTAAAATATTCCGGAGGTAAAATAGTCCCCCGTTCGGATCTCCGGGTGGGGACTACTTTGGGAGGTCCCTGGACTAAGGATAAGATCTACGTTAGGAATAAGGATATTAAATTAGGCACCTGGAATGTTCTGAGCCTTTACCGGCCTGGGGCATTTCAGTGTACAGTTAATGAGATAGTGAAGTATAAATTAGATGTAGTAGCTGTCCAGGAAGTTAGGTGGCCAGGAGAAGGGAATTGTAAAACTAAAAATTATACTTTTTTCTATGGTGGTACTGAAAATCATAATTTTGGAACAGGCTTTTTCATAAATAATAGAATTATCTCGGCTCTTAAAACAGTAGAATTTATTAATGATAGGATATCATATGCAGTTTTACAGGGTAGGTGGTGTAAAATTATTTTAATAAACATACATGCACCAACGGAAGATAAAGATGATAATACTAAAGATGATTTTTATACAGAGTTAGAACAGGTCTTTGATAAATTTTCTCAGTATGATATGAAAATTCTGTTAGGTGACTGTAATGCACAGATTGGCAAAGAAGAGACATTTAAACCCACGATTGGTAAAGAAAGTCTTCATGAATTAAGTAATGATAATGGTATAAGATTGATTACTTTTGCAACCTCAAAGAATTTAATTGTGAAAAGTACCACTTTTAAACATAAAGATATCCATAAATATACCTGGTCTTCTCCAGATGGTAAAACTCATAATCAGATAGATCATATTCTCATTGATAAGAGAAGGCATACTAGTATAATTGACGTTCGTACACATAGAGGTGCTGACTGTGCCAGTGACCATTATTTAGTAATTGCTAAATTAAGAGAAAGACTCTCAGTGATAAATCATAAGCAACAAAATCTAAAAGTTATAAAATTTGATACAGGAAAGTTTGCTGATGAAAGAATTAAGAAAGATTACCAAATTAAACTGTCAAATAGATTTGATGTTTTGCAGGATTTAAATGATGATGAAAATATAAATGAAACAGACGTAAATAAGAATTGGGAGCACATACGTAATGCAATAGAATCAGCAGCTAAAGAAACTATAGGATACCATAAACCAAGAAAAAGTAAGCCATGGTTTGATAATGAATGTCATAATCTAATAGAAATAAGAAATCAGGCTAGACTTAGATGGTTAAATAACTCGGATGATACAAATCTAAGCAATTATAATACAATAAAGCGAGAAGTTAACCGCACGTTTAGAAGTAAAAAAAGAGATTACTTGAAAAGCAAAATTAACGAAATTGAAACAAACAGCAAAAATAAAAATATCAGAGATTTATATAAAGGTGTAAATGAATTTAGAAAGGGGTGGCAACCTAAAGTAAACTTGATAAAAGATAAAGACGGTGATTTTCTAGCTGACCCAAGCGATATTCTAAATAGATGGAAGAACTACTTTAATGACCTTTTAAATGTCCATGTAGGAGATAAATCAGAAGTGAATGAAGTACACACAGCAGAACCTTTAGTTCCAGAACCTAACTTGACTGAAGTTAAAGATGCTATTAAAAGGCTTAAGAATAACAAAGCACCTGGCATTGATTTAATACCAGCTGAGTTAATTAAATATGGTGGAAATTCATTAATATGTCAAATTCATAAATTAATTTGTTTAATATGGAATAAAGAAGAAATCCCTCAACAGTGGAAAGAATCCATAATTGTTCCTGTGTTTAAAAAAGGTGATAAAATGAACTGCAATAATTACCGTGGAATTTCTCTACTCTCAACAACATACAAAATATTGTCTAACATTCTTTTAACAAGACTAACCCCATATGCTAATGAAATTATAGGTGATTATCAATGTGGATTTAAACGTAATAGATCAACCACAGATCAAATTTTTCACATCAGACAGACACTTGAAAAAAAGTGGGAATATAATCAAAATGTCCATCAGCTATTCATTGATTTCAAAAAAGCATATGATTCGGTCAAAAGAGATAAATTATATAATATATTAGTAGAGTTTGGAATACCTAAGAAGCTTGTTAGTATGATAAAAATATGCACCAGTGAAACAGAAAGTAAAATTCGTGTTGGTAATAATATGTCTGACAAATTTATAATTCATGATGGGTTAAAACAAGGAGATGCATTATCTCCATTGCTCTTTAATTTTGCCTTAGAATATGCTGTTCGGAAGGTAAAAGAAACTAAAGAAGGACTAAAATTAAATGGTGTGACTCAGTTGTTAGCATATGCAGATGATGTAGACTTACTGGGGGATGATATAAATACGATTAAGAATAATGCTAAAATATTTTTCAAAACTGCTAAAGAGATAGGTTTGGAAGTTAACAAAGAGAAAACTAAATATATGCTTACAGGCCGAAACCAAGTGTTAGGTAATAATCAAAATCTAATTATTGATAACAACTCGTTTGAACCAGTTTCCAAATTCAAATACTTAGGAGTAATATTAACAAATGAAAATTATATTAAAGAGGAAATAAAAAGTAGGCTTAATTCAGGAAATGCATGTTACTTCTCTCTTCATAAACTTTTGTCTTCTCGTTTAATATCTAAGAAACTAAAAGTTAAAATATTCAAAACAGTAATTTTGCCTGTAGTATTATACGGGTGTGAAACTTGGTCCCTTACATTAAAAGAGGAACATAAATTGAGAGTATTTGAAAATAAGATTCTTAGGAAAATATTTGGACCTAAAAGGGATGAGGAGACAGGTGAGTGGAGAAGGTTACATAATTTAGAACTACATAATTTGTATTCATGTCCAGATATTATTAGAATAATTAAATCAAGAAGACTTAGGTGGGCAGGCCATGTGGCACGAATGGGAGAGGAAAGAGGAGTTTACAGGATTCTTGTTGGGAAACCAGATGGTAAGAGACCTGTAGGAAGGCCAAGACGAAGATGGAGGGACAACGTTGAGATGGACCTAAAGGAAATCGGTAGGGATGGAAAAGAGTATATAGATCTTGCTCAAGATAGGGACAGATGGAAGGCCTGTGTTGCTGCAGCCATGAACCTTCGGGTTTAAGAAGGCTAGAGAGTTAGTTAGTTAGTTTTAAAGTTGGTGTTTACTTTTATACAAAGGCAACCTCTCGTCTCCATATGAAGGATTCGTGATTCCACCAAAACACGTGACACGGTCCAGTCTCAATAACATTGACACACTACCTATAATGGTGTGTCGTAAATTTGGGCTTTTCTCATTATGACTATGTGTCTATCGGTGCAATGTGTTCGATCCCCACCCCTTTTATTATTACTGGGTGTTGCAATGTGCAGGGCGTAGTGTTACTAATGCCTCTTGAAAAGCATTTTGTATGCATTTTTGTAATAATAATAATAATAATTTAATAGTAGTTAAGTAATAAGTAGTTAATAGTTTAAGCTAATAATAATAATAAAGTGTGGGTTTTACTAATTTATACCTGTTTGGATTTAGAAGTATTTCAGTTGCACATAGAAGTACTTAAAACTGAAATAGGCGATTCTCCCTTCTTAAACTGTGGCCAGGCAACAGAAATGCCAAGCGCTTCACAGGTGCTGCAATGGCAAAGCCGTCGACCTTGTAATCAAGGTTTTCGGTTCGATCCCCAGTAGAAACACATTTCAAAGTTTTTCGGATCCTATTTCTAACTACAGGCTCAGATCCCATTAGTCTGTGAGAGTATAAAGTGCATGTATAAAGTGGACCTAAATAAAGCTTTGATAATGAAGCTCACATGGAAAAACTTGAAAGCAGGAAGTTGTAAAACTCATCCTTGCATACAGGCAATAAGTTTTTCCCCACTTGGAAGGGTATGGGAACATATTTCTTCTTCCTCCTTCGTCCGGCGCTTTGAAATTACAAGTGTTAATCCACTAAAATGTTTAATTAGGATTAATCATCCGTCTGGGTCTCGTAACTCATACGTCAAATGTAGGAAGATCTTCAATTGTGGCTTTCCCCCATTTCATCTCGTAACAAATTGAATGACTCCAGCACATGCATAAGATAGAACGATTCATTATCAGGCACGCACCTTTAATTCCCTTCATTTCATCTCTGCACCCTAAAATCCTTGGTTCCCAAACCATCTTCAACCTTTAAGTTCATCTATTAGGACCGTCATAAAACGTAGTAGCTCTTTATGCAGGATCAAGATAAATATACAGCTTTTATGAAAGGATTTTCAATGAACTTTTATTTAGATATTTCACCTCTATTGCCAATGTTTTATACTTAATATTCTAGTGTAACTCATTATGAATATTATATGCATGTAAGTAGAATAATTTTTATCTTCTAAGGCCCGGTTGTATAAACATCACTAACTGGAGATCAGATTTGACCTACAATCAGGGAATAAACTAAGTTTAAGCTTCTATCATGTGTAAAGCTAACTGTCGATTTGTCGATCTTAGATCAAATCCTGATCTTCTGTCAAAGAAATACGTTTGGCAACGTGGCAAATCCAGACATGCCGCTAGTGTGCCTGTGATGTTGCCAATTGTCCAACACTAAACAGCAAACTTTTTAAAGTCGGTTTCCGAAAATGCATGTATTTAATATTTGAATAAATAATACATCTGAGGTGCTAGACGTACTAAATATTCGATCATGTTGCAAATTTAGTAAAATCCCGTAAATTAGATACTAAACGGCCATTGCTTCTGTGAGTTCCATGTGGATGATTTGTCATTGACAACGAAAGCAACTATCGGTTCTCGGTTGCAAAGGGGAGAAAGTATGCTTGCATAAATAGATTTTTTTAAAAGATCTGTATTTCTTTATAATGCCAAAAATAGATATAACAACTTTCTTATACTCGGATTTGGAGCCATTGTTCATGTGAGGAGATGTTTATTATATTTATTTTGTGATTACACGATAACGTGTTACAGGTGGACCATTAGTTCCTGTACGTAGTTTACGGAATTCTCCTTGCACTTATTTGAATAACTTACGTTGTGAAATGTAAAATGTGTTTGCGTTTTCCCGAATGGAAAGAAATATTGAAACAACAATGTCGTTTGTCCTCTCGGATGTAAATTATGCCCAAAACAAATATAATATTCGAAATAAAATAAGATATGTGTTATTTATATTACACGGGGGGAGAGAGCTTTACCAACTAAAATGCAACGTGCTCGGTTCATAAAGCAGTAGATATATACACTACAGCCAAAGTTTTATGCTCTGTTCCATTCTGCGGACAAAATTGAATGGCAATGACACTTGGCTGGATGCAGTAAAGCGAAATTGTAACATTTTTAACGTCCGTGAACCTCGCCCCCTCTTCATCCGAACGCAAGTTTCACAATGGCATCAACAAGAAGACGTAAGTGGGTCATATTTTCTGTTTGTATCAATCAACACTTGATTGTTCTCAAGTTACCATTCTCTGATCGTGAAATAAAATAATATGCTCTAGCAGTCATTTAAGGAAAATTTCAAGACAAAATACATAGTATTTCAAACAGTAAATAACAATGGCATATATGGAAAGATATATGGAAAGATAGAAAAATGGAATAAATATTTATCATTGTTCACCTCGTTGTGCATGCTTCTTCTTTATTATTATGGGAACAGGATTTTATGAATTGATTCTCCCATCTTGCCCCGTACGTTCACTTGCAACAAATTTTACAAGCAAATATTCGTTACAACAGCTGAACTACGGTCAATGTCTGCTGATAGGAGGAAAATCGTGGGTCAACTTTAACCGCAGATCGCAGGGACTTAATCTCAGTTCAAGTTTTATACAACACAAAATCAGAGTTCAGCGTGACTGTAAATCAATTTTTCTGGCTAATCTAGGATCAACTGCTTTATACAATCAGGTCTAAGTAGAAATACCGTAAGAATCTACGTGGTATAGTGATTAGCGCAACGTGTAATCGGATTCTATCCTGGTAAGCGGGACTGTGTTCGTTCACTCATTTATTTCATCATTCATTCTCATCGTCATATATAACCATCGTGGCGGTTGATTCGTTGATTGATTGATTTGATTTATATTACATCGCTTTTTGAGCCACTTTTGTCTAATTTGCGAAGATGTGGATGAGTGATGATATGATAAAATTGATGAATGGACACTCACAAACATACAGGCCAAGGCTGGGATTCGAACCCGGGACCCCTGGCGTCGTAGCGAGATGTGCCATAGAGGTGGAAAAGCTACATAAAAATGCGAAATACAAATAGACTTACAGAATGTGCAGTTTTCGATGACTTTTTTGCAAGCTCTCTCATAGGTTATTGGTGCAAGCGGTCCAGGGCGCAATTGCCAGTGTGAGCTATGTTGATCCAGCATCCCGAGGATAATCGCGGTGCAACTTGGAAACAGTAGGACTCGAAAGTCAGAAAACGGTGACGATGGGACGGGAAAAGTACTACGTGAACCTCGTTCCATAGGCTACTGCCTTTCTTATCGTGTTGGATTGGTCGCTTCCCCGCTCCCCACTTCCCTTGTCAGCATTTGGATCGGCCGCCGTAACAATAGAAAAGATCTTTAGTTCACACATGTTGTCATTTAGTGTTGCTTTTCTGGTAATCGCTGCGATGAGGATGAGAGGTGTTTTTTTGAAATGGATGAAGGGACACTCACAAAGTACATAGACGCCATGAACGGGAGTCGAACAAGGAACTGAGGCGAAGTCAAAAGTCGAAAAGGTAACGCGCTGAGCCTCTCGACCGGGAACCCACGTGTCGTGGTGAGCTGAAAAGCGTAATAAAAGCCACCTAGCAAATATTCGTTGACACGCCACTGCCCACACGTATTGATTCTCAACCTTGCAGATGACTGCCTTGCCCGTGAAGAGAGCGGAGTTCAAAATGGGCGAAATTACTCAAATTGCGACGAAGCAAGCTTTCGCGAGGCCTGCGGTGCCGCCGTTCGTGCCTTCGTTGCACACCGGTTAATTTCCTTTAAAAATCGCAGGACGGCGCCCGAATACAACTTCCTGACGACGCTCCTAGGTGTGAAATTTGCGCCGGGCGCTTTTGTCATCATTTGTATGCTTCATTCAACCCTCCCTCCCTTCCCCTCCCTCTCGGGACATAATGAATGGAAATGCACGGCGGGAATTGAGCACGCAGGGCACATGCACGCTCCCGCGAGCGCACGGAATGCTCGGAATGCACCAACACTAGCGTAAGTTTTGAACAATGCTTGTTTGTCTTTTCTGTTTGGTATTTTACGTCATCTAATTATACAGCTAGGTTACCGGATACAATGGAAACTGATTGATCGATTGAAGCTTTGCAACATCTGGGTGCGTCAGTTCAAAGGCTATTTGCACCCTCGGGCAGACGAGGACAAATAGAAACGGCTTTGTCGATTCATTCTGCTGCGTAATAAAATGTTCCTGTGTGCAGTTTCTGAAAAGGTTAATTTTCACAGCCGGCCTCCGCGGGGGAGTGGTTAGCACAGCGCGATACGACGTCAGGGGTCCTGCGTTCGAATCCCGGCCTGGACAGTGTTCTTTCTGAGGAACTCTTCATAATATCACCATTCATTCTCATCTTATGATTTATAAATTATAACAGCTCATTATTACGATTATTTTTAATAACTTCATTTTATATATTAAATTCATTTCCACATCCATTTTTATCGATTGATTGTTTGATTGAATTTGTAATATTGAGTGCGTCATCACTGAGGCTATAGTATTCTATCTTGGGTTAAGAGCTGAGGCTACATAGGGGCACTCAGCACACGTAAGGCAAAACACAGGACAAGCACGTACACAACCCTAGAGAGTATTACATACTGACTGTAGGTGGAGACGCCAGAGCCTCGTTAGTCTGCAAATGGCAGTCCAAGCCGTACGTGGAAGTGAGGTTGACAATTAGGTGTATTACGTGGAAACGTCACCCCTATCTCCCCCATACATTTTTATTGAATGCGATGACTTTGGATGTTTATCAGCTGGTTTACACAGGCTTCATCAGACCTCGGTCTGTCCCTGACTTCAGCAAATGAAAATATACAGGGCATTATGAAAAATCGCTCAATTTACATGTTTATTGCAGGCGACTTCGCGACCACGCTGATTGCGTAGAAGCCAGCTCTGCTTGTAGTGGTCACATGTAATAATCCTTTCGTAATGGAGCGTCATTCGAGATATCGATTCCTAGCAACCTTCTCGCATTCTGCACTGTACGCTCTCCCCTATAATTCACTTAGAGTGGAAACAGCAGGTGTAATTCACAGATGACAAAGAACCACTAGTTGTCCCATTTTGATTAAAAATTGGGTTACATTTTTCAGATATGAGCACCGGTGGGCAAGTATTAATCTCTCGTACCACGTAACCGATGCTGCTTGAATTTATGAAACTTTACCTACGGGATAAAGATAGTTTATTTCTGAGCCAATTCTACTCTTGGGATGCTAACCAGGACGAGCTCGTAAAAGTAGCCTCACCTGACGATGTGTCCGTTTGCCTTTCTGCGCGTTCGTCTGTGTCAACTAATTGTAATAACAGAAACTTTGCGGACCTTCCATATGGCGTAATGGTAATCGTCGCTTTGTAATCGAGGGGTCCCAGGTTCTGGACCTAGTTCCGATTAGCCTAGCTGTGCATAAGGTTGACTCAGATAGTCAAATCAAGCAGCAGGTGATGAAGCTTGGTGTTTCCTGAACGATCTGCAAATCGAGGTTGCAATCAGCACCTTGGAAATCCCCGTCGTCTCAGTGAAGCAAAAGATACCGCCAGGATATTCATGCTGGATGCGTTTTTTGATTACCTTGGTCTTGTGCACATAGAATTCATTCCCGAAGATGCATCTGTTAGCAAGGAACAGTATGTGCACATTCTGCGTCGTCTGGGTGAATGAAATCGTCGCAAGCGTCCTGGACTCGACGGCACAACAACTGACTTCTCCTCCAAGACAATGCTCTTGTGTGTAGCTGTACCCATGTTGGAAAGACCATGGCTGTGCCAAATGAACTGGCTCAAAAACGCATAGCAATCGTGCCACATCCTCCATACTTCTCCGACCTGGCACCTTGTGATTTATTACCTTTTCGGGACCCGAAACAACATCTGTTTGGGCAGCGTTTCCAATCGTCCTATAGGAAGTAAGGAACCGCATATGCGCGATTTCACAAAACGCTATCCAGTAGAGTTTCCAGGATCTGTATCTATGCTAACAGAAGAGCATCGTAGCTGAGGGAGCCTTACTGCTCAGTTTGGATCCACTCCAGTACCTAGCACTAGTGTGTTGTAGTGTCCTATTGCACCCAAATCCCAAAGTGGTAACATTCCCTGCCTTTGTGGATGGAAATTGGCAATAATTGATAATTGCTTCGGTGCTCTCCTGGCATCCCCTTTATTCCAGGCTCTTCCCGCTCCCCGCAAGATCCATTCAGTCGATATTTCTGGAACAAAAGTTTGTTTGCGGGACCCTCCCCACTAATCTGCCTTCCAGGTGGTTGCACATGTATCATCCCCCTGTTGTTTGTCGTCATGGAGACAGGACCCAATGGCCGGCCGATCCTCGGATGAGCTGCGGGAGGCCTTTATTATGGCCCCGGCTGTGTGCGCGGAGTTTGATCTCTCTGGAATGCACGGCCTCTGTAACCTGATACGTCCGGTACGCTCCAATTGCTGATAGCTCTGGTTGAGTGAGAGCTAACATTTATTAAACATATCGCGCAGCCGAAGTTAAATGGAAGTGACATTTTGTGTGATGATTTTTTGCTCCTCGTGGGCTATCAGGGACTTCAGAGATTTTTTTGGATAGGTGCGAGATCTCTCTCTCACTGTATATATACACACGCACACACACACTCAAGCGTGTTAGAATAGAGTGACTTGGTTTAATTATTTTTCTAAGCTATTCTTTTCTAATCACCCCTTATAACTTTCGAAAGGTGATTTGGGGCGGAATGGTCAGATGTCAGATGTACCAGATTCGAATCATTATTAAAATGTATGGCGCATTGTCTCTTTCGTTTGTTCGTAATTCGTTCTCGTCATACCGACAGACAACCTCAGTGGCGATGTAGTTAGCACATCGCGCTATAACGCCAGGGGTAGCGGGTTCGAATCCCAGCCTTGTCATGGGTGTTCTTTGTGAGTGCCCCTTCTTAAGTGACACACCATCATCACTCATCCTCATCTTCGCGATTAGCCAAAAGTAGCACAAGAGCAACGTAAATTAAACTAAATGAATAAACAATTATCGTAGCGATTAACCCAAGTAGAAAATACACAAAATAACCAAACCCAAATAGAAAGAAAGCTAAACTTGTCGTTTAGATCTGTCGTGAGAACTATTTCAACTGTAGTTTAGTCGCTCCAAGAAAAGATAGTGACTAAATTGCAAACTAAAATGGACAGTCCCAACGCCTGTTTGTTCTGCCTTCGCAATTGTGTTTGAACTGTTTTCGCTTCCACGGAAGGGTACGATCCTGGGTCTTTTTTTTTTTTTTTACTACAACTACTAGTATTCCAATATTTTAGCTTCAAACTGCACATCTTCAGGCTTAAAAAATTAATATACTAGCTTTCTCTTCGTAAATTTTCAAAAATTTGTAGAACCACCTGTGTGAAGAATTACTAACTGGCACTGCCCACAACGTAAAATTCGACTGTAGTTGATTAAGTTGTTGGACCTGCCGTCAGTGTGTAACCACGGTGTTCTCCACGGATTGGATTCTAATCAGAATATGTAAGAGGCTTACAAACTTCTATACATTTAATTCCTAGGCCCTCCTAAATCAGCTTGTATAGTTACTGACGACTGTCGTGTCTTTTGAGGGCATCAAGTTATTCAGTACTCTATATAGGAAAAACTGGATTTACTCTATCAAGATAATAAATAATAATATCAATATCAAGTTCCAATTTCCAATTTGTAGATTAATGCCTTTTAAGTACGTGTCGTAGCCAAAGCTATTAATGCACTAGGCAAAAGGATTATATATTCAAAATCAATAATTGACTGACATAGCAAACTTTTATGCTTAATCGCCGTCTCCATGCTAGATGTCGTTAATGGTTTAAAGACCATCTCGTAAGTCACAGCAATGGCATTTTGAATGTGACATACACACACACATACTTGGAGATAGATCTTCAGAACATAGTTCTGAAATGAAGGGGTCAGATTCCAGCCTCATTTTGGTTTCGTTGATTGAATTAGTGTTCTTAGTCCACTTTATGCACTTTAAAGCTAATTGGTACTAGGATCCGAACCACTATGTGCTTCCACCCGGTATTGAATCCGGGACCCCTTGATTATAAGGCGACAACGCTATACCACTGCGCCATCGGGGAGGCTCGTCTTCGTTTGATTTAATTTATGTTTTAAGTCCAATTTATATGCAGATAGTCTAATCGGGATGGAATCTGCAGTCAGAAGTGAGACTCGAACTATTGTGTACCGGATATCGAACCCGGGACCTCTCTAGTACTAGGTAGCATCCTTTTAGACATTAACTATTGCCTATGGTAATCACTAATCGATATCTAAGTTTTCTCTCTCTCTCTCTCTCTCTCTCTCTCTCTCTGAAAGAGAAAAGAGAAAAGTCACATGGCAATTGCTGGTACATCGTCACCAGTGACTACGGATTAACATCCTAGATAATCGTTATTGTGGGAAACAGTGATACAACAAGATGGATGTAAAAGCCATGTAAACAAATGTTATAATCCTAGTTATAATTGGCATCGTGCATATTATCGTGGCAAGCATGAGATAAATGTTCAGCTTATGCAGCATTTGCCTAATTAATCTTCGTTGCTATCGGGGAAATAATTGTTTGTCGTCTGCTGATTTCATCTGAAGTTACTTCCAGGTAAAACCATTGGCCTTGTTGCCAAACTGGGCAATAGATCTCTTGACAATTGACATGAATATTTTATATCAATTCCGCGTAATTAATTTATATGATGAGAGTGCCTAGCACTAATTCCCCTAATTCAGTAAATGGGTGTTCAACAGAGCATATCATGTTGGACCGCGGTCATTTAATTAAAAGCTTGTGTCTGACAATTTTCCTGCGCTTCCAATGGATGGGACGTGCGTCGTTTTTACGGTCAGTAATGACACTCGAAAAAATAAATACCACTATGTACCTGTCATTGTGAGATGTAATTTCATCATTGTTATAAGGTATGAAATCAAATGTCACGATTGGCATGCGAGCATTAAAGGATAGATATTGATTTCCTTAGTTCTCTAGCCGCCCCCGTTGCGGAGTGGTTAGCACATCGCGCTACAACGCCAGGAGCCTTCGAATCCCGGCCTGAGCATGGATGTTTGTGAGTGTCCATTCATCAATCCCATCATCGTCACTCATCCCCATCTTCGCAAATTAGCCAAAAGTGGCACAAGAAGTGAAGTATGTAACGACCGCCATGTTAGGCAGATTTCAGTCGTATATTGGTGTTGAAGATTGTAAATAGTATTGCTTTCCGCTCCTCATTTGTTTTTATTTTACTCCCGCTGGGAGCTTCTTGCAAGAACTCGGAATTCTGGGAGCGTGATATTCGAACACAGCGGCATGGTGCATGTCGGCTCGCGGCAGCGGGAGAACATTTCAGCTAGCCTATCGGATGTGGGCCTTTTTGTATTTCTTCAGTGTGCAAACGTATTTAATTATTATATAATACCAAGTGAATTAAAGGACTTGTATCATATGCGAATTTGTTGCTATATCCGTTGTTCCAGCCCTATGGTAAGATATTCAATATGGCGTCATACCCAGAGATGCTAGTTTTCTTTCATGTTGATACGTGGAAGGTATCTACAGACAGTTATGGTCCTCCGCATTCCGGATATAGTGACAGTTTGTTTCGTGCAGGTCAGTGATCATCAGTTGTGACAGTGCTAACTGTGACAGTGTTACAGAACAAACAATGTTTTTGGTTTGCACAGATACATGTTTTCCGCGCTTTCGTAACGAACATCGTTACAACGAATTTTGCAGTGACCTTGAACTCGGTTGCGATTAAGTAGCATTAATCGTCACGGTACGGTGGAATCAGCTGTTTCAGGAACTCTCGTTCGCGAACGCATGAAGCAATAGCTGACCTTGAACTTTTCTTCCGTTCTACGATTTTCGTCGGAATCAACAATGAAGCTCTGCGGAGAAAAACACAATCAACAATCAACTCCCCGTGAAGTGTGTTAGCTTGGGCAGCGGTGATTACAAAAGTCTGGTTTCCTATAACATTCCTTTTCCTTCATTGTTTCATAGCCTTTTGTATTCTTGTGTTTATTTCTGCATTCAGTTTCGTTTCTCAGCAAGCATGGCAAACGTAAGAGCATTGATCAAAGAAAGAAGCTCCCACAAAGGGAAACTTATACGCATTCAATCGTATGTCAGTACTTACGACGAATCCTCAGCTAAAATACAACAAATAAAAACCCGCATGGAACATGTAAATGCTATCTGGAGTAAATTGGAAGGCGTTCTAGACACAATAGAATCAGAAACAACCGAGGGTGAGCACGACGCGGAAAGGAATGAAATCGAAGAAATGTATTTCGATTTAAAGTCACAGATGCAAACATTAATTGACAACCATGATAAAGCAACATGTGTAGAAAACAATTGTGTATCTAAAACTTCAAATACGCAACTGAAACTGCCGTCAATTGCATTACCACATTTTAGAGGTAATTACACGCAGTGGGTGTCTTTCAAGGACACGTTCGTATCGCTGATACACAACAATGTAGATATTTCAAATGTTCAGAAGTTTCAGTATTTGCGCGTATCGTTGAAAGGCGAGGCCTTACATCTAATTCAAAATTTGCCAATGACAGAAGCAAATTACGCTATTGCTTGGGACCAACTCAATGAGCGATACGACAATAAAAGGTTGATTGTAGTCTCACATGTAAATGATATTTTACATATCAATCCAGTTGTAAAGGAGAATTGTCAGGAACTTCGTGCATTTATAAACACTGCAGTTAGCTCTATTTCAGCGCTCAAAATGATAGCTGACAACATGTCGTTAACTGATATAATTTTAGTTCAGCATCTTGTTTCAAATCTCGACCCTGCACCGAGAAGAGCATTTGAACTAGAAAGTAATGATACTGAATTTAGCACATTAGATCAGCTCTTTAGTTTTCTAGAGCACAGATGCCAGGCTCTTGAAAAGATTAATCCAGTTACGAGTGAAGGTAACAAGGAAGCAACAAAATCATCTACAAATATGCACAAACAGTACAGTGCTAAATGTCAACAATCTTCGAAGTCATATGTTACAACAGATTCTTTATTGTGCATGTTTTGTAAAGCAAACAAACATCGCTTATTTTCGTGTGAAGCCTTTAAGAAAGTTTCTATTTCACAAAAGTATAAATTTTTACGTGAGAATCGCGTATGCTTTAACTATCTTAGCAGCAACAATCACGTTTCGGCACAGTGTAAATATGGAGTGTGCAAGCGATGTAAACAGAAGCATAGTACTTTACTTCATGTAGATGAAGGTACATCCAATGTAAACCAGCAGCGTGAAATGTCATCTGGGGGTCACGTGAACACATCGATGGTAAACAATACAAGCGATTCTTCACAGCATTCAGATCAAGCACCTCAGGTTTCTTATTGTTCAATTAAGCAGAAAAACGCGTCATAGGTGTTACTTGCTACGGCAATTGTTCAAGTACAAGATATAGCGGGCAATTGGGTCAATTGTCGTGCTCTCTTGGACGCGGCGAGTCAGAATAATTTCATTGTTGAAGATGTTGTTCAAAGTAATCGTCTTAGAAAGGTAAAGCATCGAGTTCCCATTCAGGGAATCAACAATTCGTCAGCTGAATCGAGTCATTCAGTAGAGATCCGTCTGAGATCTAATAATAGCAATTTTACGACAAGTATTTCGTGCTCAGTGTTGCCAACCATTATAGGACTAATGCCTTCAGAAAGGTTTGATGCATCTGAATGGAACATTCCAACAGATATTCGTTTAGCAGACCCAAGCTTTTGTTCGCCTGGCAAAATACAGATTCTGCTTGGTGCAGAGGTTTTCTTTACCGTTATGAAGCCTGAAAAGAGAACAAAACCAGGAAATTTCCCCATTCTTCAAGACACAGAGTTTGGATGGATTATTGCAGGGAAGATTCCAGCAACATCTTCTAGCAACAGTATTACTAGGTCATTTTACACGAGAAAGGAAGATTCTCTCAGCTCGCAACTCCAACAGTTCTGGATCATAGAGGAGATCCACACGAAACTGCAATCACCAGAAGAAATTGTTTGCGAGCAACATTTTCAGCGAAATGTGACACAAGATGAAAGTGGCCGTTATACGGTCAGGCTGCCATTATGTAAGAATCGTTCAGTGTTAGGTGACTCCTCACACTCTGCATTAACTCGATTTCACCAATTAGAAACGAGGCTTCAACGTCAACCACAATTAAAGGCTGATTATACAGAATTTATGCAAGAATATTACCAGTTGGGACACATGGAACCCATAGGGAATTTAAATTATGTACAAACAAATGACTGCACAAAATTTTTCATTCCGCATCATTGTGTTTTCAAGGATTCCAGTACAACGAAAATACGTGTTGTTTTTGATGGGAGTTCGCCAGCAACAAGCGGTGAATCAATAAATAGCATACAAATGGTTGGACCTACCATACAGGAAGATTTATTTTCAATTGTTCTAAGATTTCGAACTCACAAGGTGGCATTGGTTTCTGATGTAACAAAGATGTATAGAATGATACACATACATCCAGATGACAGGCCACTGCAATACATTCTGTGGAGAAACTCTCCTCAGGAACTCATAACAGTATTTCAATTGAATACGGTCTCGTATGGGCTTACATCAAGTGCCTTTTTAGCAACCAGATGTCTGAAGCAGTTTGCCGAAGATGAAGCAGTTAACTTCCCACACGCATGTCAAGTGTTGCAGCGTGATTTCTATGTTGATGATTACGTTGGAGGAAGCAGTAGCGTGCAAGGTGCGTTACAACTTTATCAAGATCTTTCAGAACTTCTGAAAAGAGGAGGATTCATCTTACGAAAGTGGTGCTCCAACAGCACTGAAGTACTCAACGCTATTCCAGAATCACTGAGAGAGACTCAAAATCTAATTCATTTTCATACCGAAGGTGTTAAAACTCTAGGAATTTCATGGAATCCCTCGGCAGACACTTTCATGATTAACATTGGAGCAAGTCTGTCAACATGATGTCACACAAATCAAACAAACGTCAAGTAGCCAGTGTTATTGCCCAGATTTTTGATCCAATTGGACTACTTTCACCAGTAACTGTAATGTATAAGTATTTTTTACAACAGTTGTGGCTTCACAACATAAACTGGGATGATCCACTTCCAGAAAGCCTGCAAGTTGAATGAATAGGTTCATCTTCATTCTCAGCCACCAGTCATCAGTGAAATGCAAATACCACGTTTCATCCTAACATCTGGTTGTGTCAAGAATATACAAATCCATGGCTTTTCCGATGCATCGGAGAAAAATTATGGCAGTTGCTTGTATGTTCGTTCAGCAAACGAAGAAGGTTACACCGAAGTTCACTTACTGTGCTCAAAATCACGGGTCGCCCCGATCAAGAAAACCACTCTCCCTAGATTGGAACTGTGCGCTTCAGTCTTATTGGCCAAATTAATCAACAAGACTCTCCTAATTTTGAGACTTAATATTGACAATGTTTATTTGTGGACAGATTCACAAATAGTTCTGGCATGGCTCAGATCGCCAGCAAGCAGATGGAAGCCTTTTGTATCCAACAGAGTAGCGCAAATTCAAGAATTTACTCAAACTTATCAATGGAGACATGTTTCGTCCAAGGATAATCCAGCGGATTTAATCTCCCGTGGAGTTAAACCTCAAGATATTCATCATCATTCGGTATGGTTTCATGGTCCAGCTTGGTTGCAAGAAGATGAAACGTGCTGGCCATCATCATCATCTGACACAAGTCTTAAGAACA
This sequence comes from Lepisma saccharinum, assembly GCF_977018435.1. Lineage (NCBI taxonomy): Eukaryota > Metazoa > Arthropoda > Insecta > Zygentoma > Lepismatidae > Lepisma > Lepisma saccharinum. Next base: position 7,884,794 of record NC_139237.1, read on the forward strand.
AAGATGTTCCTGAACAACGAAAGCTTCCTGTAACTACACTGGTGTCTCATCTGCAATCAGAGGCAATAATAAACGATTTTTCTACATTTTTCAAATTGTTAAGGATTGTAGCGCTCTGTAAAAGATTCATTCGCAATTGTAAAAATGCAAGTAACAAACAATCCGATCCACTTTCTTCAATTGACATTGAAGATGCCATTCAAACGTGCGTCGTTATGACACAAATTTCGTTCTTTCATCGAGAGATAAATGATCTCACTGCCAATGAGCAAGTATCCAACAAAAGTATCCTCAAGAACTTACACCCCTTTCTGGATAATCAGGGAATTCTTCGTGTCGGAGGTAGGCTAGAAAATAGCAACTTGGAATTCAGCAGCAAGCATCAAATCATTTTGCATCCAAAAAGTCACTTCGCCCGTCTACTAATTGCATCAGAGCATGAACGATTGATGCACGCAGCACTTCAATTGTTAATCTCATCCATTCGAGAAAGGTACTGGATTCCTAGAATACGACAAGTTATTAAGCAAATCATTCATCAGTGTTTAACTTGTTATCGTTTGAAGGCATCCGCAGCACAACAGCTAGTGGGACAGCTCCCATCCATCAGAGTTACACCTAGCAAGGCATTTAATCATGTGGGCATAGACTATGCCGGACCATACGTCATCAAAGTAGGGTCAATCAGGAGTAAAATCACAAAGAAATGCTACATAGCTCTTTTTACGTGCCTAGCCACGAGAGCAATACATCTTGAGCTAGTAACAGACCTTACTTCTGAAGCTTTCATAGCAACATTGCGACGCTTTACAGCAAGGCGAGGCAGGTGTTCCACCATTATCAGCGATAATGCCACAACATTTCAAGGAGCGAAGAACGAACTTCAGAAAATTCAATTGCTATTTCAATCGCAAGGATTCAGTGAAGACATTCAAAGGTATGCAGCACAAGAAAACTTTCAGTGGAAAAAATCACCTCCACGTAGCCCAACATTCGGTGGTGTCTGGGAAAGGGCCATAAAATCCATGAAGTACCATCTTCGTAGAGTCGCCAAGAATGCTGTACTGACATACGAAGAGCTGTCAACTCTTTTGTGCCTAATCGAAGCTTGCTTACACTCTCGACCTCTTACATCCTTACCTGACTCTCATGAAGAATTTAATTACCTCACTCCAGGCCACTTTCTTATTGGTGGTCCACTAACTTCCTTTCCTCAACCAGACTTAACTGATCTCAAGGAAAATAGACTTTCCAGGTGGCAACGAGTTCAACAGTTTCAACAAAGGATTTGGAGAAACTGGTCCCGAGATTATCTGCATGGTATGCAACAGCGTCAGAAGTGGACAACCACGCAGCCCAACCTGCAACCAGGACTACTTGTGCTTCTAAAAGAAGACAACCTACCCCCATTATCTTGGAAAATGGGCATTATAGAAGAAGTGTTTCCAGGGAAAGACAATTTAGTTCGTGTAGCCGTGGTTCGCACCAAGGATGGAGTGTACCGAAGGGCTCTCAGTAAGATTGTACCTCTTCCAGATGGGAAGATCAATTGAGCTTTCATGATTTAGTTTGGATGCTGCGCATTCCAACGGGGGGGGGGAGAATGTTGAAGATTGTAAATAGTATTGCTTTCCGCTCCTCATTTGTTTTTATTTTACTCCCGCTGGGAGCTTCTTGCAAGAACTCGGAATTCTGGGAGCGTGATATTCGAACACAGCGGCATGGTGCATGTCGGCTCGCGGCAGCGGGAGAACATTTCAGCTAGCCTATCGGATGTGGGCCTTTTTGTATTTCTTCAGTGTGCAAACGTATTTAATTATTATATAATACCAAGTGAATTAAAGGACTTGTATCATATGCGAATTTGTTGCTATATCCGTTGTTCCAGCCCTATGGTAAGATATTCAATATGGCGTCATACCCAGAGATGCTAGTTTTCTTTCATGTTGATACGTGGAAGGTATCTACAGACAGTTATGGTCCTCCGCATTCCGGATATAGTGACAGTTTGTTTCGTGCAGGTCAGTGATCATCAGTTGTGACAGTGCTAACTGTGACAGTGTTACAGAACAAACAATGTTTTTGGTTTGCACAGATACATGTTTTCCGCGCTTTCGTAACGAACATCGTTACAACGAATTTTGCTGTGACCTTGAACTCGGTTGCGATTAAGTAGCATTAATCGTCACGGTACGGTGGAATCAGCTGTTTCAGGAACTCTCGTTCGCGAACGCATGAAGCAATAGCTGACCTTGAACTTTTCTTCCGTTCTACGATTTTCGTCGGAATCAACAATGAAGCTCTGCGGAGAAAAACACAATCAACAATCAACTCCCCGTGAAGTGTGTTAGCTTGGGCAGCGGTGATTACAAAAGTCTGGTTTCCTTTAACATTCCTTTTCCTTCATTGTTTCATAGCCTTTTGTATTCTTGTGTTTATTTCTGCATTCAGTTTCGTTTCTCAGCAAGCATGGCAAACGTAAGAGCATTGATCAAGGAAAGAAGCTCCCACAAAGGGAAACTTATACGCATTCAATCGTATGTCAGTACTTACGACGAATCCTCAGCTAAAATACAACAAATAAAAACCCGCATGGAACATGTAAATGCTATCTGGAGTAAATTGGAAGGCGTTCTAGACACAATAGAATCAGAAACAACCGAGGGTGAGCACGACGCGGAAAGGAATGAAATCGAAGAAATGTATTTCGATTTAAAGTCACAGATGCAAACATTAATTAACAACCATGATAAAGCAACATGTGTAGAAAACAATTGTGTATCTAAAACTTCAAATACGCAACTGAAACTGCCGTCAATTGCATTACCACATTTTAGCGGTAATTACACGCAGTGGGTGTCTTTCAAGGACACGTTCGTATCGCTGATACACAACAATGTAGATATTTCAAATGTTCAGAAGTTTCAGTATTTGCGCGTATCGTTGAAAGGCGAGGCCTTACATCTAATTCAAAATTTGCCAATGACAGAAGCAAATTACGCTATTGCTTGGGAGCAACTCAATGAGCGATACGACAATAAAAGGTTGATTGTAGTCTCACATGTAAATGATATTTTACATATCAATCCAGTTGTAAAGGAGAATTGTCAGGAACTTCGTGCATTTATAAACACTGCAGTTAGCTCTATTTCAGCGCTCAAAATGATAGCTGACAACATGTCGTTAACTGATATAATTTTAGTTCAGCATCTTGTTTCAAATCTCGACCCTGCAACGAGAAGAGCATTTGAACTAGAAAGTAATGATACTGAATTTAGCACATTAGATCAGCTCTTTAGTTTTCTAGAGCACAGATGCCAGGCTCTTGAAAAGATTAATCCAGTTACGAGTGAAGGTAACAAGGAAGCAACAAAATCATCTACAAATATGCACAAACAGTACAGTGCTAAATGTCAACAATCTTCGAAGTCATATGTTACAACAGATTCTTTATTGTGCATGTTTTGTAAAGCAAACAAACATCGCTTATTTTCGTGTGAAGCCTTTAAGAAAGCTTCTATTTCACAAAAGTATAAATTTTTACGTGAGAATCGCGTATGCTTTAACTATCTTAGCAGCAACAATCACGTTTCGGCACAGTGTAAATATGGAGTGTGCAAGCGATGTAAACAGAAGCATAGTACTTTACTTCATGTAGATGAAGGTACATCCAATGTAAACCAGCAGCGTGAAATGTCATCTGGGGGTCACGTGAACACATCGATGGTAAACAATACAAGCGATTCTTCACAGCATTCAGATCAAGCACCTCAGGTTTCTTATTGTTCAATTAAGCAGAAAAACGCGTCATAGGTGTTACTTGCTACGGCAATTGTTCAAGTACAAGATATAGCGGGCAATTGGGTCAATTGTCGTGCTCTCTTGGACGCGGCGAGTCAGAATAATTTCATTGTTGAAGATGTTGTTCAAAGTAATCGTCTTAGAAAGGTAAAGCATCGAGTTCCCATTCAGGGAATCAACAATTCGTCAGCTGAATCGAGTCATTCAGTAGAGATCCGTCTGAGATCTAATAATAGCAATTTTACGACAAGTATTTCGTGCTCAGTGTTGCCAACCATTATAGGACTAATGCCTTCAGAAAGGTTTGATGCATCTGAATGGAACATTCCAACAGATATTCGTTTAGCAGACCCAAGCTTTTGTTCGCCTGGCAAAATACAGATTCTGCTTGGTGCAGAGGTTTTCTTTACCGTTATGAAGCCTGAAAAGAGAACAAAACCAGGAAATTTCCCCATTCTTCAAGACACAGAGTTTGGATGGATTATTGCAGGGAAGATTCCAGCAACATCTTCTAGCAACAGTATTACTAGGTCATTTTACACGAGAAAGGAAGATTCTCTCAGCTCGCAACTCCAACAGTTCTGGATCATAGAGGAGATCCACACGAAACTGCAATCACCAGAAGAAATTGTTTGCGAGCAACATTTTCAGCGAAATGTGACACAAGATGAAAGTGGCCGTTATACGGTCAGGCTGCCATTATGTAAGAATCGTTCAGTGTTAGGTGACTCCTCACACTCTGCATTAACTCGATTTCACCAATTAGAAACGAGGCTTCAACGTCAACCACAATTAAAGGCTGATTATACAGAATTTATGCAAGAATATTACCAGTTGGGACACATGGAACCCATAGGGAATTTAAATTATGTACAAACAAATGACTGCACAAAATTTTTCATTCCGCATCATTGTGTTTTCAAGGATTCCAGTACAACGAAAATACGTGTTGTTTTTGATGGGAGTTCGCCAGCAACAAGCGGTGAATCAATAAATAGCATACAAATGGTTGGACCTACCATACAGGAAGATTTATTTTCAATTGTTCTAAGATTTCGAACTCACAAGGTGGCATTGGTTTCTGATGTAACAAAGATGTATAGAATGATACACATACATCCAGATGACAGGCCACTGCAATACATTCTGTGGAGAAACTCTCCTCAGGAACTCATAACAGTATTTCAATTGAATACGGTCTCGTATGGGCTTACATCAAGTGCCTTTTTAGCAACCAGATGTCTGAAGCAGTTTGCCGAAGATGAAGCAGTTAACTTCCCACACGCATGTCAAGTGTTGCAGCGTGATTTCTATGTTGATGATTACGTTGGAGGAAGCAGTAGCGTGCAAGGTGCGTTACAACTTTATCAAGATCTTTCAGAACTTCTGAAAAGAGGAGGATTCATCTTACGAAAGTGGTGCTCCAACAGCACTGAAGAACTCAACGCTATTCCAGAATCACTGAGAGAGACTCAAAATCTAATTCATTTTCATACCGAAGGTGTTAAAACTCTAGGAATTTCATGGAATCCCTCGGCAGACACTTTCATGATTAACATTGGAGCAAGTCTGTCAACATGATGTCACACAAATCAAACAAACGTCAAGTAGCCAGTGTTATTGCCCAGATTTTTGATCCAATTGGACTACTTTCACCAGTAACTGTAATGTATAAGTATTTTTTACAACAGTTGTGGCTTCACAACATAAACTGGGATGATCCACTTCCAGAAAGCCTGCAAGTTGAATGAATAGGTTCATCTTCATTCTCAGCTACCAGTCATCAGTGAAATGCAAATACCACGTTTCATCCTAACATCTGGTTGTGTCAAGAATATACAAATCCATGGCTTTTCCGATGCATCGGAGAAAAATTATGGCAGTTGCTTGTATGTTCGTTCAGCAAACGAAGAAGGTTACACCGAAGTTCACTTACTGTGCTCAAAATCACGGGTCGCCCCGATCAAGAAAACCACTCTCCCTAGATTGGAACTGTGCGCTTCAGTCTTAATGGCCAAATTAATCAACAAGACTCTCCTAATTTTGAGACTTAATATTGACAATGTTTATTTGTGGACAGATTCACAAATAGTTCTGGCATGGCTCAGATCGCCAGCAAGCAGATGGAAGCCTTTTGTATCCAACAGAGTAGCGCAAATTCAAGAATTTACTCAAACTTATCAATGGAGACATGTTTCGTCCAAGGATAATCCAGCGGATTTAATCTCCCGTGGAGTTAAACCTCAAGATATTCATCATCATTCGGTATGGTTTCATGGTCCAGCTTGGTTGCAAGAAGATGAAACGTGCTGGCCATCATCATCATCTGACACAAGTCTTAAGAACAAAGATGTTCCTGAACAACGAAAGCTTCCTGTAACTACACTGGTGTCTCATCTGCAATCAGAGGCAATAATAAACGATTTTTCTACATTTTTCAAATTGTTAAGGATTGTAGCGCTCTGTAAAAGATTCATTCGCAATTGTAAAAATGCAAGTAACAAACAATCCGATCCACTTTCTTCAATTGACATTGAAGATGCCATTCAAACGTGCGTCGTTATGACACAAATTTCGTTCTTTCATCGAGAGATAAATGATCTCACTGCCAATGAGCAAGTATCCAACAAAAGTATCCTCAAGAACTTACACCCCTTTCTGGATAATCAGGGAATTCTTCGTGTCGGAGGTAGGCTAGAAAATAGCAACTTGGAATTCAGCAGCAAGCATCAAATCATTTTGCATCCAAAAAGTCACTTCGCCCGTCTACTAATTGCATCAGAGCATGAACGATTGATGCACGCAGCACTTCAATTGTTAATCTCATCCATTCGAGAAAGGTACTGGATTCCTAGAATACGACAAGTTATTAAGCAAATCATTCATCAGTGTTTAACTTGTTATCGTTTGAAGGCATCCGCAGCACAACAGCTAGTGGGACAGCTCCCATCCATCAGAGTTACACCTAGCAAGGCATTTAATCATGTGGGCATAGACTATGCCGGACCATACGTCATCAAAGTAGGGTCAATCAGGAGTAAAATCACAAAGAAATGCTACATAGCTCTTTTTACGTGCCTAGCCACGAGAGCAATACATCTTGAGCTAGTAACAGACCTTACTTCTGAAGCTTTCATAGCAACATTGCGACGCTTTACAGCAAGGCGAGGCAGGTGTTCCACCATTATCAGCGATAATGCCACAACATTTCAAGGAGCGAAGAACGAACTTCAGAAAATTCAATTGCTATTTCAATCGCAAGGATTCAGTGAAGACATTCAAAGGTATGCAGCACAAGAAAACTTTCAGTGGAAAAAATCACCTCCACGTAGCCCAACATTCGGTGGTGTCTGGGAAAGGGCCATAAAATCCATGAAGTACCATCTTCGTAGAGTCGCCAAGAATGCTGTACTGACATACGAAGAGCTGTCAACTCTTTTGTGCCTAATCGAAGCTTGCTTACACTCTCGACCTCTTACATCCTTACCTGACTCTCATGAAGAATTTAATTACCTCACTCCAGGCCACTTTCTTATTGGTGGTCCACTAACTTCCTTTCCTCAACCAGACTTAACTGATCTCAAGGAAAATAGACTTTCCAGGTGGCAACGAGTTCAACAGTTTCAACAAAGGATTTGGAGAAACTGGTCCCGAGATTATCTGCATGGTATGCAACAGCGTCAGAAGTGGACAACCACGCAGCCCAACCTGCAACCAGGACTACTTGTGCTTCTAAAAGAAGACAACCTACCCCCATTATCTTGGAAAATGGGCATTATAGAAGAAGTGTTTCCAAGGAAAGACAATTTAGTTCGTGTAGCCGTGGTTCGCACCAAGGATGGAGTGTACCGAAGGGCTCTCAGTAAGATTGTACCTCTTCCAGATGGGAAGATCAATTGAGCTTTCATGATTTAGTTTGGATGCTGCGCATTCCAACGGGGGGGGGGAGAATGTTGAAGATTGTAAATAGTATTGCTTTCCGCTCCTCATTTGTTTTTATTTTACTCCCGCTGGGAGCTTCTTGCAAGAACTCGGAATTCTGGGAGCGTGATATTCGAACACAGCGGCATGGTGCATGTCGGCTCGCGGCAGCGGGAGAACATTTCAGCTAGCCTATCGGATGTGGGCCTTTTTGTATTTCTTCAGTGTGCAAACGTATTTAATTATTATATAATACCAAGTGAATTAAAGGACTTGTATCATATGCGAATTTGTTGCTATATCCGTTGTTCCAGCCCTATGGTAAGATATCCAATATGGCGTCATACCCAGAGATGCTAGTTTTCTTTCATGTTGATACGTGGAAGGTATCTACAGACAATTGGCATTTATCTTATTCGTATACTTTCAAGTTAAGAACTTGGATTACATTATTTATACTTAATTGTTTTCATAATTCATGTGTATATTTACGTTTTATCTTATGTTATAATATTATTCGCGTATTTTTGCAATATTTATACTGAATATATAGGCTAATAATTATCCCAAATAATATATGCAACTTTTTCATTGTTTTTCAAATCCAAAATGGCTAGGATTATTTCTACCTTTCACGCAAATTTTGTTGTTTAAACACAAGTTAAATACATTTCTTCTTAATATTGATTTTTGTTCAACAATGTACAAGATTGAAGTAATTTGTCTTCGTTATAAACTAAATCTTTATTTAATCATTTTTATGTGCAAGAGCAAATATGAATTATTTGATGAAATCAGTTTAGTTATTTCTATATAGTTTAATATTGTAATATTATAGCAAAGTATTTCTCTCTCGTTTTCAATAAAATATCGTTTTTCTATTGGCGGTTTATGTTAAAAGTGGGGGAACCACGCTACGTGTTTTTGGCGATGTAAAAACTTCCACGTTGGCATTTTTAATTGTTGCCAACCTGAACTTTAGCTTACTATCGCTAATTAACATTGATGTGTTGTATAAGTTTTGTATCAGTTTTTCTTGTGTTATTTTATGTTATGAGTTTGTATTATAGCAAGACAGAACAATCTGTTATGCTGCGCCTCGCGCTTGAGGTAGCAGTTGAGGTCTTGCTATTAACTGTGAAGGCGGTGTGCGGACTCTCGTGTTAAATAAGTTGTTTATCACTGCCTACGAGAGTCCATGACCCAACAAATTATAATTTTAACTTGTGCAAATCAGTATGTACTTGCGCGATTCGTGATTAAAGGTTTTGGACATTTTAATTATAAAGTATTTGAATTTTATTTACTGTCACGTGTCGCAATTCGGTGGTTTCCTTCCTGGAGGAAGGGTGGATCGTCTTAATCCCGATCCCTGGGTGAGAATTGGTGCTCCCAACTGACCAGCCGGAGCAAGGAGCGATGTGTTGCCAATTCGGATCTGCATACCTTGGAGTTACGAGTGGTGGTACGTTGCAAGTAAAATAAAGGAAATCAATCAATAAACCTTAGTCCTCTTGTGTGGTAAACTCATGGTTTTAGCTCCAGAAGTTCGACTTCTGGGCTGGACAGGGATTCAAAGTGTCAGTTCATAAATTGCAAGTAATCATATTTCATCCACGTAACGACATAAAAGCATGTCACTAAACATGTCCATTTCAAATGCTAGATTTATCTTGATCAACGCAATTGTTTTTGGCGCGAGTGGTCCCGGGTTCGATCCCCGTGGAAGCTTCAAACCTTCGGTGTTGACTCGACAAGGTGAGAACAATTGCGAAGGCACTCGACAGCAAAAGTAGCGAGCTCCGATCTCGAGAACCAGAAAACAGAGGCGACGAAACTTCATGAGCTGAACACACGTCACTCAGCAAAAGCTACTTGGCAGACCTTGGCTCTCAAAGGACCATCAAAGTTTTTGGAAATAAATGTCTTGTTACTGATTGCAGCAAATAAGAAATCATAGTTTAAGAATTTTCAAATGATACGAGTTATAATTGTCGACTAATTGGAATGTTATTATTAATTAAGTAATTCCAAATCACATAAGACCCACAGCTTACTTTCCCAGGCACTTTTAATGCTTTCAGAGGAGGAAGATAAGGAGAAATGCATATGTTGTTTCACCTGTAGAAACCACATATAAAATGTGCACACGAAGCAAAATTTCTTGTCAGGTGGGGAAGAGGGCAATAGAGAGAGAGGGAGATGTCTAGGAATTATTTTCCCTTCTTCAATTATTAATGCGATATAGCAACCATCATCTATTGTGTCAGTAAAAGTAAACATTTCTTGCAAAACTTTTCAAAGATTTGAAATATGTAAATAGCAAAAGTGTTAGTCTACTTTGAAAATAACACGAAGACGCGCCTTTGAAATGCCGAGGAAGATACTGATGGAAACGCGTTACAAGAAATATTGTTTAATATAAATTGGCACTTTTATTTTAATAAGTCTATGACAATACTGGTACAGTGTGTTATCTGATTGTTATCTATCAATTTGATATCATAGATTTAAATACGCGTATATATTATGGCTCGACCTTTAATGATATCGGTTACGATCGATCCATTCCTAATATTTCATTGTATAACCTGAATTCCTAGAATATGTAATTGATATTTTACATGAAAGATTTATGAGTAACTAGTCTTGAAGACATACTCATTTCAATAAAATTGACCAATAAAACCTACTATATTTGTCGATAAGGTGAAGAAATTTTACTTTATACAGTAAAACCTCGTTAATCCGGACTAATGGATTAACGGATAAGTTGACCGGATTAACAAAAGTCCAGATTAACTGAAATAACCTAAAGGAAGAGTAGAGAGTACATTAAAACTTGCTTTATAGCAACAAAACATGTTTAGTATGGTGTATTTAAAGGGCATAGGCCTAAATACGCTATACAGTACAGTACAAAGTCTGCGGGAAACAGAATTTCATCAGTGGTTGACTGACTTTTCTTTGAGAAGTCATCTATCCACATTTAAAACCTTACATTCTGCTTTTTTGGGCCTTTTGCCTGTCCGGATTAAGCGAAGTCCGGCTTATTGGGGTTCCGTTTATAGAGGTTTTACTGTATTATCAAAATAAAAAATCTTTATCATCATTAATAAATGTAATTTGGGTGTAATGTGGCAGATACATGAAATATTCAATTACATAAGTTCAAAAATGTTTTTCAGAATGCCATTCAAATCCTGCTTATGTTGGAATAGGTAAATCGGAACCGTGTCTACAGTTCAAAGTGGGATCCAACTCAGTGTTCAACATGTCTCCAAAAAGTGCATCGATATGTGCATGTTCCGTGCTTAGGAAACTGGAACGTTATCCACTAGGCCATCATAGAAGGACTTAGAAACTGATGCAAGAAAGAGGAGAGTGGGGGATTGATGTCAAATCGTCAGTATTTCTTTCTCATTTGAGTTCGCTATTATGTAACGTACCTAAAAGAAACACGTGTGGGTTTTTGAGGACATGAATAAATGTCGAAGGATATAAACATGTACAGTTGAGACTGCTTTGTACGTAACTCAGTACGTAAATAAGTCTGTTTTATACGTAAATTAATACAGACCCCGTCAAAATATAATTTAAAATCGTGTCAATTAACCTTATTTACACGTAATTCGATGTTATGCGTACTAATTTTCATAAAATACAATTGATTTGTGCATAACCAAGCTACAACGATGTCACAGAAGTAACGTTTTCAGATGCTACAGGTAGGCCATGAACAACAGGAGGCGGAGAAGTTACACGCTTGACCAGAAAGTAAAGTTTATACACGAAGTGGACGCTAATCCACATAAAACTAAAGCTGAAATAGCTGCAGATTTAGGCATCACTTACACCAAACTTTGCACAGTCGTTAGTAAAATAAATGCTACTTTAGACATTTTTTAAAAAAAATTGGTTAATAAAACTATTAAACTACAGTGTCTACTGTAGTATTTCAGCATCAAATTGTTCACTAGTAAAGTGGCAAATCTGATATATTTAAGAATGAAACTTTTAGATCCGTTAATTTACCACTCTATGACAGAAATAACCTGTATTACTATATTGTTCCTCAAAATATATGCAATTACAGCATTTTAATAATGTATCTAAATCTGATTTGTAAGTAATTCTCAGTTATGCGTATTATTTTCTCTTCATCTTGACGTACGTTTAACTCAGGTTCATCTGTATACATAGGATCACCGTATAATTCCGACAAATTTCCAGAGCGTCTAGAAATCATTAAGATGAACGACCTTTCTCAGTAACATTTTGCTCCTTGATGTCTCGTTCCAACGGTACGATCTTTCTAAATACAAAAGAAAAACATTTTCTATCCTGTCTGTATTTAACCATCGTTCACGGATTCACAGTTACCACTGATGGATTGTGTAACCAATTAAATGGAAGCGCCATTTTCTTGGATGTGAATACCTCTGAATGAACTTACAAAGCCATTGTTATTGCAAAAACATGAAAGAGAAAATGCAGGATAAATTTGGCTATCTATGCATGCGTGATTTAATGTCGCAGGGTTAAACCCTGTGAACTTAACCTTTCGACGTTTCGGCTTTCATGATAATATATTTGTAACTTCCAACCCTTTTGAAAGTTCTTGGATACATATCGTTTATCAAAGACTTGCAGAATCTAAACGAGCAAAAATGTTTTAATGAAAGGTGTCCATCTTGATGTTTCTAAACACTCTGAAAATATGTCTGCTTTGAAAGGGGACACTGTAAGTGTCAAGAAAATTTTACGGTAAATGCTAGAAGCCTACACGCTGTCCCGGCCATCTCTGGACCCAGCAAACGGAAACAAGTCTCTGCCCAAGTAGTGATGCTAGACTGCTCCACCAATGAACACGTAAGAGGGAATGGGATTGCTTGGAGGGGAAAGCGACTGCAGTTACCAGCTTTCGCAGAAGGTGAACTGCTTCGCTCTGTCCACTAGATTTCTAAACTAGCCGAATGCGCAGCCTTACTCCAGAGATAGTCGAAACAGAGTATAGAAGCTAGGATCCATGGAGAGATTTCATAACATTTCAGCATGCTAGAAGCTAAATAGATGATGTAGCAAGAAATAACAAACTCATATTTTACAAAATGTTCGAAGATCGAAAGAATATCGTTCTTATGTGTATTTGTATGGAGAGAGAAAGAGAGAGAGTGGTAAAGACAGATAAAGCTTATCACATCATTATTAATCAATAATCCTCATCGTCGCAACTAACCCAACGATCTAAGTAACCGAACTGGAATAAAGAAAAATATTATTCTACTGACTATACTATATCGTGAAAGAATAGTGTATAGGCGTTTACGGATAATGTTACCTCGAGAAAAAAGAGTAGCAATTCGAAACGTTGCAGAATAAACCCAGCCATTCTCACTCGGAAGTGAACCGTCATGGAATGGAATGAGAGCGGGCATTGTGGACCGAGTGGCAAACGGCGCCAGTCAAGAAGAAGAAACAATCAGACGGTGTTACGAAGCGCATGATGCGTTGACGTCACAAGGAAGGGTGGTAGGGGTAGAAATTGAAGAGGAATTTGCACTTTATCATATTTAATATGATTCACTTTGGTTTCAAAAGATTACATTATCTGCTTTCGTATTATGTAATTTCCTGGGTATGAAATATGTATAACGCTCGAAAAGATACTTAAAATATTTAATTTAATGAGACCTAAAATAATTTTCACTTTTGTTAAATATCACTTGGATACAGGTCTTTCATTTCCTGTCGGTTATTTTGCATTGTTCTTATGCCTCTTGAGTTGATCGTGGCAATGGGGATGAGCATGAATGATGATTGATTGATTGATTTGTTGTTTTAAGAACATTTTATGCACAGAAAGGCCATTCGGGACTGGACCTACAGTTTAAGGTGGGATCCGAACCACTTTGCAACGTGCCTCCACCGGGTATCGAACCCGCTACCTCATGATTACAAGGTGACGACGTTACAAATACGCCATAGGGATAGGGAAGGCCCTAAGTACAAAGGTCGATCAAAAAGTAACGCACAATCAATCCACTGTAGCTCGGGAATGGTAAGGAATAGGGAAGTGATTTTATTTAGGTCCGTTTGTCCTTTGGAAATGTCACTCAATCTATGATCCATGTGCTTCACTGCACTGCAGCCATCTTTGCAGCATCACGAAAACACATGATCGCATGCTGCAATCATGACAGTTCAGAAGATTGGCCAAGTGGGACGGACAGTGGTGCACAAACCCCCATACAGTTCTGACCTAGCGCCATCGGATTTCTATCTGTTTGGAGAACTGAAAGCTCACCTGCGTGGGAAACAGTTTGACGATGAGAACGAGCTCATTGCGTGTGTGAAAGAGTGGTGTAAGGACCAACCTAAAGAGTTTTACGAACGTTCATTCGTGTCACGGAAAGAAAGATAGCTGCAGTACAGTGAAGCACATGGATCATACGAATACATTGAGTGATATTTCCAAAAGACCAAAGGACCAATGCTTCTACCTACACAATTTCATTTCAGTAGTCCTTATCATTCCCGAGCTACAGAGGATTGTGCGTTACATATTGACCTACCTTTGTGTGTATGAATGATGAATTGATGAAATGGATAGTAATAGTTTTTTCGTAGTGCGAAATTGCATGTAGTTCTTCTATCTGCTTTCATACTATTTATCATTAATAAGTACAATTTTACTGTATAATACAATTTATTCAATGACGATTAAATCTGCAAATTTTAATCTATATTTGAAAGGTTACCGCATTATACAATAGGTTCTTTATTGATTTAATGGAACTTTGTCAAAGAGCCAAACTCTTGATTAAAGCATCATAAACCTACTCAAAAATCTTTACTCAGACCCTTTGAATTCTATTCTCATTTAATTCCCTGTCACTTGAACACGTTCCTTTCTTCTTTGAGTTTTACGTCACACGATTGACGTTTGACCTTCCCGTGGGTGGACATAAAGGCCCTATGACGGTTTCAGCGCACCTCCCAAGGTCGTGGCTCTTTTGAAATTCCACGAAAGAAAATCTTCGTCTTCCGTTCAGCTCCTCAGAACTTGAGAGCCCTTTCGATGTCCTGTCAAGAATGTTGCTCACCACCAAGGCTGCGCGAGTCTTGCAGTTCACAGCACCTCTTGCTTTGAAAGGCTTCACACTAGCCATAAGACTAATGTATGTGTAGAGGAAATGCAAAAATGGGACTATTTTTCTTAATGAATTATTAATTTATTAATCTGTTCTTAGATTCTCACATTTTGTTATAACCATATCCCAATAAAGCCATTGCCTACCTCTACAGTGGACACATAACGTGACATTCATGGTTTAAAATTGATGTTTATTCATCGCCGGAGATTTAGGCAGCACACATAACGCTATGCGGGGAAGCGTTTTTCAGGTGTCCCGTTTATATTACTTGTGACTCTGCACTTCAACACTGTCACATCCCATAATAATCTAAAAGTAACGATGCCTGCCTTATGTTTGCAATGGTATTGCATGCGCATCACAATTAACATTTGGCAACTCCTGTGGATCAGTGATTAGCACAGCGCGCTACGACACCAGGGATCGCAGGTTTAAATCCTGTAATAGGAATGATTTTCTTTGTATGTGGCCCTTCATAACTTTCATCACAATATCACTCATCCCCATTGTGACGATTATCTAAAAGTGGTAGAAAAGCGACGATAATTAACAAAAATTGAATCCAATCAAAACATTTGAGATATTTTCTTTAACAAGATCCCTGTCAATGGTGGAACAAAAATATTCTCGGACATTGGCTGTATTTGTAGCAAAATCCACTCAGTCCTTTTTTTACTTATGCATGCTTCGAGCGCTAATGATACGGCCATTGCCACATCTCTTTTTACACGTGAATAAATGCATCGCTGATTGAAGTAACTTATGTTCCAGCAATGGAACGCTTGTTGAGTGAAGACTGTAATGGTGTGTGATTATCATGACCATGCAAGGAAGAGGCAGCGGGCTTTAAATTTTTGTTTCCACAGTAACGACCCCGCGGAGAAGCAATAATAGAGCATTGTTTTTAATCGGAGACCATGAATCGGGAAAGGGCGGGAAGAACCGAAACCTGGCTGGCACAGGTACTAGAGATCGGGGTGGAGAGTACGGGAGGGGCGATTCGCTATGCACCATGGACGTCCGGGATTGCTTCCCTCTCCACGTAAAGTGGATGTGAGGCACAAATTGCAAATGTTTTGATTGGATTCGATTTTTGTTATTTAGCGTCACTTTTCTACCACTTTTAGATAATCGCCACGATGAGGATGAGTGATAATGTGCTGAAGGGACACTTGCAAAGAAAATTATCCCTGTACCGGGATTCGAACCTGGGACCCCTGGGGTCGTAGCGCGTTGTGCTAACCACTCCGCCACGGGGGATGGCAATTTTTAAATGTGATGCGTATGTTATATCATTGCAAGCATAGGGCAAGCTTCGTTACTTTGGGTTCTTGTTGGATGCGACAGTGTTGAAGTTGTACTTCACCAATATCCTCCATTAGGCAATACATTTTTTAAGGATTATTAGGGGGCGCGTCTCCCTGTCCCTACGCTAATGACACCCGTAAATACAAAGACATCCTGGCGCAAGTGTGTTGTGAGCAAAGCCACAATTTCAAACTGATGCAGCGTTTCGTAGCATAGACATCATTTGTGTTTCCGTTGTGTGGTCTCTCCAATATCATATTTCCCTATTCCAACGAATCTTACTGATTTGGAAACATGAAGTAATAACTAACTCTCTAGCCTTCCAAAACCCGAAGGTTTATGGCTGCAGCAACACAAGCCTTTCATCTGTCTATATATCGGAAAGATCAATCCAATCTTTTTCACCCTTACCGATTTCCTTTATGTTCATCTCAACGCTATCCCCTCATCTTCGTTTTGGCCTTCCTACAGGTCTATTACCATCAGGTTTCCAAACAAGAATCCTGTAAAATCTTATTTTCCTTTCCCATTCTTGCCACATGGCCTGACCATCTAAGTCTTCTTGATTTAATTATACTAATAATATTTTAAACTTGTAATAATGTAACAAAATTGTATTGCTGCAGCTACTACATCCTCTGAAATATTAACGTCGCGTGACGTCCATTGTTACCCATCGTGGCCATTGTCATAATCTATGATGGTGTGTGTACTATTTCGCAGATGTATCAGTCTACCATAACTTTTCTTTTGAAGCTGTAGTAATTTCTGAGATGTCAATAGTTGACACGGAGGGACTTATATACAAGGGAACCTATTTCTAAAGTTGCGTATAAAGACAATAAAAATACTCGATTTAAGTACTGACTGCACGTGGATGCGTGTGATATTAGGTTAAATATTTTGATATTCAATTGACAGAATTTATTAATGATAGTATATCATATGCAGTTTTACAGGGTAGGTGGTGTAAACTTATTTTAATAAACATACATGCACCAACGGAAGATAAAGATGATAATACTAAAGATGATTTTTATACAGAGTTAGAACAGGTCTTTGATAAATTTTCTCAGTATGATATGTAAATTCTGTTAGGTGACTGTAATGCACAGATTGGCAAAGAAGAGACATTTAAACCCACGATTGGTAAAGAAAGTCTTCATGAATTAAGTAATGATAATGGTATAAGATTGATTACTTTTGCAACCTCAAAGAATTTAATTGTGAAAAGTACCACTTTTAAACATGAAGATATCCATAAATATACCTGGTCTTCTCCAGATGGTAAAACTCATAATCAGATAGATCATATTCTCATTGATAAGAGAAGGCATACTAGTATAACATAGGCCTGCGAAATTGAAGTTGTTGAAAAATACAAGAGACGTGTACGCTGAGTTTTATGTTATTGGGTGTGCTGATTTCGAAAATGACCTCCATTTTTTTCCATCACGTCAGGATTTTTTGTAAAATCGATATCGATATTTTTGCTAAAATCCAATGTAAAAAGGAATTTTCGCTAACAATTTTGCATGCACTATCTGGCAAGAGTGGTTTTGATTCATTTAAATCTATGTAAAATCGATGCTTGGTGATGCAAATTCATTTATTAGCAATTGATTTTATTTTGAATAGGTTTAAATGGAAGAAAACCACTGTTGCCAGATTGCACGAGCCACCTCTGGTCGAGAGAAAAACACAAAGTTCCCTTGCGTTTACACTTTTAACATCCCATTATGGTGAAGTTTCTAGGAAAAAAGCACCAACGTATTATGTTCATTTGTGTTTATTAAGGTAACGTACATAAAATAGACGATTGACCACGAGGAGCAATGTATGTGTACATGAACGTTTGACACAAATTGTAAACTGAACAAACAACAAAACCAAACACAAACAAAGTTTATATTTAAGTACGTACCCTTTTGCCTGTGAAACTTCTTTTTGACGTTCTTCTTTTATGTGCAATCTCAGGCCTCTCTCGTGTTAACATCCAACATTAGTCGGCGAGCATGTTCTTGTCTCATTGTCCTTGATATTTGCACTCCATATCTTTAATATCTTGGTGGAACCTTTCACCCTGTTCTTCGCTGACTGCTCCTAAATTTTCGGGGAAATAGTCCACATGTGAGTGAAGGAAATGTAGTTTGACACTCATGGAGCAACCCAACGCTTGAAATTTGTACAGCATATTCATAACAATTGGTTTAAAGTCAGGATCCTTGTAATTTCCCAGAAATTTACTGACCACATCTTTGAAGGCAACCCAAGCTTCTTTGTCCGTTGTTGTCATGCTAGTCTCAAAGTCTTTATCCTTCATGAGCTTGCGGATATCTGGACCAACAAAGATTCCCTCTGTCAACTTGGTTGCAGATAAACCTGGAAACTTTTTGCACAGGTATTTGAAACAATCGCCATCTTTTGGAATACCCTTGACAAATTGCTTCATTACACCTAATTTGATATGCAACGGGGGTAACAATACTTTTTTGGGTCAACTAAGCTGTTCCGAATCACATTCTTGGTGCCTGGTTCAAGATTTTGTCTTTTAGCCCATTCTTTCTTGACCCAATGTTGAGTCTTTGCACGGCTGTCCCACTCACAAATGAAACATGGGAACTTTGTATATTCGTCTTGTTGACCAAGAAGCATGGAGATAACTTTCAAATCACCGCAAATGGTCCAACCGTTGTCGGCATATTTTATTTTGTTGAGGACGAGAGCCAGGTTTTCATAGCGTTCTTGTAAATGTACCGAGTGTGCAACTGGTACAGATGCATACTGGCTTCCGGGATGAAGAAGGACAGCTTTCAGGCTCCTTGTTGATGAATCTATAAACAGCCTCCATTCATCTTTATCGTAGGTGATATTAATTTTGCCCATCAATCCGGGAACATCAGAACAATAGACCAGGTTCTCCGCTTTCTCAAACTACTGAACAAAGTCCTTTTCTCGATTCCTGTACAATAAAAAGTGGTTCCTTTGGCCAATAAATGTTTTTCTTTCAATCTGGAGCCCAACAATTCAGCTGCCTCTTTCGAAAGACCCAGATCTCTAATCAGATCATTAAGTTCAACCTGAGAGAAAGGCTGAGGTGAATCGCCTCCAGAGGGCTTATATTCGGTATCGGAGCCTTGACCGTCTGGATGTTCCGAGTCTGAAAACTCTGAAGAGATGACTGGTAATTCAGTTGGAGGCAAAGGCAGTAGCACATAAGGTCCATGAGGAACAGGGCGTATGGCCGATAGAATGTTCTCAGGATAAGGGATTAGCTTGTGATTTTTTCGGTTATACCCACGGACATGGCAGGCACAAAAGTAACAATCATCACAGTGGTTTCTCAGCTCCCTCCATGGCATAGGAATTCCAAAGCGTGAAGCAGTCTTCTTTCCGTTGAGCCATAAGCGTAGATCATTGAGACACTGCACACACACTTTATGAGGAGCCCACGATTTGTCCTGGTCTCCGAGTTTCATGCCAAAATACTCAAGATAAAGTTTTCTTACATAGTTTGTAATGGTCAGGCAGGGAGGAAAGCTATTCCACGCCGAAACAACATATTTATGGTAAATGTTCATACAAATCCACGTACAATTAAACTTTTCCAGAAAACGTGACGTGATAGACATTTTTCTTTATTTTTTTCGAACTCAGCACGACAAAATACATAAAGTTCACTTATCACTTCCCTTGTATTTTTTTCATCGCAGGCCTCAATTATAATTGACGTTCGTACACATAGAGGTGCTGACTGTGCCAGTAACCATTATTTAGTAATTGCTAAATTAAGAGAAAGACTCTCAGTGATAAATCATAAGCAACAAAATCTAAATGTTATAAAATTTGATACAGGGAAGTTTACTGATGAAAGGATTAAGAAAGATTATCAAATTAAACTGTCAAATAGATTTGATGTTTTGCAGGATTTAAATGATGATGAAAATATAAATGAAACAGACGTAAATAAGAATTGGGAGCACATACGTAATGCAATAGAATCAGCAGCTCAAGAAAGTATACGATACCATAAACCGAGAAAAAGTAAGCCATGGTATGATAATGAATGTCATAATCTAATAGAAATAAGAAATCAGGCTAGACTTAGGTGGTTAAATAACTCTGATGATACAAATCTAAACAATTATAATAGAATAAAGCGAGAAGTTAACCGCACGTTTAGAAGTAAAAAAAGAGATTACTTGAAAAGCAAAATTAACGAAATTGAAACAAACAGCAAAAATAAAAATATCAGAGATTTATATAAAGGTGTAAATGAATTTAGAAAGTGGTGGCAACCTAAAGTAAACTTGATAAAAGATAAAGACGGTGATTTTCTAGCTGACCCAAGTGATATTCTAAATAGATGGAAGAACTACTTTAATGACCTTTTAAATGTTCATGTAGGAGATAAATCAGAAGTAAATGAAGTACACAAAGCAGAACCTTTAGTTCCAGAACCTAACTTGACTCAAGTTAAAGATGCTATTAAAAGGTTAAAGAATAACAAAGCACCTGGAATTGATTTAATACCAGCTGAGTTAATTAAATATGGTGGAAATTCATTAATATGTCAAATTCATAAATTAATTTGTTTAATATGGAATAGAGAAGAAATCCCTCAACAGTGGAAAGAATCCATAATTGTTCCTGTGTTTAAAAAAGGTGATAAAATGAACTGCAATAATTACCGTGGAATTTCTCTACTCTCAACAACATATAAAATATTATCTAACATTCTTTTAACAAGACTAACACCATATGCTAATGAAATTATAGGTGATTATCAATGTGGATTTAAACGTAACAGATCAACTACAGATCAAATTTTTCACATCAGACAAACACTTCAAAAAAAGTGGGAATATAATCAAAATGTCCATCAGCTATTCATTGATTTCAAAAAAGAATATGATTCGGTCAAAAGAGATAAATTATATAATATATTAGTAGAGTTTGGAATACCTAAGAAGCTTGTTAGTATGATAAAAATATGCACCAGTGAAACAGAAACTAAAATTCGTGTAGGTATTAATGTCTGACAAATTTACAATTCATGATAGGTTAAAACAAGGAGATGCATTATCTCCATTGCTCTTTAATTTTGCCTTAGAATATGCTGTTAGGAAGGTAAAAGAAACTAAAAAAGGGACTAAAATTAAATGGTGTGACTCAGTTGTTAGCATATGCAGATGATGTAGACTTACTGGGGGATGATGTGAATACAATTAAGAATAATGCTAAAATATTTTTCAAAACTGCTAAAGAGATAGGTTTGGAAGTTAACAAAGAGAAAACTAAATATATGCTTACAGGCCGAAACCAAGTGTTAGGTAATAATCAAAATCTAATTATTGATATCAACTCGTTTGAACCAGTTTCCAAATTCAAATACTTAGGAGTAATATTAACAAATGAAGATTATATTAAAGAGGAAATAAAAAGGAGACTTAATTCAGGAAATGCATGTTACTTCTCTCTTCATAATCTTTGGTCTTCTCGTTTAATATCTAAGAAACTAAAAGTTAAAATATACAAAACAGTAATTTTGCCTGTAGTATTATATGGATGTGAAACTTGGTCCCTTACATTGAAAGAGGAACATAAATTGAGAGTATTTGAAAATAAGATCCTTAGGAAAATATTTGGACCTAAAAGGGATGAGGAGACAGGTGAGTGGAGAAGGTTACATAATTTAGAACTACATAATTTGTATTCATGTCCAGATATTATTAGAATAATTAAATCAAGAAGACTTAGGTGGGCAGGCCATGTGGCACGAATGGGAGAGGAAAGAGGAGTTTACAGGATTCTTGTTGGGAAACCTGATGGTAAGAGACCTGTAGGAAGGCCAAGACGAAGATGGAGGGACAACGTTGAGATGGACCTAAGGGAAATCGGTATTGATGGAAAAGAGTATATAGAACTTGCTCAAGATAGGAAAAGATGGAAAGCCTGTGTTGCTGCAGCCATGAACCTTTGGGTTTAAGAAGGCTAGGGAGTTAGTTAATTAGTTAATTGACAGACACTGAACACTATATACATAAGTTACGGAACAGTGGAACATAGGATATCATTAAAATGAGAATTTGCGATGTGTTAGTAACTATACTTTTGTCGGCCTTATGGTGAAGTGGTCAATGTAGTCACTACGCATAAAAGGTCCCACGTTCAAATTTTGTTTAAGGATGAATGATCATTGTGTTTTGCTATCATCTATTTCACTATATCTTCACCATCGAGATTAATCCAAAATGTGAAAAAGCGAAACTTAACTCATCCAAAAATCCTCAAAATTTAGAAAATTGTCTTAAACCATTTACTCCGATCAAACTCTTAATAGTAGGTCTCAAATAAGGAGAATATAGATTAAAACTATGTCCATGGCGAAGATGGAGGGATAACATTGAGATGGACCTAACGGAAATTGGTAAGGATGGAAAAGATTGGATTGATCTTGCCCAGGATAGAGGCAGATGGAAAGCTTGTGTTGCTGCAGCCATAAACCTTCGGGTTTAAGAAGGATAGAGAGTTATTTTATAGAGAACAAAATGATAATTCTAAACACAAAAGAAAATTGTGGTGACGTTGCCATAGCTACCCATAAACACCTTCCTGGAGCTAAGCAGCAATATTTTCTGTATATCGTATCAATCTCTTCTAAATAGAGAATTATAGGACACCAGAATTCATAACCTCAATCACCGGCCGTTGCTCTCTCAGACATTCAAAGAATGTCGTGTCAGTAATTAACAAATCTTCTTGGTCTATTGGAGTTAAGGTGCTGATCAACAGACATTGCAGGGCAATGACCAGGATATCGGAAGAAGGACTAAGTTAGAGAGCAACTGGTGGTGTGGGCTCTTTCGTCTTTAGTCTTGGAAGGAGAAGCAAGTGAGGAGATTAAGCAATCCGGTACGGATTGATTCTAAGAGCTGTTAGCTGGGAACTTCATCATCGGAGATAGGCAGGTATTATCCTATTCCAAACATGTTGATCTAGACTTGAAGGTATGAAACCAAATGCTTGTGTTTTGCCATTTCTAAGTGTGTATAGTCAACCTCTCGCTCATTACCATCAAGTTATCTGCCAGGGGCGATGCTCAAACAAAGAGGATGATTGATTAAGCGAGCTACATCACCAACCAGAATGGTTAAGGTTCTTGGTTCGATCCCACGTTCCTAGTAGAACGATACGATATTTACCAAAATAACATTACAAGTGTATATAAGATTTATATAATTTTACTGAAGCAAAGTGCTTTGAGGTGTTTTAAACCTTACACATATTTGCTTCTAAATTTCTAGAAATTGCATTACAAATTGTTGAAATAAAAGAACCTGGTGGAAATGGTTAAGAGACGAATTAGCGTAGCAGTTGGGTGTAAAGAACATATCATGGCGTGCATGGCCGAAGTATGTAATTCACCTTCATGTCTCGCTCCTGGGATTTCTGAAAGCCTATTAGGCCTAATTTCTTCTCAGAGTTGGTGCAACTGAAAAACTGGGTACGTGCAGAAGAGTTATTAGGTGGAGAATGGTTCCTTGATGCTTCGGAGTACCTTAACGTAGCTTTACGCACCGAGGAGCTAAGTGTGCGAGGATTATGATCAGGAGGTCGCGGATTAAATCCAACGGTGGTAATTCGGAGAGGAACCGTAAGTGAGGCAGAAAGAGGAGCCTCGAAATGGGTTTGAAGCTTCTAAGTCCGCCCTTCATCGCATATGGCTAACGGTGGTCTTGGTAATAGCAGCGGGATATCATTTACGCCCCCTCCATAAGAGGATTTGCCTAACTGCTTGGTTTCCTGAGTCACTTTCCTTAGCTAGCTCGAAAATGGATAGCGACTTTGTATCTTTAACTGAGCATTTGCACAGTTGGAGGAAATCAGTTTAGTAATTGTCACATGTCAGCAAGTCTGATTTAAACCCAAGTTGTTAAGGTTAAAGTTTAAATGAATTTCATTCCGGCCCAGGAGAGAAGATCAGCAAGTTTAAATGGGTTCTGGACCGCAATGAACCTTTTCATCGGTAAAGTATTTTAATTCGGTCCAGGAACCTTTTCTCCGGATGAAGTTAAATAAGGTTCAGAAACCTTCTTTCCTGATCAATTTATATATTGTCCAGGAACCGTTTTTGCTGTTGAATAATTAAACAAAAGGCAAATTGGACCGAATTTAAATTGTACGAGAAAAATAGTTCCGGTCCTGCTGGGTAGCCCGAAAAGAACACATTAGAATATATGTATTCCTGGACCTTTAACAACCCTGATTTAAAGCACTGCACTGTGCTCATAAGTGGAATTGAACTTTTTCCCTTGTCTAGTGCCTCTGCTTAACTACGATTCGAGAGAGAGAGAGAGAGAGAGAGAGCACCAATTCTCTCGTCTTCAGGTAAACAAACCTCTTTTTGTCGGTGGTGGATATCGAACCTAGGACATATCGGTCATTTGGTCCAAATCCGACGCCCTAACTAACTACTCCACGACACATAATACAAGTAGTCGGTCGTAGGTTCGATCTTGACATCCGGTAGAAGCAAATGTGTTCGCTTTAAAATTAGAGCAGAGGCACTCTCTTGAAACATAGCAAAGGTGATGAACTAAACATGTGGTGTTCAAACTGTGAACAAGTTTCCCAGGGAAGGCGCGAGACCATATGAAAAATACATATTTTTCCTAAAGTTTAAAACATGTCAATAAAAATATATTCACTTTTCTTTTGCTGCACTATTGCAACTCACTTTGGTTGTTCTTCAGCAATGTCATCCATCTCCCTTGTTTTTGAACTGAGACAGGAACTTCACTCGCACCTTGTAGAAGAAAACTACGCCAAAGCTGAGAACTTCATTGGCAGTGCCTTTGTACAGAAACTTAAATTTTCCACAAACTGAATGTTCTCAATGTTCAAACAAGGCCCCAGCCTTCGAAGAGAACTTGCTGCTTTGTGAGAGGAAGATTAAAGATGGAAGTATTTGTGCAAATGGCCATTTGCCTGTAGTGTCATGTCTTTAAATAAATCAGTAAATAAATAAATTATCGTACTTTTGTACGTTGAGCAATTAAATGAAGAAGTCCAAACATTAGTTTCCAAACATTGGATTGGACGCCGAGAATCAGTGGAATAGCCTGCTAGAAGCCCTGACCTAACCCCGCTCGATTTTTATTTATGGCACCTCCTGAAAGCCAATGTATACGAAGTTAAAATTGAGAACATTCTTCAACTTAAACAACGCACTGCTCATGACTGTAAGCAAATTTCGGCGAGGGGGTTCAAAAGTGGTGCAAGAGTGGAATGTATATCTTCAACTGTGTATGATTTACAATGTTGAACACTTTGAACATATTCCGTTAACTGTGTTGTACAATAATAAGTTCCTAATTCATACCTGTTTTGTTATTCTCATATGGTTCCAGACTTATGGGACACCTTGTATTGTATCGCTTAATAAAATGACACCAGCTTACAAACATAAAAATACTGTACACCACCTTTATTAACCACACACTTTATATTTCATTACTCGTTTGTGTATCAACAGTTCATAAATACACGAAGAGATTTGGAGTTGATCTTTCATGGCGACATGTTTCTCCCATTATTACTGAGGAGAGGCGCATGCAGATTTTGGCAGCAGAGGAGAGCCTCGACGCATGAAAACCTCTGAACTAGACAATGTATAAAACCCAATTAGCATTACGAGCTAATAAGGAACCTGAGTTTTAAGGGATGGCCCTTTTCGAATACACCCAAATATCTTTCACGTATTACACCATGGACTACTTTTGTTGCAAACTATCGAGGCTGGGTATCCTCTGTGTTGTATCCTGTCCATGTGAGTCCATGATTCTCTTTCATTAATTCCATCTTATCACTTTCATTCTCATCTTAAGGATTACACAAAAGTGACAGAAAAGCGGAGTGAAATGAAACAAATCAGTCACATAAATTAATCAAGCAAATAAATAAACGTTGTCACTAACATACAGAGAAGAATTATTGTATGTGTCTATCGCCATGTGTAAAATTTAAGCATGTATGGTTTGGAAATCTTTACAGGTCTAGCCACAAATATAGTGGAAATAACGTCTGAAAAAGAATTCTAAGCTCACATTTATGCTCAGATAAGACGGACACTTTAAAGTTCGATTCGAACCACTACGCTGTGCTCGTATTTAAAGTTCCACCTTTTCAATACAGCGGCATTGTTATCCACTACAATCTCTTGGTTTCCACCAACAACCGTCATAAGTTCGATTCCAGGCATTGGCAGTACATGTCCCCTTTCGAGTCCCCTGTAGTTGGATACAAATTTACTTATAATACATCGACTTGACAATTCTTATGTATATTTTGGCAGGAAACTCTCGGTCGGCCCTCTCTCTCATCCACTAACTTGTGTATGCTAGTCTTCAAATTGACGAAGACTAACTAATATGGCACCTGCAATGAAACGATCTCCCGCCTTATTGAGTCTGTGAAGGCGTACATTGCTGTATAAGAGGCCCTTTAGTAAACCCCACAAGAGGGCCTCCGATTTGTCACTTTTAATCCATTCTGTTTAATCGTAACGATAAAGATAATTGATGTCATATGAAATTAAAGATGCAACATACAACATTCATATTCAGGTCATGGTTCGAACCTGAGACCTCCTTTGACGTCATCTTAAGGTTCACGTTCAACATGCTATGCCACCGTGCCCAAGTACACTACATTCAGATATTTCAGAGAAATTGTTAATTAATTAATATATCAGACCAGTACGTTTTCGTGACTCACTTCGGAAAGGTTCAGTTTCATTAGAATTACAATTACATAAAGTTTGAGTTTTGTTTTAAATCCACTTTTATGCACATATAGGCTAATTTGGACCGGACCTACAGTTTTAAAGTGAGATCCGAACTACTGTGTATCTCAATCGGGCATGAAACCCTGGGCCCGATCCATTTATTTCCTTAATATTTTCTACGTATTTTCGGAACTAACGAAAATTTTATAAAAACTATCGAGAACTAACAAGGAACAAACGTCCTGACTAGGTTTGAGGTCGGCAACGAAATTTGGCCGATCAGGCCAGCACATTTCGTCTAATCATTTATTCAGTGAATAAATGGGATAAATTTGATAAAATGACTAAAGTTTCAACAAAATTGATTCATACTCTCTACATTCTACCAATACGGACCATTTTTTGAGAACAATTCCGTGTTAAAATTGGGAAATTTCAAATTGCTTCCATTTTTTAATCGGCGAATAAATTGGATAAAGTTTGAGAACTAACGTAAATTTTACGAGAACTATCAAAGAACTAATGTCCTGACTAGTTTGAGGTGGGCAACGAAATTTGGCCGTTGAGGCCAACACATTTCGCCTAATCATTTATTCAGTGAATAAATGGGATAAATTTGATAAAATGACTAAAGTTTCACCAAATTGACTCATACCCTCTACATTCTACCAATACGGACCATTTTTTGATAAAAATTGCTTGTGAAAATTTGAAAACTGCAAATTGCCTCCATTATTTGTTCGGCGAATAAATTAGACAAATTTTGAGAACTAACGAAAATCAATCGATCTGGATGGTTTTCGGTTCGAAGTTGAATATGGGTCGAAAAAGTGTGAATTGGCCCAACCCATTTATTTTCTTAATAGTTTCTATGTATTTTCGGAACTAACGAAACTTTTATGAGAACTATCGAGAATTGACGAAGAAATAACGTCCTGACTAGTTTTGAAGTGGGCAACGAAAATGGGTCGGGCCAACTTCACAGGGGTCTCCTTGATTACAAGGAAACGACGTTACCACTACGCCATCGAGGAGGCCCACTATTACATAGAGATTATCTTTTTATCTGTGAATTTGATCTCGTACCTATTTTCTTATAGACTAAAAACAATTTGAACTCACTTCAGTAACACATTTTTTTTTTTTAAGCAGACACGGCCATTTTGCCATATTAATGCCAATTATTGTAGGTATTGAAATATTTAGAAATTTAATTCGACCAAGAACCCTATCTGTACGACTAGCCGTAAACATAATATTAGGCCATTTAATAATATCAATATCCGGCCCCCGTGGCGGAGTGGTTAGCACATCGCACTACGACGCCAGGGGTCCCGGGTTCGAATCCCGGCCTGGGCATGTTCGTTCATTAGTTTCATCCTATCATCACTCATCCCCATCTTCGCACAAAACGCAAAGTAAAATAAAGCAATCAATAATATCATTAATGGAAAATACAAGGTCAATATTAGAAATGGTTTTCCTATATACACTACAATCAAATCTAATTTTATTAATTATTATATAAACTGTAGTTGCATTTATTCAATCTTATGTGTTTGCCACATACTGCTACTTGTTATCTATTAAATGAATCAAACTAACCAATATCTACGCAATAGAGCAATTGACACTGCGAATAGCTGCAGCAACAGGACAGATCACACCAGGTATGTTGGAGCCTGTGTTCCGGTCTACCTACCATCTAGTAGACCAAAGTCATTGTCAGCAGCAGGAGCAAGCAGGTGATGATTCTAACAAGAAAGAAAGTTCCTATTAACTAACCATACTGTAATCCGGAACATAATTTAATGATGAAGAGATATTTCACGAGAAGGGACATATCAAGGAATACACACGAATCAACTTATTAAAGACCTACGCTGACGAAAAATTATGTTTATTTTTTCAGAAACATTCTTCTTGGTATCACTTTTCTGAGGTTTTTTTCCAGAGAAAACGATGTCCTGCTATTAAGTTAGGAATAATATTACCCCCTAAAGAAATGTCACCCTTGAACCAAATACAAGTGTATTTTAAATAAAGCAATTTTATGTCAAGAGTTATCGTAACTTGAGCTAAAAACGGCCTACTAGAAAACATTATTCATAAACTATTCAAGCTCTATTAATAACCTTAATTTTAGAAATATACTTCACTATATTTCAAGCCTATGTACATTATGAATCACCATTTACTATTGCAGATGCGATACATGGATCTACCTTCTTCAAAGCAATATGATTTCATGGACTACGTGTTATTCTTGGATCCATATTTCTTGGCGTGAGCCTAACCCGGCATAATTTATTGCCGCTTTTCACTTACAGATCATTTCGGATTTGAAGTCCCAGCATGATATTGACACTTTATAGATGCAGTTTCATTATTCTCAAATACAGGGTGATTCAAAAGTCTCTTGACAATTTCCTTATATCTCTAATAAATGGTTTTCAGCATGGGATAAAATTCTCTGTTGTTTTCCAGCACGATGGTGCACCGTCCTATTTCCCCATAATCGTTCAGGACTATCTAGCTGACACTTTTTCCGATAGGTGGGTCGGCCATGACTCGCCAAGACTTTAGCGGCTCGCTCTCAGACCTGACTCCCCTAGTATTTTTGTCGGTGGTTTCAATAAGTCTATGGTGTATCAATGAAAGATCAACGCCATTGAGCAATTTACACAGCGAATAGCTGCAGCAACAGGGAAGATCACACTAGCTATGTTGGAGCCTGTGTTTCGGTCTACGCTAGAGAGGTGGGTGCTAAGCCTAGACTTACAGGGCCACCACATTGAAATGTACTTAGTTTGTATTCTATTCTAGAGTACTTTTCAGCAGTAATGTTAATTATGACAATAAAATAATTTTTGATTAAAATGTCAAAAGACTTTTGAATCACCCGACATTTCAATTTACTGATGAGGTAGATAAATACATAACATGTACTTACTGTATGAAGTGCACTTGACTTTCGGTCAAAAAGATTACTACAGTAATTAATAACACAATTATTAACATAGTATTAAATAATATATTAATTGGTTCATCAGTAACACCACTGGCTTAAGATTGAGAAAGAAGATCCCCATTCGAATCTGGGTACTAAGGCCCTCTCCTTGTATATAACATTGTGGAACCATGTTTTGGTTCTTGGAGGCCATTATGTAGCGTTTT
Organism: Lepisma saccharinum; assembly: GCF_977018435.1. Lineage (NCBI taxonomy): Eukaryota > Metazoa > Arthropoda > Insecta > Zygentoma > Lepismatidae > Lepisma > Lepisma saccharinum. The sequence goes on from NC_139237.1 coordinate 7,914,947, forward strand.
ATAGGTTATTGATTACAATTGGACATTTGTGTGCTGTGTAGGTTACTTGAAAAGTGGATGATACGTGTACGTAACATTTGTCAATAAACCCTTTTTGCTATTAGCTGTGGTTTTGATTTCATGCCCTATCGGAGGTTGGAAACAAATAGCCCTCGAAGTTCAAGTAATTTTATACTAATGAAATTAAATATGGATATTAATGGAGTCTCACAACTAAAGATAAAAATCGGAAGATTTTTCTTCAATCATATATCCACTTAACTAAGTAATAATCCAATTTACATTATTTACACTGGATATCTTTTGGATATTTGTGTCGGAAGTTCTGGATATCCAATTGAAATCCATTAATGTCTAATTGACATCCACTGGATATCTGCTGGATATCCATTTGTCCGCATACGTGATATCCAGAAAGAATATGTTTTGGACATTTTCGGATCCCTTTTGGACACGTTTTGGGCACCAAGTGGGACGTAATCTGGACATCATGCTTTGATTTAGACTTTTTGTACGTACATTGGATATTGTATGAACACGAAAAGTACAATTTTTGATCTCATCTGGATATTATTTCGATATGAAAGGATGCATGCAACAGTCAACCACCAATGTTTGTTGTTAAGTTTCTTGCTCGGCCTTAAAATAGGCACTAGTCAAGTTGGAACTAACAAATCTGTAACTAAATATGCACTGGTAATGAGCAGGCTGGAAAGTCCATGTGAACTAACCAAATTCTGAGTACAGTATGTGTGTCAGTTTTTCTCCACCAGATAATAGGATAATAAACGTTTTGGAGCAAGGGCTCATCTCCAGGAAGCTATCAACTCGCGGTAAGCCACGGCACCTAGCGACCTGTTGAGTGAGATGAGTCAAGGTAAAATGGATTATAAACCTTTTCCTGCTCCCACAAAAATAGGCAATAATTAGGCTGGAGAGTTCGATGAACTAACCGATCTCTAACTACGCACTGGTGTATATATATACACAGGGTGTCATTTTAATAGCGCCCACGGACCATGGAAACGTATAGAGGACATCAAAACAAACAACTTTTCTCAGTAACATTTTTCTCGTTGTTGCGTCGATTCGACGCTACAGCCGTTCAAAAAAAGACCGTTTTGCCGCCTGGATGCTGGCAACCCAACACAACATTTGATCGTATCTGTGACGTCATTTCCTGCGGCGAAACAGCACACGGCAGGGTTGCAAGTAACACCCAAATTTTGTGAAAAATGACTAACTACCAACCACATTATTAGCTGTAAAACGAAGCGAGAAACGCGTCCAGTAGATCGAACATCATAGCCTACCAGCCAGAAGATCAGCAGTCATCTCCGGGAAAGGGGGAAGTGAACCAACGATATGAGAATGGTAAAGAAACGTATTCAAAATGAAGTGTCAATATCGGATTTTGTCTCAGCCTACATGTGAAATATCAACAACAATAAATTTTATTTAACTTAACAGCTTACATGTGGCTGTTTACGCCCAGCTACATGTCAAATATTTGTAATCTCGTTGCAAGGTTGATATCTACAAGTTTGTGTCCAGATGCCATGTGGTATTTTTGTGCTGATAAGGGAAGTATCCGAGGTTCAGGTTGTTACATTACGGCTAAAACACGTACAACCACAGTAACAATGTAATGATGAATCAGTAGCGAATATACTGTCCTGTTCACAGTTTCAAACTATTTCATGGGTCCGGTGCATAGATAAACAAAGTCGTCGGAGAGCTTATATTACTACTACTTATATCCCTGTATTTTCAACCATTTTTGCCACTTGCCTCATAATGCCCTGAATATACATTATATATACATACCTTCTTTCATTTCTATTTTGTCATCTGTTCAGTGTGTCACAGACAACTAGTATCAGAAGGACGAAGTGGATAGACTAAATTGTAGATGCCCACTTGGTAACTAGATTTGCAAATATTTGACATGTAAGCTAAGACAAAATTCGATATGACCACTTCCTCTTGAATTCTATTTTCTTTCTACCATTTTTCGTATCGTACGACCGGATCAAGAAAGTGTGGGGCGTTACCACCACACTCTCTTAAGCCTTGATGGCATGGTGCTAAGCACAGGGGAACACTTTACTTTTTTACTTTTTTTTTGTTTGCTTCCTGTTAGGTTAAAAACGTGTTTTCTCGTTTTGTTTTACGGTACATAATGTGGCTGATTGTAGCTATGTCATTTTTCGCAGAATATGTGTGTTACTGGCAACCCTGGAATGCGTCGCTTTACGACGGAATATGACGTCACAAATGCAATCAAATGTTGTGTGTGGTTGCCAGCATTCAGGCGGCAAAACGGGCCTTTTTGAACGACTGTAGCGCCGAAACGACGCACCAACGAGAGAAATGTTACTGAGAAAAGTTGTTTGTTTTCATGTCCTCTACATGTTTCAGTGGTCCGTGGGCGCCATTAAAATGACACCCTGTATATATATATATGTGTGTGTGTGGGGGGGGATGTGTGTGTGTGTGTATACAGGGTGACTGGTAATTAGATGTATTCCCTGAAAGGGTTTAAGTAGAGACAATTTGCAATAAATTTGACCATATGATACACCGTCCGAAAATTAGTAGTTTTCGAGATAATCGAATTTCAATTGTTTTTTTTAAAAAAAATGACAATTTTCCACATAAAAAGATGAATTGAGAAAAAACTGCTCACTGCATGGACCTTATTTCAGCGTTTTCTGATAGCTAACAAATAAGTGGTTTGTTGAAAAAAAAAGCTTTTCCCAAATAACAATCACATGTAAGTAACGGGTGGATCTAAACTTACAAGTGATGATAAAAAAATGCATCCTTAGTTTACTTGGCAACGAATTAATAACAAAAATGGTATGACACGAAGCGTACAAATTACTTAAATTACTTCCTTGTGACATCTGCTATCCAACAAGGTACAAATGTTGCTAACATACACATTTGTGTACAAGAAATATTACTTCATTCATCGTCATGTGAATGGAATCAATGAGTAATACATTTAAAGAACATTACATGTCTTGATGAAAGTGGGCACCTCCGTTACGAATGCAGGCACGCAGGTTTTTACGGACATTTGGTCTCTTAACTCGTGATGTGATGGTGTCCTTGATGTGTTGACCAGTTGTTAAGATCCTCTCCCTGAGCTCTTCTTGCGAGTTTACCGGTGTCTTGTCATGTGGCCCCAAATGTAAAAGTCGCAAGGCGTCAAATCGATCGGGGGATCGAGCTGGGCAGTCATCATGCTGATAAATCATGTCACGTCTTGTAGCTAGAGGCACATCCTCCAACAACATTGCCATCCCGTTCCTCAAAAAATGTTCATAAGTGATGCCATTTAAAATTTGGGGTAGGAAAAATGGCTCAATGAAATGATTGTTGATGACGCCCATCCATACTTCTGCCTGGGCGTGCGATAGTGTCTGGATGAAAATTACCCAAAGAAATGGATTGGCCGAGGCGGCCCGATTCCATGGCCGGCTCGATCCCCCGATTTGAAGCCTTGCGACTTTTACATTTGGGGCCACATGACAAGACACCGGTAAACTCGCAAGAAGAGCTCAGGGAGAGGATCTTAACAACTGGTCAACACATCAAGGACACCATCACATCACGAGTTAAGAGACCAAATGTCCGTAAAAACCTGCGTGCCTGCATTCGTAACGGAGGTGCCCACTTTCATCAAGACGTGTAATGTTCTTTAAATGTATTACTCATTGATTCCATTCACATGACGATGAATGAAGTAATATTTCTTGTACACAAATGTGTATGTTAGCAACATTTGTACCTTGTTGGATAGCAGATGTCACAAGGAAGTAATTTAAGTAATTTGTACGCTTCGTGTCATACCATTTTTGTTATTAATTCGTTGCCAAGTAAACTAAGGGTGCATTTTTTTATCATCACTTGTAAGTTTAGACCCACCCGTTACTTACATGTGATTGTTATTTGGGAAAAGCTTTTTTTTTCAACAAACCACTTATTTGTTAGCTATCAGAAAACGCTGAAATAAGGTCCATGCAGTGAGCAGTTTTTTCTCAATTCATCTTTTTATGTGGAAAATTGTCATTTTTTAAAAAAAACAATTGAAATTCGATTACCTCGAAAACTACTAATTTTCGGACGGTGTATCATATGGTCAAATTTATTGCAAATTGTCTCTACTTTAACCCCTTTCAGGGAATACATCTAATTACCAGTCACCCTGTATATATATTTTGCGAGTGTTAACCCGTTCAGAGGGTTATGCCCTCACTTCGGTAAGTAATTTCATTGTAAGTGATGTGTCTTTCATCATTTTGGATGATGTAAGTGCTTTTTATATTGCAGGGTCCTTTTCTTATTAAGATTGGTGATTCGTATGTGTTAACTTACTTTTGGGCGTGGTTGAGAAGAATGTAAATATGGATTTTGATATTTGGAGTTGGAGTATTGTTGGTACTGCTTAGGCTGTAGTGGTGGGATAAATATGGCGTGATAACTGCGATGGATGATATATATCGTACTCGTGTTTCTGTGGGTCTAGATTATCTAGATAACATGAATACATGGTGAGCAGGTGTTGTAATAGCGTATACATATGTGTAGGTGCTGCATCATGTCGGATACCAAGATGAATGGTATTCCAGAATACCGGGTTTTCGGATATCATGGCTTTGTTTATGTATCGTTGGCGAAGGCTCTCGATGTGATACAAAATAGTCGGGAAGGAAATTCTGTCATACAGTAATACTGTGGGATAAGGTAATTTTATCCGGAAAGCCAATCTAAATGCGTGCCGTTCAAAGATTTCTAGTTGGTCGTAGAAGGAGGTAGAAGCGTCCATCCAAGCAATATGCCCGTGAGTGATGGCTGGGCGCAAGAACATTTTGCAGATGGTTAGGACTGTTCGGGTGTTATCTCCAAGATGTACCCACAAGTTTCCATAGCTAATAGATTTAGGCGGTTCTTAACCTTCTTCTTTATCCTTTCTAAGTGTGGACGCCAGGTCAGTTTTTCATCTATGGTAACACCAAGGTATGTTACGTGATGTGAAGGGAAAATGCGTCTCCCTTCTATTTTAATCTCCAAAAGTTTGGGGTTTCGGTGTACTTTGGAGCTACAGTGGGGAGGTAGGAAAACTACTGCCTGAGTTTTTGCAGAGTTTATTGATAATTTCCATTGATTGCACGAGCGAATGAAGGAGTATACGGCCTTTTGGAGTGGTTTATTAATTGATTGAACTGTTTATTCAAGAGTTAGGAAAGCAGTGTCATCTGCAAATTGGAATACGTGTGTGTTGTTATCCATGGTCGGCATATCTGTTACATACATTAAATATAACAGCGGCGACAAAACAGACCCCTGCGGGACTTCTGTGTGCAAGAAGATTGGATAGGATGTTGCCGAGTTCAGAGAGATGTATGCAATGCGGCCTGTCAGGAATGAATGGATTAGGCGAATGTAGCATTGTGGAAGTTGGAATTTGTGTAGTTTATATATTAATCCCGAATGCCATACTTTGTCAAACTCCTTTTCCAGATCGAATAAAAGGAGACACGATGGCAAGGACTTGTTATAGTGGTTTGTTATAGTTGTTATCAATCTCAGACGTTGGTCGTTGAGGCTGATGGATGGTCGGAAGCCTGCTTGATGTGCAGGAAGGAGCTTCTCGGATGAAAGGTGTCCGTGAAATCTGCGTACAAGTACTTTTTCAAAGATTTTGCTGAGGGTCGATGTGAGCTGTATTGGTCTGAAAGATGATACTTCGTGAACAGGTTTCCCGGGTTTGGCGAAGAGCAGCATTTTGGAAACTTTCCATTCTGTCGGGAAGTAGCCTGTTCGTAGTATATAGGTATATATGATGTCTAGGATTAGTAGAAAGGTTCTCGGAGTCTCTTTGACGAGTCGGTAGGTTACCGAGTCGAAGCCTGGAGCAGTGTTTTCTTTTCCGAGATATAGCGCATGCGATGTCTTCTGGTGTTATAGGGGATGTTAGAGCTTCGTTTTCATCCATAATATGGTCATTGTTAGGTTTGAGAGCTCAGTTATGTGGGTTTGAAACACATTTTACTGTACGTGATTGATTTGTTTTGTGTAAAGGTTCAGTTTGTGGTGTGAATATATCTTGGAAGTGGTGTGCAAAGGCGTTGGCTTTCTCTTGGTCGTCGTCTACGGATTTTCCATCGACTATAATGGGATATGTAGTTCTTGACTTTTTCCCTGTGAGTTTGTTAAATTGCTGCCAGTATTTGGATGGATGGGATGTTTCAGCCAATGTATTGCACGTTTTATCCAATTCCTTCTTTTATATGCAATGATATAGTTTTGTACCGTGCGGAGGAGTTGTCTATGATGTAGTAACTCTTCAGGATTTCTTGTTATAACATACTCTCGGAAGGCACGCCTGGAAGCTGAAATCAGTTTCAGATAGTTCGGCGGTAATTTTGGTTTATATAGATTGATCGTTTGAAGTGAAATGGTACTTTTCGCAGCTTCGGTTAAGGCAGAAGTGAGTAATGAGACTACATCATCCAGATCGCTATCGTTTGTTGGCGTATCTGCGTTTTGTACAGCGTTTTCGATTGCATTACGATATTTTTCCCAGTCTGCTTGATCGTAGGAGTACCTTGTTATGAGAAAGGGTTTGTGGAGAGTTGGTGCAGGTGCGTCAACTGTAAAGATTATAGGTGCGTGATGGCTACCAATGGGTTCAAGTACATCCACGTTGCTATTTCTAACGAGGGAAGTCGATGTAAGTACAACATCTGGAGAAGTACTGCTGATTGGTCTAGATGGTTTCGAAAGTTGGTGGAAATGGCAATTTTGGCAGCGGACTATAGTTTGGTGAAATTGTTGCTTTTCGGCTTGTGGTCGACTATGGAGATTTAATTCGGCCATGATTATGTAATGCTTGTAGCTGTTTTCAATGTAATTGTTAAAGTTGTATGGTATAGGATGTCCAGGCCGAACATAGATAGTTGCTAGGGTAATGCTTCTGTGCCTCAGATATATTGTTGCTATGCTGTATTCCGGCAGGTTAAAATGCGGTGGTAATGTGTGTTCTCTATGCGGATACGATTTTCGAAAGCCGATTGCAGTCCCTCCATTTGCACGTTGAGCTTTCGTTGGCCCATCATGTCGAATCATAGTATATCCGCTGATCTTGGGTTTGAGTTTTGGCGTTAGGAATGTTTCCTTGAGGGCGAAAGCTGATATTTTCTTTTCCTGCAAGACAGTTTCAAATAAGCTTTTGTGTTTTGTTAATGAGCGAATATTTAAAAAGAGAAAAGAATAACCCATGATTGTTATGAAGAGTCTGAAAGCTGTTTTAGGATGTACTTGTGTTTTGAAGAGGGTTGATATTGAAATGGACATGTTGTCCCGTATACGTAGCGTGTAACTGTAGTTTGAAAAGTGTTTTTGCAGCGAGTATGACTTGGTCCAAAATATGTGTGCGCAGAAATGGCTGGATGTTTTGAGTTGTAATAGTAAAGAATCGTAGCAGATTCTCCACAGTGATTGGGTCCATTAGTGAATTTGCCAGTTTGGTTGAGCTATCTATAGTTTGGATGGGAACAACAAGCTCAGCGTGATTTGGTTCTGGGTTTGGTCTGGCTTGGCATTTATAGCTGTAAGTAGGATGTCCTTCAGAGCATGTGTTGCATTTACGCGGGTTCTCCACCACACATAGCTCCTGATTATATTGTCATGAAACAGAACGGTTGGTCAAGGGAGATTCATTTTTATTCACCGCATTACATTTTCTTCTCATCCTTGTAACTTAATGTTTACACATCTTTCGAAGGGTATTAAAACACATTTTTTCATTATATTTATAATCAAATATACAATTGTTTGTGTTACGAAAACTGAACTTTATTTTATACATTTTGCGAGTAAGTGATTGTTTACGCATTTCTGGTACAAAACGAACACTTTTCGATAAGCTCCAGACATTTGAAGTGCAGAAAACATCGAGAATTAACGACATTTAAAAATGACCATTCGGTATTCCCTGATTGCTCGGTATCCCGAAAAGTCGGGAATTAATTTCCCGAAGTAGGGATTGGGATGGGAATTATTTTTTCCGATCCCGGTCCTGACTTTTCGAGATTCCGCAAACACCTACCTTTTTCTAATATTCGAAACATATCCTATTTATGTTCATTGTTCGATAACAAGTTCTGGATCTGTTCTAGACATGTATTAGATATCCAGAATTGTATGTATTTTGGATATCCAATTGTTGGACAAGATCTAGATATGTTTTGGATATCCAGAATTGCATATGTTTTGGATATTCACTTTTGGAAGAGATCTGGCGACGTATAGGATATTCGGAATTGGACAATGTTTCTTCCAACTAGTTCTATACACGTTTAGGCTACGTATTAGATATCAAGAATTTGTCGAGTTTTAGATGTCCAATTCTGGATATCCTAAGACGTCCAATGGATACCCAGAATTGGATATCAAGAAATGGATATCTAATGGATATTCCATGGATATCCATAATATCCATGGATCTGATCTGGACATTGTGGATAACCCATGGATATCCCTGAGAGATTTGTGCTGTATGGGAATCGCCAAGAAGATTCAGACATTTATCGTACCGATGCACCAGCTTTCCAAAACCATCTGCAAAACAAAGGTGCCGCCTATCTCTTGGGCCAAGTCTTCAAAGTGTCCCGAAGCTCCTCATTGGTGTGCAAGTGCAGTCCTCCCAACTACTTCTTCATCGCCGGGAAAAGGTGGAAGTCACTCTGAGTCAGGTCTGGGATGTAGGGAGGGTGAACGAAAAAGGTCTTGGGTTGACGCAGCAACATGGTGTAGGGCATTGTCATGAAGCAAGACAATGACTAAGACAGCATGCCTCTTCGTTTGTTCTGGATGGCTCTGCGTATGCAGCCGCATTGATTGTGGTCGCCGGCTCCATAAAGTCAACTAGTAACACACCTCGCACTTGACGGGAGAGTCGATTGTAGCAGACATCTCTACGCGGCCGTCGTTCAGCTTCAACTGTAGCGTTGGCCTTGGCAGTGGTGCTGGTAGTGTCAGGGGAGACACCAATCACGCTCCTTGACGCCCCGCTTCCTAGCGCTTCACGGGCCACCTGGCTGCGCCATCGGAGGTTGGAAAAAATATCCCTCGTATTTAGGATTTCGCAGAGGTAAATGCACCGCTTGAAACCAAGATTATCCGATACTAAAGCTCTCTCTTTGAACAGAGGTAACATTATACAACCATAATTTGGTTCTTGGAAGCCATATGTATATGTTTAATCAGAATTGCCCTTCGTATAGTCCCCATTACGCATGAAATGTGAGGAATGTCACACACCAATTCGTTGTGTGCAAATCAGAGTGACTTAACAACAATTTATGAAATTTACACGAGAGAAGAAATAATGAATTCTTAGGAATATGTCTGACTCTTTTTAAGAGTCAGAAAATTAGAGACACGTGACTCCACCTTACTTGGTGATCATGATCATGGTTAATCTTTAATTAATCTTCAACTTTGGAAAATTATTTGAATCAGAGTCAGACAAATTTGTTCACTTTCCTTTGCAGATTTATCAGGTAGGCCAATAATATTAACAAGAATTATACGCATAAATAGCTAAAAGTCTTTATATTCAGATACAAACATATGTTTGGCCAAGGTTCGACGGAAACTGGAACTGATCTCCTTGGTGGAGTGGTTAGCACAGCGCACTACGACGCCAGAGATCTCATTTTCTAGTAACAGCTTGAGCATGAGTGTTGTTTGTGAGTGTCCCTTCATCTTTTTAATCATACAATGTCGCGATTAGTCACAAGTGGCAAGAAAGTAACACTAAATAACAAAAATTTACATCAGAACGTGATCTGGACCAATAATGTTGAAAATGTGCAATTATATTAGCATTGTTGATCAATATTTTGTTCACGTACATTCAGTTACAGGTTGTTGAAATCACTTCTTTTCAAATGAAATACAACCTTAGTGACAATGAAGTTCGACCAGTCACAAATATAGGAGTGCGTTGTGAAAGAAGGAGAACACATGCATATGCTGAACATATTTTATTCAGCAGGCTACATGGAACAAAGGAAAACATAAATTTCCGCTGCAACGCAGCAATGTATGGTGTCAACACAAAATAAAACATTTTCGTCCATCTACACGTGACATTGAAGTTCGACCACTGTTAGAGGAGATCCTGTTTACCATGGTGTGACGCCGTCCCGTCGGCGAATAACTGTGGCAATGCGTCGGGGCATGCTGCGGACGAGTCGTTCAAGGTATTCCACATCGATGCGGTGCCATTCCTCCTGCAGGCAGGCGATAAGAGCAGCCACTGTCGTGGGTCCCCTCTGTTGCACACGTCGCTTAAGAACACGCCACACATTCTCAATGGGCGAGAGGTCGGGACTCGATGGTGGCCATGGCAGAGTTCGCACGTGATGGCGAGTCAACCATTCTCTTGTCAGCCGCGCTGTATGAGGCCTGGCATTGTCGTGTTGAAAGATGAGACGCCGCCTGTGGAACAGGTGCCTTCGCACTGTGGGAAGATGCCGCTCCAGTATGCGTGTATAGGCGTGTGCATTCACGATGCCCTCACAGACGTGTAGTGGGCCAACACCAGATGCCGTCATGCATCCCCATACCATCACTGACGCAGGTTTCTGTACCCGACGTGCATAACATTTTGCTTCATTCTGTTCCTCCTTCCGACAAATGACAGTTTTCCGTATTTTCCTGTACACAACATTGAAAATGGATTCGTCCGTCCACAAAACCCTGTTCCACTGCCGAAATGTCCATCCCCGGTACATTCGTGCCCACCGTAGTCGATTGCCTTTGTTCAACATGGAAAGGAAGGGTTTACGTTTCGCCTTGTACACTCGGTAACCGCATCGCTGTAGGTAACGGTGAATGGTTCTGGTTGACACTTCAATGTGAAAGCGTTCTCGAGTCCACAGTCGTAATTCGGCCACAGAAACATGATTGTTGGTCTGGATATAGCGCCTAAATATCCGTAGGTCACGCACTCTCAGCAGACGTTTTCGACCGGGGGCCTTACCTGGCTCTGTAGTACCCTGTTTTGGTGGTGTTTGATGATGCAGTGGACGGTTGACTTGGGTAAGTTCAGTTGGCGCCCTATTTTTCGTTCACTGAGTCCATCCCGTTGCAACTCCACCACTCTTCTCCTCACGGTGTTGTCAATAGGTTTGTTTGCCCGTGGCCATGGTGATGATGCACTGCTGTTCCTCGGTGCACAGCACGCGCTTATATACGGCGGACTCCCTTATCGTGTCCGTGACGTCATGCTTCCGTCGAATGCGCCACTATCTGGAATTTACCGTATGGGTCTGGTGTCTGGTCGAAGTTCAATGTCACGCGTATAGTTCCCCGTTTTCGTTCTTTACGTGACCTTGGGTGCAACATGCTGGGATCACGATTCTTGCCTGCTCACACGCCTCCTCTTACACACATGCGTCACTTCTGCGGGTCACCCATTCCACCGCCTATGCCTCTGTGCATTTAATCACGTATTCCTTTCTGGTCGAACTTCATTGTCACCAAGGTTGTAGTTCGTAGCAAACTTTCTTTCATACATCTTGTAGATCTCCGGATGAGACGCTATTTTAGTGTGTACCTTGTCTATTAAGTAATAAGCTATGTAAGAAGAACATTGATTGATTTATTGAGTTGGTGTTTTAAGTCCACGTTTATGCACAGTAAGGCTAATTGGGACTGGACCTAAAGTTTAAAGTAGTATCCGAAGTACCATGTGCCTCCAACGGCTATCGAACCCAAGACCTCTTGATTACAAGGCGACGACCCTGCCACTGCCGCCACCGGGGAGGCCCTGGGGAAGGACTTTAAAAGAAGTCTTGGTGTGTTGAGTAAATTTTATAAAAAAACTCAATAAATTACTAAAATTAGAAATGTGAAACTTCTGTCACTTTTAATATAACATTTGAATTTGCTTTATAGTACTGTCGGGTATTTTTCTAATTAAGTTTGCTTAAGTAAATCAATTGGAAGCTACTAGGACGTCTGAAACTCTTTCGCCCACAGAGTCGCTCTAGTGTAAACTTGCACTGAGCAAACCAGGTGACAGACTGTAGATATATTCCTCCGGTGTAAATTATTCATATACAGGATGCTCTTTAATCAGTAACGGAGGTTTGAGATTCTGTCTTCTTCCTTACGCGGCTACTTAGGGATTCTTGATGATAAAGCTTCCATCTTTTAGAGTTGAGACATTTCGCTGTTACGGAATTACTGAGCCAAGCACTGACATTTTTAGAATTTATACATTTGTACGGAAAAAAGCCTTGCATTGTTAATTAGCCCTTGAGTTTTATCACTATTTGAGTGAGCTTCCAGTAAGGGGTATAAATATATGAAAATATACTTCATCTTCCATTGATTTTATTACAACTTTATCTCCTGTAATACGCCGCTGCGACTGATAGGAGACAAATGAGAGAATAGCAAACTTCCACGGCCGTTCTTATCGTACATGTACAATATAAAAATTCATATTCGTCTGTTGCAATATACCAACTACTTGAAACCCCGATAATCATTTTGGGACACGCTGTATTTCCATCGCACTAGCTTCTACGTCATATATTTGATTGTATTATGAGGGAAATGTATTAATATGATTAGAAACATCCTAATCTATGTAATCATGTAATATGTAATATGTATATGTAATATGTAATATTAATATCAAATATGTAATATCAAATTGAAATGTGCAAGAAATGAAAACTAAAATATTAAAGTGAGTATCCTATTAGGGTAATTCATAAATATTGTAATCTCACATGCAACTAAATACGCAGGAATGAAACATGTATTTACATAAGCACCTTTACTGCATTCACAACATACTGTCATAATGCTGTTAAAATAGCTTCAACGACAAGAAGTTCAGAAGACGGCTCTCAGCTATCGATCTCTGCCCTCCTGTCTTGTTGTAAGTTTCGCCTAAAAAGTCTCTTCTCATTCCGTGTTGACCCAGGTGAGCTGTTGTTCAAAAACTTCTATTCCCTTGGGCCGGCCCGGATTTTCCACTTAAAGCACTGCAAGCAACGCAAGGATAAGCAAATAATATCCTGAAGACAGAATAGCGAGAGAGAGAATAAGAGAAAGAGAGAGAGAGAGAGAGAGAGAGAGAGAGAGAGAGAGAACAGCCACTATAAAAGTAAACATACTAAGTCAAACAAGAGGCCACAAGTCTTACGTAAACACCAGCGATAAATTTTGAGTTGATGATCAGGGTGCGTGAAATTCGTTTCCAAAATTTTAAGGAAGTTCTACAATTCGATGCAATACCCTTGAGTACTGTCAGAACTTACCTCCACATATGCATTATAGTTTCGAAAGGCGGTTCAGCCTCTACGTAATCTGCACCCATATACAAAATACATTTTCGCTATTTTAGACAAATTATTGCGATGTATAAATTTGTAAAATATAATGTTAATATACCTTCTTACTATACCTAGGTATTTTACTACATGCATAAATTATGATGAGCTTCTGCATAGGCGAGTAGTTAGAGCTAATGCATTTGGTGAGAGCAGTTCGGGTTCGATCCCTGATGGAAGATAAAAATTTTCGATGTGGTCCCTGCATCTGGAGCATATTTTGGAACTATTTCAAAGGAAACGTCTCTGAATTTCATCTCGAAAGCAGAGAACACCGACGACGTGACTGTTCACATGTCTGGGAAGGGAAAATAATTTACTGAGGAATGGACCTTAAATGTCTGTTGCGTCACGGAGTTCAAAAATAGTAATTTATCTGTAGATACTATGGTGGATGTCAAGGTTCCAAAGGCGATGAAATGTCTTATGTTTATCATATCCTTGAAGACATTAATAAACATGTTTAGAGTCTATTTCTATGAATTAGTATCAGATTTGGAATTATTTGCAGATTTTTATATATTATCAATATGTTTTCATATTTTTTGTAATTGTAACACTTTTGAGATTTCTAAGGCTGAAACGTTGTTATTTTACTATCTTAAAGCTTGTAAGATATATTTTAGTTGTACTTTCTCTGGATAGCTTTACGTACTTAGTTTAAAGTTACATAGACATAATGTCTATGTCTTTGAAGTTACTATGAATTACATTAAGCCTGAGAAAACCTGAACACGTTTTGTTTGTTTACGGCATAACGAGTAAACAAAATTGTATAATATGCAATGTTCTCAACATGCATACAAAAATGACTTATTTTGACAAAAAATCCTTACTCTTATTTAAAAGAGGAAGCTATTGAAACCATAAGACATGCAAGGTTTGGAGACAAAACTCGTGTTTCAGATGGGAGTAAATTTTGCAACGCTTGATGACTGTCTATGACACAGAGTACCTATACTCAATTGATAAGTATTTCTTCACATTCTATATTTTCAAAATCATTCTTCGCCTCTCTCCTTCTGTCGCTAACTCTTTGTCGTCTCTCTTTATTTTTTATCTCTATGTTTCTCTTCCTCTATCGTTCTATCAAGAAATATCTCTCAAACACGGTCCTCTTCCCTACCCATAATACCACAGATAAACATATTATAATGTAATACGTTTATCTGTGATAATACTATCTATTCTCTCTCTTCTTCTCTCTATGTTTCTTTCTCTCTATCAGTCTGTCTCAGTGTATTCTATCTTCGTTGTCCCCATATAAGCATTTCTTTATCTCTGTCCTTGTTATTTTGCCGTATCTCTATTGCTCTCTCTCTCTTAATTTATCTGCATGTTACTAAGTACATATCATTTCGTCTAGCTCTCTCTCTCTCTCTCAATCGCTGTCCACCTCTTTGCGTATGTCTCTATCACTCTAATCCTTTCTGTTATTCTATATCATCCCCTTTCTCTCACTCGCTGTCTACCTCCCCTCTTCTTTTTTAGCATCGATATTCTAATAAACTTCAAAACTCGTTGCCTACTAGAGAGGATTCCCTCATGTTAAGATTAAATTTACATATTGCTTCCAATGAGAGTAGTTATTTTATCCTGGATGGTATGCAACCAAACTTTTAGTACTGTACTTTGGGTTGCATAGAGAGCAGGCAGGCTGTTCATTTTTTTACGCGTGGTTTGTTCAACTGGGCAACAGATAAATGTTTAGGCGTTCTTTCAGTTAACACTGCATTACTTTTCGTGTTCTTACGTTGCGCATTCACTAGCAAATATTCAATACAGTTCACATCTAATCAAGTTTACTTAAAACTGGAGGGAATGAAATTGGCCCCATAAGAAATTTTTCACTTTCTTTCTACATATACATTCTTAATTTATGTAAAATATATTTTATGTAATTGGTATCATAACGGAGCAGCAGAGTGGTTATCACAGTGCGCTATGACGACAGAGGTCTCGGGTTCGAATCCCGGCCTAGGCATGGGTGTTCTTTGTGAGTATACTTTCACTATATATTCACTTATCCTCATTGTCGTAATTAACCTAATGTGAAAGAAAAACGACGCTAAATAACAAAAACGAAATCAAATGATAATAGACGGAAGAGCCTAACTTAACTGAAGCAGTCATCATTAAGTGAATACAAATATTATTAAATGTATTAGAAAGTATGAAAGGAGAAATACATTTTGACGAAATGAAGAAAAGCTTGCAGCTTCTCAGAGTTTTTCTTAATTACAGAAGGTTGTTCGGGATCTCTGGTGACGATTTTGAAAGCCGCTGGCGGCGCTGTTATCAACGTCAGTCCGTCCAAACGGTGCATGCTGAGTCACGTCAGTACCGAGAACGCATGTGCAGAGTGTTGTGCCATTTACCTACACCGAAGAAAATTGAACCATACTGGGAGGGCTACATAACAGCCCTTTCCGATGCTAAATATAGCTATTCGGCAATCAAAGGAATGTGCAAGAATCGTGGTTTTGTGATATCGAAGAACGGGATCGGTGCGGTATTCAACAAAATAGGCAAAGACCGACTGGGCCTAATTCCACAGGGGAAGAAACAGGCAAATCCACGAGCAGCTACGAGTCGTACACCGGACATAGTGAGAAAAGTGAAGGCCCTTGTGTCAGGTGGTAACCCTGCCCCCCAAAGAAGTATCGCACGTAAGTTGGGAATGTCTGTGTCAACAGTGAACACCATAATCAAGAAGGACCTGCAACTAGAAATGCGGCATAAGCGGCGAGTTCACAAGCTGTTGCCTCGTCACATTGCGGAACGTCGACCGAACGCTAGAAAGCTCTATGAGACCTATCTTGCAGGAGAGAGATGGAAAAATGTGGTGACATTAGACGAAGCATATGTCTACCTTAGTGACTGTCACAAACCCCGCGCGATTTACTACCGCCCTCGCGACAAAAACAATTATCAAACATTGTATCGAGAATGCCAGGAAAGTTTTCCACGGGGTTTCATGATCATCGCTGAATACTGCTATAATGGCAAGCTAGCAATTCGCCGTGTAGCTAATAATGTGAAGGTGAACTCCACGTACTATCAGGATGAGGTTTTAACACCCATTTATAACATAGATATCCCGGCACTGTATGGGGGGGCCAAAAACCAGGTCTGGGTGCACCAAGATAAAGCATCCAGCCATACCTCCCGTTCGACTCCTCTGTTCTTACAGCGAATGGAGGTGGAAACTGGCATCCGTGCAATTCCTTACAGCGACATTCCGGTCAAGGCGCCAGATGGGTCACCCATGGATGTCTGTGCATTTGGACTCCTAAAACGGGCCTTAGGAAAGAGACGTCCACGCACTCTCAATGGCCTCTGGAAAGCCTGTCAGGAGGAGTTGGAAAAGTTAGACATGATAACTCTTCCGAAAAGTCTGTTGCAATGGAAATTACGTTGTCGGGCTATAGGGCGGAATGCTGGTTTTCCAATTGAGCATGATCATTGGTGGCGACATGGGTTTTCATGAACTTATCACCCTTCCAACATTGTCCTCAGAGATCCCGAACGACCTTCTGTATTTTAGGAGTTAGAACATGTGTTATTACAAAATAATTGAATAATATCTTTCAGCGTATTCATAAATTTAGGTTTGCTTACATCACACGAGGCTTCAGTTCGTGCTGGGTTTTCCAGTTGAACTTTGACTAGTTGCCTGGTACTTACTCATCTTTTAGAGTGCGCTCCTTTCTTAAGGTACTTCAATGTACATCAGAGAGAGATGTGAAAATATCAGAATAATTTTGAATGTCCGAGACTTAGAAAATATTTTTGTTATGTCCGTCATATTGAAACATTTGACCGATGTTGTTCAGATACAACAGCAGATCAAGAATACTAGCATCTAGTAGCTGTATGAATTTTAGATTATCTGCTGGGTGGGGATTCTCCATTCGTTTACTACATCCCTCTTGTGCTTGATAAATTTTGCTACACGCACATATTGACATTCAAGTCCAGTTTTGCACAGATGGACTAATCGGTAGTAGATCCAAACAACTATGTTCCTCTTCCTGGTATCGAAGAAATTTGTCAAAGAGCACACAGTGTGTGTGTGTGTGTCCAAATCCCCCCCCCACACACACACATCGTGGAGAAACGCAACTTGAACAAACCTTGGGTTGTTGAGCGAGATACCAACAAAACATGTAACTTTTCCTGATAAATACAGTATTTCCTCGATCAACATTATCTATCTAAAGAACTAGTTCAAAATAGGGGGTCAATGGAATTCCACCACTACCAATAGAAATAGTTGCGCCGATGAACTTCCAGGGAAACTTGGACTCTAGCGTCTATTGTGATTAGATGCAGTTTAAAATCAAAACCAAGGAAATGGTCATGGTAGTTGCAAGAAGATTGCGAAGTTTGGTAAAATTTGTTTTCAGTGCTCTTTATACTAAGATAGGTTAATTGTGGGGTGAACCTGCAGTTTAGTGTCGAACAGGAAACAAGAAACTGAATCCCTTTATCTTGTAAGAATAAAGTGTATGACTTTTAGGTGCTTTCAGAATATGTCTCCACATTTTGTGGTTTGCTATTTTCAAAGCATCTATTAATTAACTATGATAGGCTTTAGAAAGGTGTCTTGTATTATACATTCCACTCCCAATCAATGTTTTCTGCACTACGCAGAATATTTCGACGAATAAACTGCGTATTCTTCTCCTGGTGTCAAAAAAGAGCTTTTCGCATTCACTTCCTTCCAATGAAGGTCTGTAAGTTACGTAGTACCGTGCTCGCAACTGTCTCAATAGTTCGGTAATTGTGAACTTGAATTTACTAAAATCCAGTAAAACTCCTTTAACACCTTTGTCAGGAGCCGGTTTGTGCTGTTATGCAATTTTGCTCATATTAAGCATAAGTTGTATGGATTTTCATAAAATACATTGTAAAATTACAATTTTCATGTAAATTTTACAATGACGCACATGTGCGTCCTCGGCATATAGTATGAGTTTGTGTTGCTCTGTGCCGCATGGCGCACAAGTGCGTCATGTTTTATTTATATAGGTTATTTTTATTTTGCATTCTTCTCATTTTCACAATATTCATGTTCCTCATAACAAGAAAAATTATTATATTTCAATTTAATAACATTATTATTATTATACATACATGTTACAAATATTTATACATATTGTATTATTGTATAATGGAGCAAAATACAAAAATGGCTATATTGATTCTTTACTTTATAGATGTAATGTTACAAAATCGGTAATAAAATAAACATCACATTTGTACTTGTTACATTACGTTACTTGTAACGTATCACTAATACATTTCAAAAGGTCACATACTTTCATTTCACTTATGGTGCAGAGCGAAACAAGGTTCGATGCAGAGACCTGGTTTTCCTGGACATTCTAAGCAACAAAAAGCAGTGTCTTTTCTCGTTCCCTTCTCATAGCAAACTTTGCATCTTTTCCTCAGGCACTTTCCCTTTTCATTAGTTGGCAGTTTTGATGGAAGATGGACATTCTCCTTCTTCTTCTTCTTCCTGTTTGTTGGCTCATCATTTGCATCATTTACAGGTAGCAGTTGCCTAATAATGTCCAGCCGAAAATCATAGAGGCTGTTTTTGTCACCTGAGTACTTGTTGCACAACACGTGAGAATTGTGAACCATAATTTGGATCATGTGAATAGTTACTTTTTTGTACCATCTTATTGTTTTCCTTTCGCAGGGATAGTACGACAACATTTGATCTTGAAAATCAACGCCACGCATGTATTGATTGTAGGATACAATAGCTTTAGGTTTACTTATAGTTCCTCCTTTTCCCTTCGGCACTTCAACCATTTCTTCCATAAATTCTGTGGAAATGTACATTACATCTCTTTTGTCTCTCCACTTCCCAATTGCTACACCATCTGAATATTGGCATTTATGCTCATTCTTTTTTAGAGACAGCTGAACCACATTTTTGGGATTTTTTGTGAAACTTGATCGTATTGTTCCAGTGCAGTATGTACCTTCATCGAGAAGCTTTTTTGCCAGATCATAACTATTGTAAAAGTTGTCCATATAGAGAGAGTGACCTACATTTAATTTTCCTTCCTTCAAGTTCAGAACAACTTTTCCTGCATGACCTTTCCCACCTGTAGCATCAGCCATCCCATTGTAGACCAGCACTTTTAGGACAATCCCTGTTGAATCCATCAGCATATAAATTTTTATCCCATATTAATGTATTTTTCCTTTGATGTACTGGCGGAAAACAAGGCTGCCTCTCCACAACATCATTGATTCATCCAGTGTCAATTCCTTTTCTGGGTAATATATATTGTCCATGACATGGTTGAAGAAATCAATAAGAGGTCTGACTTTGTATAGACGGTCAGTAGTGTCTGCAGTCTGATTGTGAGCCAGATGAAAGCACCTCAAGATAAGAAGGAAACGATTTCTACTCATATGGCACCTAAAGAAAGTCATTTCAAACAGGAGGTCAGTCTTCCAGTAATCTTGTAGTCGTGGCATTTTAACATTTCCCATGTGCAGCAGAAGACTTAGAAAAATCTTCATTTCAGAATTAGTCACCGGTTTCCAATCCAAGATGCGTGACTTTCTACCCCGCGATACAATGGTTTCTGCATAAGAATTTGTTTCTTTTACCAATAAACTGAAGAAGTCGTCATTAGCAAATATATAAAAGAAATCAATAGGCTTCATTGAATGTAAATTTATTTGTAGTCCAGGGTTTCCAGTAAATGGTAATGTTTTCATGTTGGGAGGACCATCTGTCCACTGTGGATGTCCTGTCTTAGAAACTGCTACAGCGTTTTGATGAAGCAAATCGCCAATGATCACATCCTCACTTTCACTCTCACTATTACCACTTTCACTTTCTACTTCCCACTCACTGCAGCTGTCACTTAGTTCACTTAGTTGAAGTTCTTCTAATGACGCCAGAATATCATCTTGATTCGTATATGTTTTTTCTCTTCTTGGCCTTTTAGGGCGAGAAGGGCCAGCATTTATTCCTTCCGAGTCCTCCATTTCCTCTCAGATGAATAAAACGCAACGAAATTGTAGCTCACTTTTCTTCTCTAGCCAATCGTGTCAGACCAAAGCTATTGGTGTAAACAATAACAATTGTGATGCTGCATTTTAACAATCAAAAATGAAAAAAGAAAACAACTTCTTTACCGCCAAACAATGTACCAACACACGAGTAAGAAAATAACAAAAACGAATTATGTTGTATTCATTCAACAATGCAAAAAGAGAGACGCAAAAAAGAAACCAAGCTAAAGATTATTTCAAACAATCCTTCAGCAATGTGCCATCAAAGAATTAAAAGCCTTCTTCGCAGTGCCACCGTTGGGCAAGCACTCGAAGAAGGATATGCGAATGAGACACATGTGTGACAAAGGCACACAGCTGCAGCCCCAAATGACGCACATGTGCGTCACCGGCAGCGAACGTGTTAAGGTTTTTTTTTTATACCTGTTCATCAATCAAAAATATATCCTGTGAGCGTCGTCATTTCCGAATGTGGCGGAACCTTGCGGTTAAGATAGACACTACGAACATGCACAATCAATTTTGAATCTGAGAGTTTTGACCTTCCGCTGATGCTGGTTACATGTGAATATGTGTCATTATTTTTATCCTTGGAAAGTCTATCAATGATTGAAGGACACGGCACAGTATGGCGAGTGTTTACTTGTGTGAAGTAGCTTGAAAAAGATCCGCATAAACTCCTCGCTATTGTGTCAAATACACTTCTCCCTCTGATCTGTCCCTGCTGAGCAAATATATCAAAGAGGATTGTAAGGCCACGCATTAATCTTTGTTTTCTTTGTGTTTCTTCTCTGGCAGAAGAAGAAGCCAAAACATAACGAAATAAACAAACAAGATGTCAGAAGCAAATGTAGTTACGACTGCTCATAATGGTTTGCAGGTTTCTTTGTTGGCAATTCGATTTGGTGTCTTTCTCCAAGATTTATTGCATGTTCAATTGTGTTCCTGAAGCATTCTCCCGCATCCTGAGCGTTTGCCAAGTTCTCTGGAAAGACACGCACAATCGATGCTACTGCATCTACGCCTACCCTTCACTAACCCACATGTGTTGTTCAGTTGTTTTGCGGTTTACAAACAATTGACAATGGTATTTTAATATGATGAATTGGAAATGAATTACCCTGATCGATTTTCTCCATTCTTACTCCTTCGTAAGAGGAACTCCAAACTACAACCTTTGAATTACTTCTTCAAAGCTAACAAACGAGATGTTGTCAGTATTCAGCCACCTTTTTCATGATTATCGTTATCTTTGAATTAGAAAAGAAACGAGTTTAAAATCAAGATAGACAGTTAGTACATACGTATTTTGTATTCTTTCTTGTTTTCATTTGAATAAATTGACTACTTCATAACTGACACGCATGCATTTACATACATACTCCAGTTACCGGCCCTTTAATGAAGGAGTGTTCAAGACAGCAATCTGCCACGTCAGGGGTCCTGGGTTCGGATTTACGTTGAGCCTACATTATTATAAAAGTCAGTAGAGTTACGGAGGAGAATCCAGTTCGATTCCCGTGATGAGTTATTCAAGTGTTTTTTTTTAAAAAAGATGTCGCTGCATAAAGTGGCTATTAACTGTACACAGTTTCTAATAAATAAGATCCTGAGAACAACCATGCAGGGGTGTAAAGACGTCTGGAGCGTGGTGATGATCAAAATCTCTCCACAATGGCCGATATTGTGAATGTGTGGGCCCTCCATGTGATTTCACAGTATTTTGCAATGTGTAGATGGTAAAGATCTGTGTGTGTGTGTGTGCATTAATATTTCATAGATTTAATTCCTGTTTAAAGTAATTGCTGTGTTGAAGATGAATGATGAAAGAAGAATTAAAAATAACAAGATTCCCCTGAATTCGGCTCGAGGCAAGCCGAGGATACCTACTATTGTAATGCGATACCTGGACATATAAGTGTAAGAGTAGTACTAAGTAGTACTAGTAAATTTGGAATAGCTCAATGAGTTTCTTAATTCGAATCTTGGTTGCTTCTCCTCTGTCTCTTTGAAGAGTTCATTAAACGTAAATCTACAGAATTTGGAAGTTCGTAATGTGCATATGTATGCCTATTTTTCAATTGCTTTGGTGTTAATTGTGCTCAGAGAATTTCCAAACAGTGTTTGCATTTGAAGGCTTATTATCCTTTTTTCTGTTCTGTTTCAGATTCATAGAGAAGGAAACGTTTGTTTCTTCGGACAACATTCTAACCATCCTCTTCAGGAGAAAAGCGCAGGAAGTTACCAAGTTCTTAAGCGGAGCCTTCGTCTTTCACGATGGTAAGTTCAGGGAATGATAGTAAATGAATTGAAACGTTCATGACATAGATACTTTTCTCTGTGCATCCATCTGTTTCTTAAAACTATTTTTCTGTGGAGCCTTGACTCTTGTATTACTTAGTGAGTAAGTGTGTCACAGCGATAGACGCGCCTAGTTCCAGTGGAAGGATACAAATGCTAAAGTGGAAGTAGGTAGAAATATGTACGATACCACGCCGTATGTTTTCGTTCTGCATTGCGCTAAAGTATTATTTTCTTTATTATTGCTCTTCATTCCTTCACGTGCTTCCACGCCACATTTACTTTTCACTAGAATCCTCTAGTTAGCGCATGCGCACTTGCCTCAATAGGTGTGACTAACGTAGGCAGACTGTAGCAAAATAATCGCCCGGGTGGATTTCTTGATCGAAATAAGTATCTGGGCATGTCAGCACTAACCCAACCGAATACCAACAAGAAATCATGAAGAGAACTCACGAATTTAAAGAAAATGTCTAGAAATTAGATGTTTACCACAAAGAAAGAGCTGAGGGCTAACATATATTATGATAGAAGTTGAGGACGTAGAAAGGCATTCAGCAGAGATATAGAAAAAAATATTCTTTCTGCTGTTTAATCTCCAGATCAACGTCAGCCCGCAAAATGAACTTTTTAATGGTTGTGTTCAGTGATACTTGAATCCCTATGGAAAGGTTACTTCTTACACGACTATATGGAATAATAAAAAACCAGACATGAAGGAGCAAGTACAGGAATATACTTAGCTATTTCTAGTAAAAACACATAAGCAACAATTGATTAATTTGTAATACTACGATATCATCGATATTCTAGCCACGATTTGAATTCTGTGACTTGCAAGAACTATGAATCTGTGTAAACTTGGGTGCTAAAAATCAAATTTCAACCAAAGGCAAGCGATTACTCATGAAACAGTAGAGTTTTAAAGACAAAAATAATATTCTGAATGACCTGTCCCAGTCAGTTACTGCAGGGTGGCGCATATTGCATATACCTATTTTGGCTGGCAACCCTGTCAGACTGTGCTTACGGAGGAATTCCCCCATGCAACAAGGCTCCCGATCAGTCTGCCAGAACACGTTAGCCGGAACAGATACGAATCGCGGCAGTGCAAGATTTCTTGGAGAGAAATTAAGTTGCACTTATGTACTTCAGTGAAGTGAAAGGTTTATGCCTTGTTTACAATAAATATTCTTCATTACTAGGTGTAGTTGGTTTAGGAAGTTTCTTGATAAAATTTTAATTCACTTTAGGTTCAAATAGTGTAGCACCATTAAAACACTTGACGAAACTTCCCCAAGTCCAGGATTGTGTTGATCCCGTTTTGGGGAATAGAAGGAAGTCTCTCATAGCTCACGAACACGAATATGTATTGTAATAACGGATATTATACACAAAGGCACGGGATATACAACGAAGAAGTACCACCACTTGTGGCTGCGCTGCGTTCGCTCTCTCTCACACACGAAGACACTAAGCTCAGTCAGTCCTATTATGTCGTACATTGTAATTGTAATTATATTACAAAACTAAACAAACAGGAATCAGATATACAGTCTCAGTAGAATCGGAATTAATAAGTAATATGCCTCCACTGTGAACCTGCAGAACGGAATTTCTTCTCTCCTTGATTTTTTTATTTTGTTATTTAGCATCGCTTTTGGCTAATCGTGATGATGAGGATGAATATGAAGAAATTAATTAAGGGGCACTCACAAACAACACCCATGCACAGGCTTCAACTTGAACCGGAAACTTCTTTGTCTAGATCGAAAATTGACCCGGAACCCTTACGCTACGCTAACCACTCCGCCACGGAGGTCCGGTGACTTCATTACAGTACGACAGCTTTACCCACTACGATATCTTTGGACACCTCGCTCTTAGATTTGTGTACCCGTTGTACGTGTCTGCTGTGCATGTGTGTGTGTATTATACATATATGGGAAGAGAGAGAGAGAGAGAGAGAGAGAGAGAGAGAGAGAGGGAGAGAGAATGATTTCTCCAACACTAATACAGATACAAATATGAAATTTGGTACACGAGCAGACATATAATGTACTAGTTTTCAGTAACATAAGCTATTCGTGCTGGCCAGTATGTTCAAGAATCTTAAGGTAAGATGTAGCTTTTAACAATTTCGTATTTGTATACCATGGAGCAAATAGCTCAATTGCACCAAAAACTGAAGTTCGAACCTTCTTTTGCTGCAGAAAATACAGACGAAACAATATATACGTGAAAGAAATGTATGCTGCTAGATATTCTCAAGAATTCGTGTTGTTTACACGCGAGTTTCCTTCACAAGGAAGTAACAACCTCCATGGTTTGCGAAGGAGATAGTCGCGTAGGAGACGACGAAAATTGGCAAACGAAAGCAGCAGAAGAGGTTGCCAAAGTAGTGCGAACTCCAATTGGAAGAAGCCGCCCTTGTTCCTGTCTCTCGGCAACATTGTTACGTGAAGACAAAAACTCTTCTTATTCATCGCCATTTTTCCCGTCCTACACCCTTCCTCACGGAAGAAGTGGCGATCGTGAAGACTCAGCTGGCAAGCACCGAAGGAACTTCCCTGCCTAATATCTCTCCGCGGACTCTGCAGGGGATGGAGGAACGCGTTAAAAGATACATCGTCCCTCGCTCCACAAATGAACACCGACTCGGTTGCGACGCCGGGAACGACCCCTGGGGGGACCTTTCCGCACACAAGTCCGCTTTTATTCGTGACCTAAAGCCTCCATTTTCGCACGTGTTGCGGGGATGTTCTTGGAGTAACTGTGCGAAATGCAACCATATTTTGGATTTATTTGCAGCTCTCACCTTATCTGCAGTTTCAATGCTTGTTATTTGCTACTGTGCAAGCTGCTTCCTTTGAAAACGCCGTGGCTATGTAGCCATGATATCCCAGGCTATAGAGAAGAATTGGCTATCATCTTCGTCCTCACTCCATAATATAATAACGGAGATATTGGGATTATCCATTTCTTCGTGGTAGCCAACGGGTGTAAAGGAAACATTTGGGAAGTCACTCGCATAGTACATTAAACTTTTTTCTACGTGGTACATGATTCATCTCCGATAATGTTGTCGTAACGTTGTCTCCTTGTAGTGCGATCCAGGGTTCGATCTCTGGGGGAAAGACGCAGCGGATCGGATAAATTTTAAAGTGAATGTCTGGTCCGTCCGCGATCTCAGCATAAAGTTGACTCAAACAAACTTTGACCTCTGGAAATTGTAATCTTGCATTGCAACGGGACAGACATGTTGACCCATTCAGTAGGAACATTCCATTATCGGGTTGCATATTATTATATTTTTCTGATTTTCCATTACTGTTTTGCCCCTTGTGGATAGTCGCGATGATAACGATGAAAACGTGATTATCTTGAATTGATGAAAGGAAACTCTCCCAGGCCAAAACTCGAACCTGGAACCTTTAGTAGATTGATTGTTCGTCGATGGCTAAGAGCCCTCTCTCATCGAAGCCGCTGTCTGTCCAGTTGTTAAATATTATGTGTTTCGTTATTGTAGAGTCACCGTTTTGCTTTACAGCTGCAGCATTTATCACAAATATTGAGATTGATACAAGTGACAAGACGCAGAAAAATAAAGAAATATGCACAATGATGTTTGAGAGGATTTTGGAATACATGTAGAATGATATAAACATGTGCTCGTGAAGTTTATTTTAATTTAATTTTCTACGTGCTCAAATATAATTTATTTTTCATGCAAGTATGCTGTCGGCGCAGTGTCTTGAAGGAATTCATATATGTATAATCGACGTAGCCTGGGTTCGATTTCCGGTGAAGACACCTAGTAGTTCGGATCCCACTTTAAACTGTAGGTCCAGTCCCGATTAGCCTTACTGTGCATAAAGTGGACCTAAATCACCAACTCAATCAATCAATTATGTATTTATAACGTTCAACAACTTACACTTTAAAACACCTATTACAGAAAAATATTGATATATTACTATTTCTAATGAATTCTAAACGTAGGAACCATGATTGGATAAGCATGTGCTGGTTTATTAAATAGGTGTGTACGTATAAGGATGTAAGTTGTCCAGTGGTCAGTTACTGGCTTTGCCATAGAAGTATTCGGGTTCCAATCCAGGCTGAACACTGAGTGTCAGCGTTTAAATTAGACCAGGCGCCATCTGGCGACTAATAGCTTAGCATTCAAGCTAAGCGATGCAGAGTGCATAATATTTAGGTGCTATTTTATAACTAAGGCATAACATTTTGACAATATTTTGGTGATTCATTGATGATATTAGACATCATTTTACTACTACTGCTTAATATGTAAGTCCAAAATAAGACAGCTATCCAAGAAACGCTATCGAAGAATAAAAGGCATTTGTCAAAACTGGCATATGTCCTCTCTTCTCTTCTGAGGATCTTGCAACACGGCATAAATTTAATGAAATCTGAATTTACTTGCACTCAAACAGTTGGTCAGTATTAAACTTGGAAAACTCTTAATTTTTTGTCAATGTTTGGCAGTGTAAGAAACAATAATTAATTGATGCTACGATGTTAGTAGTTTAGCATTCTGACTAGAGGTTCTCTGTCGAATTCCATTTATTTGCATGCATAATCGATATGAAACTATCAAAATGTGAAACTGGCTTTTCAAGGAAATGAATTGAACTTTAACCAGAATATATAAAATGTTTCATGTTCCTCTATCAGAAAGATTGAAGTTCGCATGAAAATTTGCCATCATGTTTAAATGATATAGAATTGCATTATGGCATAAATGGCAACCTGATGCATTTCAGTCAGGCGTAACACTTACAAAAATTAAGTCGTATTTCGCAACTGGCGATCGCAAATGTCGAGCTCGGATGGCTGTACCTGTAAGAGAGTCATGTCACCAATCATATATATTTACTATCCCTCCCTCCCCGGTAGCATAGTGGTAACGTCGTCCCCTTGTAACCAAGGGGTTCCGGGTTCAATACCCAGTGGGCGCATATAGTGCTTCGGATCTCACTTACAAAATGTAGGTTCTAGTCCAAATCAGCCTATCTGTGCATGAAAGTTTAATATAAACTTACTATTCCTGCTCATTGACGCTTCTAGCCTAAGGACACAGGAATGTGAGACGGAGGAGGGAGAAAGTCGGCTGCAGGGATGACATAACAGGAGGAGACAGGGAGGTCCAACAGCAACTTGTTTATCCTGAACACGTGACGGGAAAATACAGGTCGCACGCCATAAGGAAATAGAAGACCACGTACAAGAACATTTACCTACTTTGAAAACCCACGCTATGTTCTTTAATATCGTATGTCTCTTTTTGATGATAAGTCGTCCGTTTATCACAACCTCTACCATTCAGAAACCATGACTTGGTGTGTTGTTAAGGTTTGAATTTTCCTTTATTTTCTCTTCATCAATTCATCATTCATCCTCAACGTCATAATTAACCTAAATACGCATAATAAGGACGTCAAATAACGAATACACAAATAAACGACTGTACACGGTGTGTATATGAAAGATGATGCCTGCAGGAAAACCAAAAGAAAACTGAATGTTTTAGATCGTGGCTGACTACGCAGTCACAATCATGTCAAAACCTATTAATTTAGCACGAAATAATGTTAATACGACGTGAAATGTGAATTAATATGTAACGCACTCCTTGCCTTGCGTCTCATTTTATTAAGTCTGCTGAAACCCCCTCTGAAAAGCGGTGACGTCACAAAGGATCTCCTGCGGGTCTAATTAACCAATTAACGTCGGCCGTAATTTGGGAAACAAAATTACAACGCTTTGTAAAAACTGTGTATGATGTGAGCCATATGTTGCTCCTGATGAAGGCCGCGATTTATATTTAGGTGCATTTTACGCATTATGAAACACACTGCTCACTCTCAGTGATATTCAGGTCATCGTGTGGTTTCCTCTTAAATATATAATAAATGCAATTTCTTTGACATTTTCTAGGTGTGCGTTCAAACTGGGACATAACCTCCGTTTCACACCAAACTTGTGGTGCTGGAATATTTTCGGGAAAAAAATGTTTAACTATCAGGCTATTTATTCCCAATGTAAGTCCGGTTATACTTTCTACAAAAAAACACAAATATGTTTCTTTCATAATTTTATTGTAAACAGAATCCTTGCGTCACAAATACGTCCCTATGTAGTCACTATTGTCATTTTTAAGGAACTTGTCAGACCAGTAAAGAAGTTTTGTAGATCGTTGTCAAACGAATCTGATACCTGCGTGAAATCTACTCCTGCGCATTAGGTTGGGCCTAAATATTTGTTTCCGAATTCAAAAACCTATTCTGCTAAAAATTTGCATTACGTGATCTAACTTTGCTATAAAGATATTTCAGCCTCTTTATTATTTTCTCAAATTGAACCCCAAAGATTAAGGGAGACCAATATTTTGATTTTTTTTTTGTTCTTTTGCCAAACATGAAGATTAATGAAAATTGATTAATTTTGCTTGATTACTTTAGATTTATTGTACTGAATAATACATAAAGTAATGCTAAGTTAGAATAAATTGTCCATTAGCCATGGAGTGCAAATGCAATGATCGAAAATGGAGTACCAAGTGTACTAGAGGAACGTTTGTGGTTATACGTTATTTCCTTTGTATCAGGTGTGTGTGAAAATATATCTACATATATATAGAGAGAGAGGGGGGAAGGGTGGAAAGTGTACCAAAATATGGGCCCCGTCCTTAAAGCGGCCCCCTGCATTTCTTCTGTGGATGATGCCGTTGCAGGGCGGAAATACGTTATTTTCAAATGCAGTGCTTGCGCCCATGTTAATTACTGCACATATTGTTCTCCAATCAGTTCGTGAGTGATTTTGTGCAAGTCTAAAGTTTTATTACTCTCACCTTCAATTGCTGTACTTCGGTCATTTGAGAGGCAAATGCGTCAACTCTTCAAATACTTAATCCTAAGTATAATAGCTATCTTTGTATCAAAATTCAGAACTTTCTATAAAACGTATACAATTGCACCCAAAGCAAGAAAAATGAACCTGTATATTGTAAGATAGAAACAGCCCTTAAGATATTATTTGATCTGTATACACACTTCAAACTCATCTAAGCTGTTTTAATAGTATTTACAATAGGAAAAAAGGTATATGTCTCTTGTTCAATCTCAAGAAGTGACCAAATCTCTCAAAATATTGTTGGATAAAATCATTTTAGATACAAAATTTAAAAAGTGTGTAGTATTTGATATTTACGTTTTTCATCCTCTTTCTAAAGATATTGTAACGTGTAGCAGTGTCCACGTTACAAATATGTATATAAACTTAATATTTTTCTTTGTTTTGTACTTATAATTTTATATGTTAATGGTTAATTACCTAGGAATGTGGAACACACCTCGTATATAAACTATACATCCTGATGTTAAATATAAGTTCCAAGAGTTTGTTTCTTTCTGCCAGCAAGCTGAGCTGGAAGTTTATTATCGGTGACAACAATGCAAGAAAGCTAACGCTATTGTGTAAGAGCCAGGCAGACTCAACCTTATGAAAACGTTGTCACAGGGAAAAGACGAAAGATTAGGCTGTCTTTCCCACGCTATATCTGTCGTGTCCCTCGGCGGACAACAATTAAACTTATATCATAATAATCCCTGATTCTTTTACTGCAAGACAGTGTATTCAGAATTAAGTTACGTTAACGCATAAGAAAGTTATGGCCGCGCAAGACAACACCTGTATATAAATATTTTTTTGCTTAACATTTTGACGTTGTACATTTTTTCTTTTTCTTTGTTGTCATTTCGCTAGGCCGTTGCAGGGAGAGAGGGGAGTTGAAAGAAGCCATACTCCCTGGTCAAATTAAATACTGAGTGTAACAATTAAAATTCGATTACATATTTATTATTCACAAAAGGGTAAAAATAGTAATTTTTACATGTAGCTAATTATGTTCATCATTGATATTTAATTAATTTCTATTTTATTGTAATGTAAAATTGATGTTAAGATAAAAGTTGGTAAATCCTTCACGGCACCGAGAAATGCTATATAAGCAGCGAAGCTCGGTGGCCCGTGGCCTCAAGGAATATAGAGATTAGGTAAAGCCATCCGAAGATTGCCGATCTTGCACGAACGCGTGACGTCGCCGGAGAAGCAGTGAGCTCGGCTGAAGCAGACGGCCCCTAGCATTTATATGGGAGATTCAGAGAGCGAAAGTATATTATTACTTTTAGGAGGGGAAAAATAAAAATTGTCATCCTCCAAGATGGTATTGAGGCATCCTTTTAATGATTAGTAACATAATTGAAAACGCGCTACTTTTAAAAGGGGGCAAAGTACATGTGAAAAAATGTATTTTGAAAATCCATATTCCTGAAACTTTCTGACCGATGCGCTACAAAGAAATTTGCGTGTTCTCCTTTAGAATTTCGTCATTTTACAAATCGTAATATAATTTTAACAAAAACGTGGCATGCTAAAGAAGAATTAAAGAGTTTAAAAAAAATGATTAATAGACTTAATTTATTTTACTTCGCTTATCTGTTACATATGGCTAATCGCAAAGATGAGGATGCGTGATGATATGATGCAATTGAAGAAAGGAAAGTAGACCCATGGCCGGGCGGGGATTCGAACCTGGGGGCCCTTGGCATCGTAAAGCGTTGTGCTAACCACTTCGCCACGGAGGTCAGCATTACAAGGAAATAAACAGAAATTGGCATCTATGTTTTAATATGTGAGAAACATTTGCGAGGAGGTTATTGAAGTAACAAATAATTATTACAAGACGTTGTGATGAAAATTTTTAATATATCTGAAATATCGAGAGTTGACCTTGCAGTCTCTAAATGTACTTTTAGGGTTACGCCAAACCTTTACTCAAAAATTGCTAGTGTAAATTTATAAGCTATTAAAATTTAAAACTTATTCCTGTTCGAAAAGAGGAACTGCCAAGTCAAATTAATATTTCGTAGAAATACATATATTTGTCTTTCATGAGGCCAAGAGAGTATTTGGAGGGGACGCTGGCTTGGGAAGGCTATAGCCCCGGATCTCGATCTGCAAAGGGGCTTCCAGTGGGAAAACATACCATAGTCCAGAAGAAGGGGCGAAATGATTTTTTTTAAATGGCTCAAGAATACAAAGATATAAGTGGATATTTGACAAGCTTAGTCTAAAACTTACAACTGAAGTCGTACGTGTGTGTGTGTGTGAGGGGGGGGGGTGGCTACGTGAGGTAACACAGTGGAATATGATTCACAATACTAAAATTAAAATAAATATGTGGGAACAATAGAAATCAAAATATGTTGTAGCTAGTGACAGCGCAATAGTAAAGATGGAGGGGTAAATCATATTTTCCCGGGGCAATCATTTTTATTATTCCGTCGTTTTACTGGGGGCAGATAAGAGAGAGAGAAATTGTCGAACGAGAATTGGGGGGCGTTCCTCCCCCCCCTCCCCCGTAGTGTGGTCACTGTCTATGGCTATGCTGGAGAAGAATGCACCAATTAATACGCTATTAAGTAAAATAGATACTTTTAAAACTTTTAATCAAATTATTTGTGAACTATGATTTAAATTTAGAGAGAGCACATACCTGTTTAATTTAATTTGGATGAGTTAACTTCTGAAGCCTGCCATTTCCGAGCCTTCTTCCGGTGTAACTACACTGCCCTTTGAGCCGTAGCTGCTGCGTTCAGGTGGCGGAATGAGCAGAATACTAATTAAAACAAATATGTGACAAGTATATATATAAAAAAAAAACGTGTTCAAGCTATTGACGGCGCCAAAGAAAAGACAGAAGAAGAAGAACGGAGAGTTCAGTGATATTTTACGGGAAGCAGCAGGCACGTATCCAGGAATTCCTTTCGGGGCGGCGGCTGAACACCATTTTTTAAAGGGGTATCACAATTGTATGTTTAAGGCCAGTGGTGGCAATTGGGTTCCAAAATGTGGGGGCGAGGGTGGACAAGGAGACAAGCATTAAGAGGCCATAGTGTGATAGTGTGGAGGCAAAAGAATGGGGAGCAACTATCTCCTAAATCGTCGCCACTGTTTAAGGCTGTCTTTGTTTGTTTGTTTTATTTTACTTCGCGTTTTGTGCCTCTTGGCTAAGTTGCGAAGATGGGGATGAGGGATGAAATTATGAAATTGATGAATCGACATTTACAAACAACCATGCCCGAGCGGGATTCAAACCCGGGACCCCCAGCGTCGCAGCGCGATGTGCTAACCACTCGGCCACGGGGTGCGGCGTTTAAGGCTGTCATTTTAATCAGAACGTGAAATTGTGACATTTTCTACCACTCAACTCCTCTGTTTCCATGCATTAACATTGTGTGCCAGAACCATCTCAGTGTGTGTGTTTGTCCATTTCTGCTCATCAGGCATCAAAACATCTATGTACCAGAAGTATTTTTACGAAGGTATTACACATGCACGGAATGCACAATCCACTTCGCAACGCAAGATTCAAACTGTGTGCTGGGAACTGGAATCAGACAGTTCACGAATATTTATCTCTCATTCGAGTCTGAACACCACTAATGTGTCTTGTCCTCCCATGTTTGCAGCTCTTATAAAAGCCGAAACCCACCAAATTGTTCATATTCATGCCTAAGCACTCGCAAGTGTCCAAAATTGCCTGTTGACTGTGTGTCGAACCCAGTAGCCTTAAACAAAAGTATTTTTTTATGCCATGAAATTCTCGGACTGCATACACAAAATTTGGTCCAAATCATCACTCAAAACTTTGATTTTCAGTTGATCTGTGCAGCTTATTTCTTTTTTAATAAATCGCTCCAATGCCCAGCCCGATACTGCCGAAATATTCACTTTAGAGAGAGAGAGACCTTCGATCTCTTCGTCTTTCGACCCGAACTACTCGTAGCACTACTCGAAGTTCCACTGTCGTCAATGTCTTTAGCTTTGGGACCGAACTGGAACTAGTGGTAGACTTCGTTACTTTACGGTATTTAGTCCATTTCATTTTCGAATCACTAGATCTTATAAAGCAACCAATGGACACTGACTGATCACTAATCGACTGTATGAATTGTCGCACTTACCTCTGAAGTCTCCACCTATTCTGTTGTACAGATCAACCGGGAAATTGAAGCCGCGTATTAATATCTTCATTATATTCTAGAACGTTTCGCAGATATCACGATTCGTAAATATTGCCAGTAGTTCGACTCCTCTTTTTCATGAACGTTCCCTCTCGCGCTTTCCAGAGATTGAAAAATTACAATGAATCCGAATCGCCCTACCTGCGGCGCTACCTTTGTTGTGCAGCTTCCAAATGCTGACAAGTCTCTTCTACATAGTGTTCAAGTTCGCTACGACAACACCGAAAGCGTAAGAAAAGTTTACGTGCAATATTATCAACAACAGGTTTATAGAACATTCTCCGTCTTGCCTTGATAATTATTCCTCTCCTTAAATTACCGTCACATTATTCAAGAAGTCAAAAACCTAATTTTATCAGTGTAAACTGAAAAATTTCCTTGGGGAGCGGAGGGGGGGCCTCGAACCACCTGATCCCTACCTTGGATACGCGCTATTAACAATAACAGGCTTATAGAACATTCTCCGTCTTGCCTAGATAATTATCTCTCTCAAATTATCACCATATTATTCAAGAAGCCAAAAACTTAATTTTATCTAGCGTAAACTGAAAATTTTCTGAAGGGGGGCTTGAGCCCCCTGATTCCCACCTTGGATACGAGCTGTTACCAATAACAGGGTTATAGAATATTCTCCGTCTTGCCTCGATAATTATTTCTCTCCTTAAATTAACGTCACATTATTTTATTTGACACCTCAAGAAACAAAAAATCTCATTTTATCTAGTGTAAACCAAAAACATTTGGGGGGCTCGAGCCCCCTAAGCCCCCCCTTGGATACGTGCCTGGGAAGCAGTCACGTTTATTACACCCTTACATTTACATACAATATTATAAAGTTCTACTTTTAGATCTCGCACAATGCCTTTTTCACAAAAATGGGCAATCTCGCATTTGTTATATCAATCAAGCTGTGATATTTTAGATTTCTTCCGTTAGTTTTCTGATAATAGTTTTCACAGCTTTCCATAGCATTTAGGCATGATTTCAGTTGACAAGAACAAAATAATATTATTTCAAAACATAGAGCAAAGAGAAATCCAACGCGCTTAAGTTAAAACTCCCTTACATTGGAAGCCTGGAGAGAACAAAACAGGGGCTCCTTTGTAACACGATTTCTTGAAAACCATTTTACACATTTGAATCAACTTTGTGATAAATTGATTAGAAAGGATGAATCTTAACAGTAAAAGTTGTAACTTTTCCCTTGCTACTATATTTTAGAAGATATTCGTTGTCAAATTTCTCAATATTTGCATAAGGAACCAGCCTTTTCCGTGCAGAGTGTTTCGATGGTGACGTCATGCATCCACGGACAACTGCGCACACGATCTGCGCCGCCGAACGAGCACCCCCTGCCGTGGCCTTTGTATTCGAACTTCTTATAAATACGGAACTCGTATAACCAACCGCCTTTTCTTTCAACGCTCGAACTTCTGCGTTTACTTCCACTTCGTTATTAGGAATTAGTTCATTCTGGGATTACCTTGGGACAGTTACTTAGCTCTTCTGGTCAGAAGGCTTATGTTGTCTCTGTTCTATGCTCCTGGTCAGGAGCAGTGGCGTAGCGTTATAGTACGCCCGTACGCCCGGCGTTCCCAGATTTAAAATTTCAAAAATGCTAAAATGCTGTGATTATAAAGTAAAACATGACTAATTTCAAATATGTTTGACCTTCATGGCATTATAATAGCTATTTTTCGCGATCCGCTTGCAACGCTCCACTCTCAACACTCGTTCTAGCATCTCTTTTCAATGCCTTTCCCGGCCGGACGCCGAGCAGGTTCGGCGTACAGGACTCCTATATTCCTTGCTGCCTTTATGGAGGGAAAGCTTCCATTTCTACAGCACGCGCGTAAATGGGCTCTCTTACGCTGGCGTACGGGAGGTCTACCGTGATTGGTTCATGTGACCCTTCCTGCCTTCTGAAGCAGACGACAGCGGTAGCATTCCTACCCGGTTCTTCGCTCTCATGCAACTCGTGCTATTTGATGCTACAATACGCACTATTCACTGACGTAACTTTACCAATCTCAACTATACTGCTTCTTAATGGTCACTGCATTGTATGATTTATCGCACGAACAGCGATGTGCATTAGAAACTGAAAGATCAACACAGTTTTTGTGAAGGAAGTTGGTGAAGTCCTCGTGGTAGAAATTCAGCGTGTTGCTACTCTACCACTTAACCCGCAAAACTATTAATTTTTTTTATTGTATTTTTTCGTTATTATCTAACTGCTTAATATTGTGTCAATAAAAATGTTTAGCATTCATTTGAAAACTCTTAACATCGAATGGTCTCTGGACAAAATTATTTTAAAATGTTTATGAGCATTCTCAAGATGTAATAAACAGTGGTCTGAATTACTAATCGGCACTGTTACGTCAGTATAGTGTACGATATTTGGATCATCCACTCTGCTTTGCACAGTGCGCCAAGACGACAGAGGTCCCTGGTTCAAATCCCAGCTTGAGCACGGGTGTTCTTTGTCAGTGTCCCTTCATCAATATCATCACTCATATTCATATTCGCGATTAACCAAAAGTGGTAGAAAAGCGAAGTAAAATAAACCAAATCAATGAGTAGTTGGATCAACCACAACAATGACGTCTGCTGTTGTTCAAAGGCGCTTGTGATTCAGGTAGGTTTTCTAATGACTTGCGTCATGCAGCAAGGTATAAAACACCAGAGTTCAAAACATTTGTGGCATAGTGAGGCATCTAATTGTCTAGCTAAAACATGCATGGATGATGTTTTATTGAAAACCCAGCTGACTTCAGGCAAATAAACAATACCTGTGGCGACTAATACCATAAGTAAGTTATTAAGCAAGAAAGGGCCGACCCTTCCTTCGGACTTGGCGTTCCCACCCGAAATGTCCATGCTACGCCACTGGTCAGGAGATATAATTGAGAGGGTTGTGATTGTCTTGAGATATACCGGAATTCGGGATCGGCCGATAGACTGTTGGTAGTCAACGTTTGTGACCCTGGTCAGGGTACACCTCTTCTTATTCTGTGGTCACGGATTAATTTTCGGTTCTCTGGTCAGAGGCTGAAAAGAGAAAAGGAAGTTGGATACTTTACTGGATATCGACAGAACCTAGTGGGAAGAAGGATTGTCGATTGCTTATAGAATCTTGGTCAAGATCTATAAGTAGATTGAGAACCTTTGACCCAGAATTACGAGGGACCTTACATCGGGGACTGAATCAGCCGGATTAACCCGAACTTTGAGCCGAGGAGACTCAAGCCCCGAAGAGATACTGAGCGTGAAGCTGAGGCTCAATAGACCCATCAAACCAAGTACGATCTAGGGCTGATCGTGACAATATATAAACATCAATAAATGAAATGTCAATTCAATCGTCATCAGTTTTTACCATTCATAATTGTAAGGTGTGATAAGCAACGAAGAATGTTATTCAATAGTAACACCCATATATAATATAGATAACTACGTATAAACATATATTGTTAGATGGAGCTCAGTTTGCTCCGTAAGGAAGGTAAGAAGCTCACCTATTCAACATGGACAAATTCGTTTGCAGAGATATTTATAACTTTCGGTTTTCTTTGTTTTTGCAGAACAAATGGAGGGCACAATGCATCCGGAAACCCTGTGTGACGTTGTGTATTACGGCGTCACAAGCGCCGTGGCTGGTAAATTTGGGAACCCAGGAGGCACAGAGCTGTATTGGAACATAGAAGGATCTCTCCGGTGCACGCAGTATTTCGTCCCAGCGCCCAACCAGACAATTACACTTACGGTATGTATTCTTTATTAGTGTTTTATATATAGTGTTAAGAAAATTCAGGCTATTTATTATTAACACTTGCAACTACAGGGTTGGATTTGAAACGAAATAGTTCTGTCCGATGACATGACTGGCTCGAGAGGACGAATCTATGCGAGTTGTGGAAACATGCACGAAACAACTGTAGGTGTCAGATCAATATTGAGTTTGTATGCTTCCGGTTTTTCTGTTCATAATGGCTGATTTGTCGTGTTGTGATGTCTCCTACACCGTATGTTCATGTCGCGGTCACAAAGTGTGAAACTTCGATTATGTTTAAGCAGCAGACGATTTACATGGAAACTGTTTTCATTATCCATTCCATATCTATTTTTTACTGTACTCGTTCAGTTAGCTCATGCGCACTTATTGTGTGAATTAACGAAGTTCTGTACCGGATTTCAGTGAACTGTGCGTTTCAAAGACGTAATTTTTTTTATCATAAAGGAGGATGAGAAGTTGAGATTTTTCGCGCGGTATGGTGTTGAGGCTGCGTGCAGAGTTTACTGGGAACTTCAGGATTGAAATTCCAGCAACACAAAAAGCTTTGCTGTCCTCAAAGAGATAGAGAGGGAAATCAGTGCATCCTGGATTGTAGGGTAGTTTAGGTCATGCCAAAAGAATATATTTTTTGCTCCAAAATATTTCCAACGCTCTATTGTGTTTCTCCAGAAGACTGGTCGTTCTCATTTTTTCCCCCAGAGAGCATCAGAGGAATGAATTGTTCTGTTCCAGGACATAAACGAACACCATCTCATGTTAAGGCGCGTTTGAGTTCTGCCTCCAGAACTAACGTATTGCATGTTGCGAAGGGGAAGGAGGTCACTTACATTCCTCCGTGGCAGGGGACGCTACGTTGCACAGGCACAGAAGCGATCTCGCCCTGCTGGAATTTCCTTATTGTCTTCTGGAGTGATTTGTAGACTCTTCCTAATCCCATGGCAGGGTCGCCAGTAATGCAACTCATGTGTTATTCACTCCCCATAAACTTCTCATAGCCGCGCATATTTTCTTATCGTGCAGTTGCTATGTCGGTTAACGCCGTAGCAACAAGTTAAAGATGCAGTGACGATGCTTGAACAGGGGGAGGGGAAGCTTGCTTCACCAGCAACTCTCTCCTACAAAAGAGAAAAAAGCTTGGTAGTGCCTTTTGCTCATGTCCTGCCCATTTCCTTTACAAGCCCATAATATTCAAGTCACGATCAGTGGCGTCACTGAAGGAGGCCAGTGTGGGCGACGACTCCCCCAGAAGTGAC
This sequence comes from Lepisma saccharinum, assembly GCF_977018435.1. Taxonomy (NCBI): domain Eukaryota; kingdom Metazoa; phylum Arthropoda; class Insecta; order Zygentoma; family Lepismatidae; genus Lepisma; species Lepisma saccharinum. Next base: position 7,953,897 of record NC_139237.1, read on the forward strand.
TAGCACTGCCAGAAGATTTAGAAAGAAATTATTTGACAATACGACTAAAACTGAACTCCGTGGTACTACTGCCCCTGAGGGCCAAGGCCTGCGAAAAGAATTTTGCTTCATTGATGCATTGTCGGCGCATCAAGTCCTATGGATTCTCCTTAGCTGGTTTTCTACAAATACTTCTTCTTTCCAAGTATCTCTTCAATTGGGTCGTCACCTAAAGTTGGGATTCCCACCGGGTATCGAAGATAATACAGTTTTCACCAAAGACAAGATGTCTTGCCAATCACCTACATGGGGTATAGTTTGTTTCCTCATGGGATTCATTACTTGTGACTGCTTAAGCATAAAATATTTATTCGACATTATCATTTGTCTCGTGCTTTTAAAGTCTGACTACCATGCGAGAGACCCGGGTTCGATCCCCGGCGGGGAGAACCGGTATATTTTCAACCTGTTCAAGCTGTTCCCGAAATCCATTGAGCGTCGTAAAAACTGGGAAACTCTAAGGGGGGTATAGGCGGCCAGGGCATGGTGCTGATCACATTAGCACCCCCACCTTCGGCGTGATCACGAAAGTGTGGGCCCTAACTCCACACCCCCTTCATGGCGTGGTGCAAAGCACAGGGAGTACTTTACTTTACTTGTGCTTTTAACTATATGTATTCTAACACTGCGCATCCAGAGAGCGCATCTTCTATTGTCTACAGATGAATAAGTTTATTATTATTATTAGCTGGTTGTGAGAATAGAGCCTACGACAGCCATGTGATTTACTTCAAATCTGATGGCGCTAACCAACTACACACACACAAATTCTGCACTTATTTTTGCTCAACTGTTATTTTTATTTTCTGAGAAGGGGAACCCCTATTTGCCTGAATTCTACATTGGGTTGCTTTGTAGCGTTTTGGACCATTGAAATGATGGCTGTTTCTTTGAGTTTTCTCAGTTTCAAATATGGTTCCTTGTGTGGTGTTGTTCCATTGAATTCTATGTGATTCATTCCATGCACACTACTTTATTTTTATCTACCTATTTCACCTTTGCGCCTATGCTGTTCTCTAGAGAGTGGGATAGATGAACACAAGCAGCACCCATGCAAAGGCAGTGAAGAGAGGAAGGAAGAGGAGAAAGTGAAGATAAAAGAAGATAAACAGAGATAGATAAGCAATGAAAGAGGGGCAGAAAGAACGAAAGGGAGAAATTAGGAATCTTAGTAGGCATGACTTAATTACCGAAGTAGAGATCACCTGAAAACATTTCGTCCACACGAAGGGAATTATTAGCTGGCTGCACTGGACGGATTGAAGCCAGAGCATTCTAAATAAGAGTTACATAACTCCTAGTGGCAATTCTAGACATAATACTTAGAACTAAGAACAAAATAAAGTTATTTCAATTAGGATCTGAATTTGTTTTCTTAATAAAATACATTTATTTTCTTAATGAAGTTAAATTATGCTTCCTTGAGATTGACTTATAATGCATCATTTGAAGAGTTCTCTGTGCTATACTTTCATTAATGTGTGATACGGAACTTACTTTTGTAATTTTTGGACAAGCATAATGAGGTCAAACCGTGTTATTTATTATAAAACGTAATATGACAAAATAAATAGAAAAGTGTTTAATAAATTGGACAAATGCACACATATAATTTACCTTAGTTCAATGATTAAAAGTATGTGTTTCCGTCAAATACAGGGTGTTTCCGTTACCTTGTTCCAAACTTGCACGGTGGATGAAGTCTGACCCAAGTACCAATATGAGATAAGGAACCTCGGTCCGGAAATGCAGCATTAAAAAGTTATGAGCCAATACTATTTGGGGCTTTATATGACAGTGCAATACGACAACTGAGAGATGCGGCTTGTAGATTTAATACGGACGTTACTACAGTATATCGTAGCACTCTACGACGAAAACATTACAGTAGGTGTTCAAAATGGCGGCCCCAAGATTCGATGATAGCATCGCAAGAAGCTCTGTCGCATCTGCTGTAACATCCCCGGAGTCATTCTGACGATATTACAGGCAGCAAGGATAGTTGCCAGAAAGAGATACAAAGGGTGTCTATCGGTTCAGCACCCAATTGTCAATTGTTTGAGTGAGGAGGACCTGTTGGCAAGAATCCTTGCTATATCGTCAGAACGACTCCAGAGCGGATACGACGGAGCTTCTTTCGAAGCTGCCGGCTGCCATTTTGAACACCTACTGTAACGCTTTCGTCGTAGAGTGCTACGATATACTGTAGTAACGTCCGTATTAAATCTACAAGCCGCATCTCTCAGTTGTCGTATTGCACTGTCATATAAAGCCCCAAATAGTATTGGCTCATAACTTTTTAATGCTGCATTTCCGGACCGAGGTTCCTTATCTCATATTTGTACTTGGGTCAGTCTCCATTAACCGTGCAAGTTTGGAAAAAGGTCAGGAAAAACACCATGTATATTCTTCCCACGACAAATTTCCTACAAATAGTGATAATCGTGTGTGAATGGTAATTGAATTTAATACAACTTCAGCAAAATTAGCACAAGCTTATTTTTCAAAAATATTTTTACTATATCATCACCGAAAGGAAGAATTTAGTTCTACTCGTTTGTGAATTGCTAGTTTACGCTATTTCAATGCCTTGGGACAAGTTTAGTTTTGAGAAATAACCAACTACTGTCTCGCACTGTTATTTTAATGCAATTTTAAGATTTGTGTATATTGTACACAATTAGAATAATCGTAAGCAAAACCTTAGTTAACTATAGAATCAACGAATAGAAGATTACAATGGCAATTAGTTGCAGATGGTTGGTTAGTTTATACAATTTCAGTTGGTTCACAATTATCAGAATCGTTAGAAGATATTTTTTATAAATATTTTAACCCAGACTCAGCAAAATCGAATTTGGTTAACATAACACGCTCTAATTTTAAATAAATACTTAATAGACATTGCTATGGAGACGTACAAAGTTACTTACATCATGAATAATGCCGAAGTGGAAGAGAAAGTTTACACTCAAGGACCTCGAAATTTCTGAACGTTAACTTGTACGTTAGAAGTTCCTCCTCTAACAGCAGAAGTTGAAGAACTCGTGCGGTACAATTCTTCTGGTAAATCTCATTAGCGTAATTGTTCATCCGAACTGACGTTCTGGAGAGGCTGTACAATTGTGTTGCACACCCAGCTTCCATTTTCTTACACCTTCATTCTATTAGCAGTTCTTAAGCTCACACCAGGAATTGGACCTTACATGTGGTACAGGAAATTCTGCCAATACGTAGGGCCTCCCTGATGGGGTAGTGATAACGTTGTCGCCTCGTAATCGAGGTTTCCGGTATCGATCTTTGATGGAGGTACATAATGGTTTAAACTGCAGGTCCAGTTTTGATTTGAGTATCTGTGTATAATATTACACTCGAGAAACAAACAAACAAAACAATATGCAAATTATTCAAGTATGTAGAACCGTGATTACGGTACAAGGTACACACCGATATAAAAAACTCAATATGAAAAACTCAATATGCTGACCAAGGCAGAAATATATTTTATTATAAAACATAAACTAAACGTAACGTTTCAAACTTCTAGCAAGGTTTTCTTCAGACTATGTACCAAGTACAAATGTAACAAAGTACAAGAACAGGACGATATATATACACAAAAAAACTCCCCTCCGGACTATTAGAAAGTTGTTCTGAAACATTCTAGCAGGTGGCTTTCCCTTGTCAACTTTACTTTCAGCTGAAAGTGAATGTGGTTGGACTCTTTATCTCACGCTCTATTCTTATTCCTTCTTCTCTCCTCTTTCTCTCTTGTCCTTTCCACTCTTTCTAACACCTTCTTCCATTCTTTGTTTAACTTCAGTCCCCCAATCTAGTTCACTGTGTCTTCTTCACCTTTCTTCTCTATTTCCTTGGCCTCTTTCCATTTTCTCACTAGCATTCTGTTCTCCTATCCTATCTGCTTAGCCTCATCCCACTCTATGTCATGTCCTGTTTCCCTCGTGTGTTTAAATATCGCATTTCCCTCTCTCTTTTAAGTCGTACATCATCCCTATGTTGTTTCAACTTGTCTTTCAGCCTCTTTTTCGTTTCTCCTATGTACACACTCTGACATTCTTTACATTTCACTTCGTAGATAATCCCTTCCTCTTCCTCTTCTCTGTTTTCCTTTTTCTTGTTAGCATTCTTCGCTATTCTTAAGATGCTTCTCCCTCCATTCCTGTAAGTTTTAATGCCCGCTTTTCTAAGCACTTCGCATATCTTTTCTGTGGTCTTCCCCGTACTCCTTATTCCAAACAGCTTCTCCTTTTCTTTCTCTTCCTCTTTTTCTTTCTCTTCCTATTTTCTTTCTCTTCCAATTCTCCCCTGCCACTTTTCTTCCTTCTTCTGTTTATGTACAGTCTATCCTCCTTCTCATAGCCATTCTTTTCCAGCTGTTTCCATAGGCTATTTATTTTGCCTTCTTTTTCACATTCTTTCATGCATATTTTCTTGATTCTGTCCTCCATATTCTTTATAAAATTTATTTTTGTCACCTCACTTACATCACTTCTTTTGTGGCAGAATAACCCTGCTGCACACTTCTTCTGATGCCAAGGGGTTTCAATTTAGGTTGTTTGAAGAGACGTTAGATGCATTTTACATTACTCTTCATAAGTTTCGTTATAGTGAAAGAAATTTTAATTTGCCGACTAAAATATATCTTCTTGTTGCTAATATGTATAGTTCTCATATTAGGTGAAGTATGCAAATAACATTGTTTCTGACACTCCCTGATCTTTTTTAAAAACAACTCAGTCGTACCACTACCTTTCTGAACAACTAAGGCATCATCCCAGTTGCCAAAATAACCATATTGAGAAACGTCCCTCTTCATTTAGAATTTACATTTTTGAGGTTTTTTGAGTTGTTGTAAGTCCACTTTACGCTCATCTAAGCTAATCAGAACTTGAAGACTTACAATGTGATAAAAACCACCACTCCATTGCAGGAAAGCTCAGATTTCAACTGAAGAATGAATGAAAAAAGCTCGAAATCGGATCAAAATGAGAGGAAATATTTACAGAAAAGCTCATATTTTTACTGAATATACCCACCCCACCGAGTAAGGAAATTATAACAGTATCGTCATCCCATGTAGTAGCCGAAATGATACGAAAGAACCCAATGCGCAGGTAACTGCAACTATTTTTAGCATCAATAATTGCAAGCACCTTTCCTCGACTGTGCAAGGCTTTTTTCTGTCTACATGACCCTTTAATAGGCCCTGCAGGAAGAAATCAGGTGGCATCAGTTCTGTTGATCTTTGCGACCGCAAATGTATCAAAATTAATCAACCACAGAATTACCCTTGAATTTCCATGATGTTTGCTTTAGATGTGGGAACCTTGAGCCATCTTGTGGCCTGGGGGATCCAAGATTAACGAATTTTCTGAAAGAGCATGTTGGTGGACGCCTTATGTCCTACTTATAAACCCAGACTGATATTGTGATCCCACGTTCAAGTCTCCACTCAGCCAATAATTTTTCTTTTCATGTTTTCCGGCGTATGATATAGTTTTCAATGTATAATTTATTAAATTGTCCAATTGTTTTCACTATCGTTTAAAACAGTTTGAGAATAAGTTTTGAAAGCACAACGTCGACTACAATGTGCTGCAATATTCGTTAGAGATTTTTATTGCGTTTATCAGAAACATTTCAAGAATGAAGAGCCTAGTGTAACAACGTTAATCAAAATATTATTTGTTCCGTACAAATATCGGAACGTCTAGTAGTTCATGCATGTATTAAAGGAGACTTTAAAATATTCGTCACTTTCATAAGATGACAATACTAACAATAAATGAGATATTAATGATAGCGTGAACTGAGATTAATAATTACAGACGCGTTCTTGCTTTCACTAGATAGTTGCTGTTGAGCGATAGATTTATTCCTCAGCTTTCCGTTCAGGAGCATACGGCGAGAACATCGCGTGGTTTATTCGCAGTCTCAGGCGACCTTGACTGTTGCTGTAAAAGGATTTCCTTATAACATGAAATTCTTGCCATGAGAATTGACTTACAAAGAAGAGAATTTCGTCTGTAAGGAAACTGAGGACGTGTGGAAACTCACAAGAAAATTTGTTTAGTTGAATTTGTGGCGATTTCTAAAGCTTACCTTTACACCCTGTCTGGAACATCGAGACGCGTGTGGAACTAAGGCGCTACCCGTTAATGTGATTAAAGCGAGACACTAAAAACACAAAATAATACCTACTTAACCTATTGACGTTACCGGTTTTGCATACGAAGAATAAAGTGGTGAGTAGTTTGCTTTGGTGTGTGGGCCCAATTAAGATATAAAAATCAAGTTTTTAGAAATATGCAGAGCTGTCCAGCTTGTAGTGCAGTATTAGAGGGAAAAGGTTAGGAAGACGATTAGCTCGTTCGGGCGTTCCGCTTCACTCAGCACTGGAGAAATTGAATAAGTTGGGAATTCAGTTACTTGGTGGTGCACAAGAGACATTTGATTCCATTTATACAAACAGGCGCAAAACATGATAAATCGGAAAGTCATTGATATTTCTGAGATACCGGGTGTTTCATAAATAATTGAGATGTTACAACAATTTATTTCAAGTGAAGTATTGAACTTGCGTTAATGAAACCAATCCAGAACAAACGAGCGACTCAAACAGTTTTTTTTAACACCTACAAATGTTCAATGTATTCACCACGTGTGACACGGTACACATCGACACGATAGCCTAGCTCTTACCACACTCGCATGAACATGGGCCTGTGAATAATGTCTATCGCTGCGTTGATACGCTCCCTTAGGGTTGCGATATCACACGACGTCGGTGAGACAAATATTCTGTCTTTGATGAAACCCCACAAAAAGATGACACATAGTGTAAAGTCCGGTGATCTTGGGGACCAAAATATTGCACAAAACACTGTGAGTGATGTGGTTGATTTGAGTGTCGCCTAGCGACAGGGATATAAACTCTCAGCATAACAAAACATCAGGCGCAACCTGTTTGCATCCCTCGATCGGTCTGGACCGGTTTCATTAATGCATGTTCAATAGTTTACCTGCAATAAATATTTGTAACCACTCGATTATTTATGAAACACTCGGTTTTCCATTGACTTTAAATGAAATCGTTTCACACCCGCACCCAAATATACGTAACTTTATGACAATGAGTTGCAGTGCCAGACCTCTGCCATAAAGCTAATATTTTGTAAATTCAGTTTATTTATAACTATTTTGCCATACTGGAGATGCAGACTATTTCGAGTAGTCGACTCATACTCTCGCCACAGAGTGTTCGAAATTCGAGCCTGGGCGTGAGTATTTCCTTGCGAATGTTCCTTCATCAATTTAATCTAACCATCTTCATCCTTACTGATTAGCCAAAGTAGCAGGAAAAGCGACGCAATGGAAGAAGGCTCAAGGGTGTATTTCGGGACAGAGTTAGTGGTAAAATCAATACACGGTTGGAAAATCCATATACTATCTGTTGGCAATTAGCAAATGAGAGGAATTAAATCCAAGCCTGAGGGTTACAATAATCCTTTTGCAGATAATTGCAACGCCGATTACAAGCAGAATCATTTTCGGGTTGGACGTGCGAGTAGAGTATAATATGCTCTTGTTGTTAGTTATGTGTATTGAGTGCGTGTACTTTGTTCGTTCCAATACAATGCGTCAACATAATGTTTGATCCACGTGGAGAAAAGAATAGTTTCGCAGACTTTTAAGGTAATAAGCAGCAAAGCTGAAAAGAAGTACCATATGCACTGATCGTGGCGGGAAAGCTTTTGAGAAAATATCACCGAAAAACAATTAACATTGAAAATCTGTTAAAAATTAAAGCGATTATTTGATAAGTTGCTCTTGTCTTGATCTCTAACATGTGGAGACGGAATGCACGCAAGGTTGGATGGAAACATCTATGATGGGAAAAGCGTGTGGACACAAGAAATTCATCAAAGTTGATCATTGTAGCTACCCGATATTATTCACAGATTAGCTTAGCTATCAAGATGATATTTTCGAAAAAAAAATGCCACGTTCTCTACTGCGGTAATACTGAATTCTTGCAATTCTTCTGGCTTCTAATACTGTCAACATAATCATTAGTTGAGTTTGTGTCTTGCAATACGTATGTTTTTCCTTCATCACTTTCATGTAATCATTCAACCCCATCATCGCTGTTACCAAACAAATTTCTCAAATTAATCACAATTTACTTTCCACAAGTGCAAATTTCCCTAATTCATAGAACTTAGAAACATGAGGTAGTAGTTTCAATTCCACAATGTTTTATTTTTGTCCAGGCAGCTAACTACGTAGACAGCGGACATTGTTTTCTGTAAAAGTCTCAAACATTTCTATCTGTAAGCTGAAGAAATATGTGACCATGATGGTACTATTCTGTGTGTACCCCCCTCTTAAATGAGCAAATCTTCTGTTATGATGAAAGGATACTGTTGGTGTGAGTTCTTTCTGGATAATTAACCCTTTTCCGATAGTCATGTAAGTTAAATGTAAACGTATACTACACTCACCTCTGGATGGAGGGTTGTAAACGAACACGCTACGAAGATGAAGGTCCTACGTTTGAACTATTGTCAAGGGTAATTGAAACTTTATCGAACAGGGGATTAAAAGTAGAAAGGGAATTTTGGAAAAATCAGAATGGAATTTTTAGTCTGAACCTGGAACAACACAGGAAAGAGAACTGCAGAATGAAAGTGAAGGGTTTGGGGCCGGGCTGCTATCCCGAGAATGAAACCTGTTTCGCACAAGTTTTATTAATTCCAAATGGTTGAAACCTCTTGTTCAATATTCTCAGCATTGTCTCCTTGTGTTTTCAAAAGACTGAAAAATTTGAAAATCAGTTGCATTTAGGTTTCTGAACTTCTATGAATCCAATATGCTAGAAGTTTTGGGGGAATTAAACCCTAAAACCCCCTCTAAATACGGTCATGTTGTCGCCGTCTCTGAATGAGAAATACATTTATAGTTTTGGACAAGGAAAAGAAAGAGAGAGGAAAAGAGAGAAACAGAAACTAGTACAGAGAGAGAGAGAAACAAAGAAAGTGAAAGCAAAGGCAGATGCAAAGGAAAATATTTTGACAGGAAGGAAGAAAGTGAAGGAAAAGCAGGAAGAAAGGATATAAGTAGAGAGACAGAAAAAGAGAAAAATATATTTAGAAAAATAAACGTATAACGCATGACCACCGTTGCCCACCTGAAGGAGAACAAAATTTTCTGGTGACGTTACTTGTCGCGGTGATTTTTGCCACTTTTTGCCTCCACACTATGGCCTATTGATGCTAAACTACTACCAAGAGAAAGTATCCCTCCTACCGTTATGGCACCTAATTGCCGCTACTGGACATCACTGAGAGTTTTAAAATTAATATCATATTTAAAATATGAAAGTCAATTTAATATTAGCCAGGGAGCACTTTTGCGAGCTAAATATTATTCCAAAACGTTTTTTAGTTACTCTCTGCACATATTACCATATTAACACGTGTCATTCAGTTGCTTGTGAAACAGGGATCTGAAATTTTGTTGTAGAAAAAACATCAATAAATATATCTTGTTATCTAATATGCTGACTGGAATTCTTGTTTAAAGGGAATTTTATATTGTGTGTGTGTTGAAGTTGAAACTTTGTTCGATTTTTTTTTCAAATTATAACATTTATTAACCTTATATTTAATTATACTGAAACGTTTATTTCCGACAAATCTAGTACCAAATGTTCACTTCCACCCTGATGGTAATGTTTCAACCGACGGTCGCGTGCACGTTGTATTGGATGCATGATTTATGAAACTGTTCCCGTCGTGTTGTGACGTTAGGGTTAATTCGATGGGGACAAAGCAATAGTCGTGGCGTCGAGGAACACCCCTCCAGGATTCTGTTGAAGCTGCGTGATCCTGTCGTTCCATCTTTCCTTCCATTCGCCCCTCGTCCGCTCGGCGCTGTTTACGAATGCAAATACAGCAGAGAGAGTACGATGTTTGCATTCTGGGCATTTCTGGAGCTGGAATCTATCATGGAAAAGCATCCAGTAATCCAGCTGTGCGGAGAAACCACAAGTCTGGCTTTTACATCTCTCTTTAGTGACATTATGAATTTTGTTTCAGTGGCTGGAGGCTTTAATAGCAGTGACCATTAGTGTTTCTTTGCCCTTACATACGATTGCATTAGAATTGTACAGTCACGGACAGTTCTGGGTTCGAGCAAAGTCATTGACCTATTGCGTTGAGACGGCGCTACAGGGGTGCTAGAGGGGCTGTAGCCCCCCCCCCCCAAATAACAGGTCGCAGCCACCCTGAATTTGCCTGGATAATAGTGGTCACTGATAATTTGATACTAAATAATTGGTCAATCATGCTACGATATCTGCTGCCTGCGTGACAGGTGGACAATGTAACAATATAATTATTTCATTTTATATAAAAAATTCATGCCAAGTATATGATGGAACAAAATGCAACATCTCAGTGATTTATCTTTGGAACTGTCTGTAAAATATGTCACTGGTAAAATTATACCGTAGAAAAGTTTTGTTGTTTAGTTACTTTTGTAGATTTAGATTTAGTGTTGATCAAGCAACAAGATCCGTCTCTCTACATCAGCCATAATAGCGTTAGCATCACATCAAATGCTATTTATTCAGATAATACATTACTGCGGCGTGTCCAAACATCTCCAGTTTCAGTATTATTTCCAAAATGAAGGCAATATCTGAAGAGTCAGGGGAGGGTGTGGGTGTGTGTGTGTGTGTGTGAGAGAGAGAGAGAGGGTTCCAGCGGGACATGTCCGACATATTGGATCTAGGGCAAATTTTTCAAATGGCAAGGGGATCATGTGGAAATGAAATCCTAACCTAGGGAAAATTCCTGACGTAATGGGAAGAAACTGAATTGTCATTTCCGTGATCAGCATTATAAATACTTCCAGAATCACCTATTGGTTTGAAAATAACCAAAATTTCCTTTGTATAAATGTATTTTGTTGCGTTTTGTAATAGGTGTAATGGAATGGCGAATATAGGAATTTTGATTGTGAAATTGTAAAAATTCCTGAAAAAAATGAATGTCATGTGCGTGATCAGAATTCAAAATACTTCCATAATCAGTTATTGATTTGAAAACATTCGAACTATTTCTCAAAATGTCGACCAGTGACATTAAGGGTTTATTGTTCGATTTAGACGTTGTCCCCAGAAGTCATTGTCTACTTCTAGAAATCAACCAATGAGATGCGATTGCTACTTATAATATATAATTTATGATTTATTGTTAGTGTTAGACACTTCATTAGGCGATCATTTAATTTTAGATTTCAAGGTGTGATCAATCACTGTTAATTGAGTATTTACTGTTAGTTTTAGATCTCCCGTGGGGTTGGAGGAATTACCCCTTCTGTCTTCCCCTTAATCTACTCATGTTATAGCAACTAGTCTCAGCCGTTGGTTTCAAACTCGACAGTTTTAAAAGGATATTTTTTTAAAAAATATACAAATTTTTAAGAGTTCCCACGAAAAGAATAGTTTATACGCCTGTTTTTTAATTCACGAAGCTTTTGTTTAAAAAATATATATACCCCACCCTTATTCAAAATTTTACAAAGAGTTGGAAAGTATGTTTTCTTCCTTTACCGTAATATTGGCAACAGAGGTTTGACTTTTATTGAATTATCTCTCTCTTTTACTGATTTGTTTCAACTTAACGTCCCGTCGATCACACATCTATGATACAAACTATTTTTTTTCTTGTTAACATTTCTAAACGCCTTGAATCGAGCCTTCTCTCTAGAGAACATTCCTGACCTTCAAGTGCTCTACTTGTGTTGCGAAGGTGTGATTTGTTCTCAGCGTGTTGTATTAATCTGGGTACATAGTGACCGAGCTCGTTACTATTTTCAAATTTTGTTTAAGTAAAGAGAGGAGGAAGAGATAATGCCATTCACAACTTAATTTTAACTAATGAAGATACCATGCTACCGAAAGTCCAGCTGATTTGGTAGATTTCTATGAATTAAGCTGAAATATATTTTGTACAATAAATGCAAGTAAGACAAATAAAACGAAAAAGTAATAAGAATCATAATTACAAAGGCATCGGGTATTATTGAAAGCAAGAAATGTTAAAGCTGTGTATCAAACTGATACATTCTGATTGGGGCTATCTTAATTTTTTCACATTTGTTAATATTTTCAGGAAAAATATAAAACATGATATATAGAAGATAAAGACGTAAAATAAAATAGCATCAAATTTAAATCAGCTACGGAAAATGACAAACGTAATAATTGATTAAAAAAACATAATCTCGGAATATCAAGCAGGTGATTTCCGTATGGGCTTCCGAGCTTTCGAGATCTAACATTACCTTTAAAATAAGAGTGACGTCAGCTCTCGAAAGCTCGGAAGCCTATCCGGATATTAAGTGGTAGATATCCGAGAAAATCTCTTCATAATTCGCGGCCAGGAAAAGCTTAAAAATGTTATGTTATAAAATTAAATAATTTAAGAATAAATAATAAAACCTAAAATTGGAAATATCATTTTTGATAAATTGCGACTGATCCGAGACATCAAATTATTGCGTTCGACAAAGAGTTAAAGTTAGATCTTGAGGGCTAACTTCAGTCAAAAAATGTTATAAAAGGTCATGTAGCGGAACATGTTTCACAGACCAATTTCTTACTAAAATCAAAGATTGGATGTACTCTTCAACTTGCAGACAAGTTACCAAGAGCCATGTTTATTAATTACCAAGAACATATGATTCTGTATGTTCGGAGAAAGTTACAACGGAGAGTTGCGATTTCCACGAATAAAAAGTTCCTCTTTTTCCAATAGAGAAAGAGGAAGGAATGGTTTGGAAAAACGCGTTTATCTAATAGCTCAATTGACGGCGCATGGTTTCTGCCTTTGACAGTGACTGCTTGGTTGATTTACTGCACAAGCGACCGTGAAGCACGCATGAATTCCATTATTGGCTAACTGCGCATCCGATAGATCGTCAACACACATGGACTAAAACAAGTAGACGGCTTTAAGCAGTGACAAACACCTCAATCTCTGGAATTTTAAAACCATGAAGGATGTAAAATTTAAATAACTGATATTATGTCGGATGTAACCAATTCATCTTACAAATCTTACAAACGAAGTGTTTTCGAAAGAAGTGTTTCTTATAATAGCCAATTGACTTTAAGGGGATAATGCCATGTTTTAGTAGGCGGTAATTTTTAAGGTGACTTGAAGGTCACTCAACTTTTTTAAATGAACACCTAATTTATATTTTTATTTCTTTTACTAAAATAAACAACTTTTGTAGAAACTATTTTTCCATTCATCGCGTAGTTTCACAGATATTTGACACATAAAAAGTGGAAAGCGAAATTAATACTATTTACCGAGCACCGGAATTTTCATGGTCCACAAGATGATACGCACTTCTTGGGGTTGTAGAAGGCACTTAGTAGATCAAGTTTTGTTAAGGAACCCATGTCCGGAAATGTACCGTTTTGGTACTACACAGATGCTAAGATCACATAATTTCATATCTCCCGCTTTACCTGCGTCGCTACAAGAGCTGCTCAATGTGGCGACTCTGGAGTTCGTTGCAAACAGTGTACCTCCGAAAGATGTTTTCATGCCCACGCTCAAAAATACCGGGTGTCTGCTGCAGCCAGAACTCGTGGAACCACGTCTTCCTCCGACACTAAGGAGTCTCATAAACAAGACTCTTCATGTGGCGCCATACGAAAAAGTCAATGTCCCCGTATGTTTGATTGAGATGTTGTCGTACGTCATGGGAAAAGCGTGCTGGTGCGCCATCATGTTGGAACCACATGTGCTGTGTAAACAGATTGTAAACAGAGGACGTTTGAAGCAGTACACATGACATCAGGTGACTGATGACGTAGCCCTTCGTCAATGTTGGTTGCATACCGTTAAGCGGAAGATGTGAAATTATGTATTCTTGTCATCTGTGTACTACCAAAACGGTACGTTTCCTTATCAAAACTTCATCCTCTTCAAAATTTCCTCTACAACCCCTAGAAGTGTGTAATGGCAATTCTGAATCACCCTCCTGTATATATATATATATACAGGGTGATTCAAAAGTCGCGCGACATAGGACAACTCCGTTATTTGTGCAGATACCGAAAAAACGATTGAGGGCATAAGTGTAGGAAATACATTGTTGGAAATCATGAGCGTAATTGTTGCGACAGCAGATGGACCATTTATTAGTCTGCTTGAAATCACAAACAAAACAAAACAAAATGACTGTCAAAATGGCAAACGGAAAGAAACACAAACAAATCAATGTCATAGCCGTACTCCATTTACGACCGAACAACAAAATTGACAATCGCAATAGCAATAGCAACCGCACGGAGTGGCAAACTGATACAAAGGAACGACCTGAACTGACTTGTCCAGCAGCTGCACCGCTGGGACACTACCGGAGGAATTATTCAAATTGATTGCCATCCTGTTGACGGCACATCCGAATACGATTCACAGAACTCTTGCGCACTTTACGTAACACCATAGGTGTTATTGCTGCACAGGCTCCTCTGATGTTTTCCTGAAGTTCCTGCAGTGTTTGGGGCCTGTTTCTGTACACAACAGATTTGAGATGGCCCCAGAGGAAAAAGTCAAATGGTGTCATATTTTGGCGACCAAGGCGGCCATTCCACGGGACCCCTGCGACCTATCCAACGCCCAGGTAAAACTTCATTCAGCAATTCGCGAGTTGTTAGTCCGAAATGCGGCGGTGCTCCATCTTGCTGAAAGAAAACCCCCCGTCGTTTTACTAGGGGTAGATTATCCAAATAGGGCAGGAGTGTCATCTCAAGATGCTCTCTTTAGAGTTCAGCAGTGAGCTTGTTGTAAAGAAATACGGGACCGATAAGAACATCCCCGTGTATGCCACACCACACATTTAACCTTGGGTCAGTCTGATGATGAGCATCTACAGCAATGTATGGGTTCTCGGTTGCCAAATACACAGCGTTATGTCTATTCACTGTTCCGTTCAGACGGAAACAGGCCTCATCGCTGAAAAGAATATCAGCTTCAAGATGTGGCTGCTGCGTTCGTCTTTCAGTAAACCACTCACAGAACTGCACCCGTCTATCTGTGTCATCTCCATGCAATTCCTGGACAAGATTCACACGATATGGATGGAAATGATTTCTGGATAGTATCCTGGACACGGATGCTTGACTGATGCCACATTCTTGAGCCACTTTTCGTGTTGACCGTCAGCTTAGCTAGTACGCTAGCTGAGGTTGCATGATCTGTTGTTGTACGTGGCCGCCCAGACCGTCGTTTGTTCGCTCCAGTAAACGACCAATGGTTGCATGATGTGGCGGTGGTTGATCTGGATGCCGTCTTTGATATTCGTCAGCAGCTTCCCGTAGACTCATCCCTGCAACATGGATAAGAACCATTTCCACCCTTTCCTGAATTGTGTACTGGGACATTGTTGTTGATTACTGGAAAAAAAAGAAAAATTCAAGATTACAGTCATGATTTAAAACGTATTTTCCAACAATTTTATTCTTGTTTCCTGCACACAATGTAAATAATACAAATGCAACATCACGGTCATGATTTCAAACATATGTCCAACAATTTTGGCCTCTGTCGTTTTTTCGGTATCTGCACAAATAACGGAGTTGTCTTATGTCGCGCGACTTTTGAATCACCCTGTATATATATACATACATACATACATACATACATACATACATACATACATACATACGTGTGTGTGTATGGGCAGGTGTTGTATGTGTGATAAATAAATGATCAGAATCATTATTTTATGTCCAAAGACAGGACAATGTAATGTGAAGTGAATCTCATAAGCCACTGTCCAGTTTTCACGTTTTGATTATTCTTGAGAAGTTCATTTGATTTATTCGGCCAGTTAATGCCAAATTAGTTTCAAAACATTTAACTCCTTTCACTCATATTTACTTTAAAATTATTTATTTATTAGGATATTGAAAACCTTAGTATTCTAGGCTTACATATTCCCACGAACTACTGTGAATAACGCTACAATATGTACTTTACAGATCATACTAGAAATACTCCTAAAATTGTTTGTAGAATAAAAATCACAATTGAGAATATATCCAAGTGTATTAATATTTCTATCAAACCATTTACACGTTACATAACAACTTTTAATTTTCGTGCATAGTAATTTGACAAATAGTGTCTGAATTGCCTCTGTTTTAGCTATGTGGTATTGAGCTCTTGAGCTCTACCAAACACAACAACATTCAAATGTTGTATGTACAAACAATTATGAAATATGAGAACATGAAAATTTTAAGTTGTTAAAAGAAGGTCAAATAAAAACATAATACCTAGTATTTTTACTTGATTTGTATATTTTATGTGTCCCTAAATAAAAGGGATGAATTAATAATTATTTGTAGGTCCTTATAACAATAAAGCACACAAAATGAAGTTTAATCAAATAATTGGAATAGTCTTTTTCGCGTACACACCATCACTCTGCATTTATTAAGATTAATTAAAATTCCATTGTTTTGAAACCATCGTACTACAGTCTTTTGTTCATTTTGCAACGTCCTTCGGAGGAGAAGGGGAAATAGCTTAGTTAGCTAAGTGTTACAAGTCTACCCATAATGCTAACCTTTTTCTCCAGCGGTGGCATGAGACTCTATTTACACTCAGGGTTCGGGTGTATGTTGCACTTAGAGGGCTATGACGTAGTTGACCAGTTAAGTTCATTGACAACTCAAAATTAACTAAAACATATAAAGGTTTATTTCATCACAAACTCAAGCAAGAAAGGAACGTAGACCCTTTTACAGTAGTTTTATACATCCAACTTATAGTTTCACAGATACAGATATATATTCATATTTGGGGCCTCTCTATATAGTTACGGCCTTTGGTAGTTGAACTATAAAAAAACTTTTAACCTTTAAAGAAAAGGGAACAGGTAAACCCATACAACTTCGTATATGATACCTAGTACTTTTGTAGGAAAAACAATCACAAAGGGTGTATAAACAAAGCATCTATAAGAGAAAGATTAGTGTAACTTTGGAAACGGCTTTTTGTTTACATGTAGGAGTAACAGGCCAAAAACTAAGGAATAGATTCTAAGAAGCGAATTTCCCAGCATCGAGGAGACGGGGTTTCGCTGTTACCATCCCCAACGTCTAGATGACGGAGTTTAAGAAAGAAAAAGGTACCTAAATATCTCTAGCCCGAAAGCGGGGTGGGTCCTCTCACACTAAAGTGGAGTAAATTTCTCTCACCAGAAGGTGGAGTGGGATATCTTTTTCTCTCTCCTGTTAGGAGGAGTTTACCTCTTGCCCGTAGGCAGAGCCCTACTTCTCTCGTCCGCAGACGGAGTCGAACTGAGTTGCTAGCCCCGCTCTCGCCTTTATATTGGGTCGGCGACGCTAGCGTAAGCAAGTGGAAGAAATATAAACTATTAAAAGTATATTCTTACATTAAATATTAAGTTAGTTTACCAAATTAGAGGTGTAACCTGTTTTTAAATTGATACATTTCTTATTACATATTTTTATTAGAAAGGTCACAAAAATAGAGGTGCGACTCGTACAAATTGTGACGAGACGGGTTCGTTACAATTTTGTAACCGTAAAACATGTTAGTCAATTTTTATTTCCGTAAATGTTTTTAGAAGACAGAGTCAATAACACTCACTATAACTGTTAAAATTGTAAGTAAAATTTGTTTAAGTGGAGTTTCTCGTGGCACTCCACAAGGGTAATTTATGTATTTATTTATTTTTGCTTCCTCAATTTTAACTCTAAAGTTTCTATTTTTTTAGTAACTCCAAAACGTTTCATAAAATCTATGTTATATTCCAAGAATATGCCGTTTATGTAATTATAATAGTTCATGGTTCACTGAATCAAAAGTTTTTGAAAAAACTATAAAAATTGAATTTCATTGGGATACCTTAATAAGAGTTTTATAGAATTTTTTAAAACTAACGCATGGAGTAACCGAAGATCTATATTTTGCAAATCCGCGCTCGAAAGAAAAACCAAGATAATCTGCATTACACGTTCACACAGTTTAGCTATTCTATTTAAGGTAGTTATTGGCATATAGTTATATACGTATGTTATTTAGTTTCCCGTCTTTATTTTATCTTGGAACTGGAAAAATAGAACCTGCTTATTGTAAAATGTCTGAAAAAAAAACGCCACTTGTTAACGGTTTGTTAGGCTATGCAAAGTTGAATGTAACTGAAACAGAGCTTTTTGATTACCTTTTAAGATAATGTTGGCTAATTTATCTGGACCAATAGCAAATCTACTTTTCAATTTGATATTAATCAATTTGATATTTAACCTTAAAGATACACTTTCATCTGTCTTTGATTTTCTTACAAATGCTTTATGAGAAATATTTATAAAAACATTTGTTATATCATATTCTTCATGGAGTAATTCATGTCTATAAAGTATCCTTATTTAAAAAAATAATTTTTTTTCTTGTTAAACTGAGACCATAAAATAGACAAAGTTCCCAAAATGTATTTCAATGCTTTCTTGCAATGAAAGACAGCAATGCTCTGATTTTTACTTTCTTCCTACATTGTACATTTTCTCCTTTCGTTCATTATCACTTTAAGTTCCTTGATCTTCTGAGGCAAACTCTTAATATCTTTTGTAGTTATATTATCTTACAAATTCAATTGGAAAAAAATATATAAGAATTCTTTCATCAATTATCAACATAAATTGGCGTAAATAATAAAAGTAATGCAAATGTTACTACCACTACTAATAATAATAATAATAATGAAAAACACTTCTACTGTTGCTGGTACTACTACTGCTAATAAGAAATTCAAAGGGGGAGACTTTTTCTTTCATACCCGCAAAGCAAGAAGTTTAACTCACACTGTGAACACAATGGCTGCAATCGATATGCACAGTGACAGGTACACGGTAAGTTGTTATTTCATTTCTATTTCGCCCTAACAATTCAAACGTACATTTTTTATCTATAATTAGCCCCAGCCCAGCAAAAGAATTCTCGCTACGAACTGGTGCGCATTCATGACGACTAAAATATAGTGTCAGCCGATTTTAAAATAAGTAGCACGAAACGGAAATTAAAGTGCACCTATCTTCCTTTCCTTCTCACCCCCGTGAACCATTGAACGAGTTTCCATCTTTAATGGATTCTCCGTTTTCCCAAAGGGTACACGCAGTATGCAGCGACTTCTTTCCAAATTTCAGAGGAGATATCTGCAGTTCCTCTTCTTCATCGTACGCTGTAATTAATATAGAAAATATGGTGCTCTTCCCTAGGGTCGCTGCAATGTAATCAATTATTAATCGATTATGTGTAACATGATAGGGGTGAAAATATATCTTGTGGAATTTCCGTCTTATGTAAACATATATATGGAATTCCTTATTGATTTAATGGTAAAGCAGGTGAAAGCAAACCGCCTTATTGGAGTTATGAAGAACTGGGAATGGAGGGGTCCGTATTGTTTACACGTCTGAAGGCAAGCGTTTTCAACAAAAGAGCAGGTTTTCTTTAAAATCTGAGTTTTCGTCCTTCTATTTGGGTTATTATATGTTCCTTTCCAACTCTATATAACTTTTAATGAAGAAGATAAAAGCTTGTTGCAAGCCCACTTAATGCTCAGATAGGGTGATCGAGACTGGATATACAGTTTAAAATGGATTACGAACCATTGTGAAGTGTGCCTCCACCGAAGATTAAACCCAGGTACCTTGACTGCAGTACGTTATCAAGATGTCCCTACAGTTAAGAATATGAGTGATGAGGTGATGGATGTACTCCAACTTTTTATGTAGTTTTCCCAAAACATATGTTGGATGCATTAACAATGATTAAATATTGCACAATATGACATTTCCGGCAGCTTTCTGTACGAACAATCACAAATAAATACCATAAAGGTAAAACAATACAGAGGAAGGTTGCCGAAATTGGACCAGTTTTGGTTTTTCTTAATTCATTTCTCTATTAATGACTAATTCGAAATATTTTTTTTGAAGTATAGAACATTACATGCACTTTTAACGGATAGTAATAAATTTTAAAATATATAAGTACTAACATTTATAAAATAAGAAAAAAGAAATTGAATAAATAGTCCAAATTTAGAAACCTGTTGCTTAATTTGGACTTACAGTTGCCTAAGTTGGACCTTAGAAGTAAAACTGTAAATGGTTATTATTACCGTAGAATGAAATAAAGTGTTTTTTCGTAAAACAACATTTTTAATACAACAATTTTATTTATACTTACAACGTTTTTACTGAAAAATAGAAAATATGAAACTTATGCTGAAACGATCTACCCATGACCCGTAATGCAATGTAACATAAAGAAACACAATTTTAAAAGGAAATAATATTTGTATGTACCGTTTTTCACTGATGTATTAACATATTTTTGTTGAAACAAGCAGCTATTTACCTAAGTTAAATATTTTAAAACTAAATAAAATACATCGACAACTACACCGAAAGCAAAATGTCACTGTAAACAGCATCGCCCTCTCTATTTCTCTTAAACAGGTCTCTGCTTAACATTCTCCCTATTAAACCCTCTAGCTCGGGCCAATGATGTTGACGGAGCGAGAGCGAGAGCTGTGGATTCCCACCACTTTTTACCGGTCATTCTTTCTTGTTTGTTATAGCAGTGGGGTAATTTTTATTTCTCTGCAATATCAAAGGCTAGCTTACGAACATCTTTCATTGTGAAGCCGAAAAACCTTTCCTCAAATAACATAATGTGGTCGGCGAGAATATTTTTCCGTTTCTGCAGTAAAGGTTGCTTGCCTACCGAAGCACTTTATTGTATTCGAAAACGTATTTTTACTGTCAGCGTGTCTCTTTATTGTAGCCTTTGGCACTCCATATACCCGGGCTCATTCATTGAGTCCATAGTCACCGTTTCTGTAAGTAACCACAGCCATTTGCAAATCATCTTCGTTCCATTTCCCATACGTGCCTCTTTTCGACATCTTGGGAACCTAAAGAACGACAGTCCTCCAATTACTTCCTGTCGAAATTTAACAAAAAATATCTTTCCTTACCTAACGTCTCCTAAAATAAGCCGATACAATGTGGTAAAAACGTGGTGGTCCAACTTACGCAACTATTCCCCGTAAATAAAATATGACGCTACACGAACATACGCAACTAAACCCTAGGTTTACGACATGTAGTTAGTAGTTAATGAATGGAACTTTTATAATATACTACAGGATATTTGATTACTTACCTCTACTCTACACAACAGCTTAAGATCAGAGTAGATGGTATCTGCGCCAACGTCTGTTTTCTCCATGGGTGGTCTTTTATTTGCACGTACTTATAACTAATTTGCACGTACTTAGAACTAATTTGCGCGTACTTAGAATTTATTAGCAAGTACTTAGAATACTTTACATTTATGTATTTGCATGTTTATAACTTTTTATGAATATATAATTATTTATTTTATGAAAAATATGTATATAGAAGGTAATTAGAGGTACTAAACGCTATGCATATGTTTTTATATTCATTACTGCAAAGTATGTAATGTATAAATCGATAATATTAATGTTTATAATATTGAAAATAAGTTTTTATGGTTTATGAACCGCTATGAACGGTGGTAATGGGTGTAGGTACAGGTCCAATTACGATTGGGGACGGTCCCGGTACTCGAACCCGAGATATGTAATATTATTAATTAGTACTATGCAGTAATTTCATCATGTTATGAAACACGGTGGTGCAACACGCTAGACAGAAGACGGTGAACTCCGCGCAGGTAGACGAGAAAGGAATTTTGGGGAAGCGCGGTCAAGGTCAAATGACGTCACAACGTCAGAACAAAGAAAGAACCCGATTGACCAATCAGAACCGGTTTTTTCAAGGTTAACCAGTACGCAAGAACAGGAGAAAGGTATGTAATGCCGTAGGGCAGGGGAGGGATTCAACCAGACAACAAAGAATGTCTGAGAATGCGCAGCAAGGGTCAAATCTCTGAAGCTATGCGGTTTCCGCCGCCAATTAATATTCCGCTCAGGTTTGCCTCCAAGGCACAGGACGCTTTAGCGCAGGTTTTTTTTTATCTGTAGTATGAAGAAGGGAGAGCTATTAGGGACGGGGCCTACAGTTTTCACCATTTGCTTTTATCACGGGGTAACGAACCTAGGACCCTTTGATTATTGATTTAGGTAGTAAATGTATGTTACTGTGTGCTATTTAACTTAATTTTGAGTTTATTTTTTACCAAATTTTGACTTTATGTCAAACATTTTCACAGCTTATCCTTATTTTTACAAAAATAACACTATTTGTACTATTCAAGCAACATTTTTTATTAAATTTTGCACTCACAAAGACATTTTTTACAACTTTTTAACTTATTATTTACAATTTTGTACCTATTTTTAACCTAAATAACACTATTTATACTATTAAGGAAAGACTTCTAGTTATATTTTCGACACACAAAGTGTGTGTTCTCAACTTCTATCTGTTTATTTCACAAGTTTAGGCTTATTATTATTCAAATAACACAATTCAATCTGTTCAGGAAAGACTTTCAGTTACATTTTCGACACACTAAGTGTGTGTTCTCAACTTCTATCTGTTTATTAGGCTTATTATTACCAAAATAACACTATTTGTACTATTCAGGCAAAAATTTTTATTAAATTTTGCACTCACAAAAAACATTTTTCAATTTTTAATTTATTATTTTACAACTTTATGTTAATTTTTACCAAAATAACACTATTTGTACTATTCAGGCAACATTTTTTATTAAATTTTGGACTCGCAAAGACATTTTTTACAACTTTTTAACTTATTATTTACAATTTTGTACCTATTTTTAACCTAAATAACACTATTTATACTATTAAGAAAAGACTTTTAGATGCATTTTCGACACACAAAGTGTGTGTTCTCAACTTCTATCTGTTTATTTCACAAGTTTAGGCTTATTATTACTCAAATAACACAATTCTATCTGTTCAGGAAAGATTTTTAGTTATATTTTCGACACACAGAGTGTGTGATCTCAATTTCTATCTGTTTATTTCACAAGTTTAGGCTTATTATTACCAAAATAATACAATTCAATCTGTTCAGGAAATACTTTTAGTCGCATTTTCCAACTTCTATCTGTTTATTTCACAAGTTTAGGCTTATTATTACTCAAATAACACAATTCTATCTGTTCAGGAAAGATTTTTAGTTACATTTTCGACACACACACACACACACACACACAAACATTCACAGACACACACACAGACACACCATCACACACACACACACAGAGAGAGAGAGAGAGAGAGAGAGAGAGAGAGAGAAAGAGAGAGAGAGAGAGAGAGAGATTTTTTCCAAGTTTAGGTTTCTTTCCACTCAAATAACACAATTTAGATGTGTTTTGAATTATATTTTGGATGCAAAAGTATGTTTTGACAAGTTTTACCCTTTTATTTTACAAGTTTAGGCTTAATATTACTCAAATAACACAATTTAATCTAGTCAGGAAGGATTTGTTATTATATTTTGGATGCACAAAGAGATGTTTTCAATTTTTTTACTGATTTTTAGCAGGGTATGTATTAATTTTTATTTATTTTGTTTTGTATACATTTACAAATTTTTAACTTAAGAGTTTAGTATTTATTTAAATTTTTTCAAAAACACTAAAAAAAGTACTTTTAGCTAAAATGTAAGCCACAGAATATATTATTATTATTATTATTATTATTATTATTAGGGTTTACTGATTTCCACTATGCTATTTTTGGTTGTGTATTTCTATATGTATTTATTTAGGTCCGGTTACGCCTGCTACGTAGGAAAGTTTGTTTATTTTAGAGTTTGCTGAGTATTTTGTTACTTTTATACTAGGTAAAGTTTCCAAAATATATCAGGTAGGGCTCCATCCATATACTTTTGTTTTTGCTGTTTGGAGATGATGCGATCAGCATCACTCTCCATCTGCTTTTTATTTTATGTACCCAATATTATTTTGAGGCTTAGTGAATTCTAGAGCCTATTTATGCAGGAGAGAGGGCTTGAAAATTTTGATTTCAGATAACCCACAACTATTTGTCAGAGTATTTTAAAGGATATTTTATATTTATTATGTGCCACTAGAATATCAAAGCTTGCTTAATTTTTATGTCTGTAACGCTGTTATTGTATTTCTAGCTAAGGCTTACTGGATAAAGTACACGAAATGTTTATCATTTCAACTATTTGCTTTTATACGAAGCCAAATTTTTAGTGTAACGAAAATTATGATGTGTCTATAAAGACTGAAATCCCTTTCCCGATGGGTCCATAACTGGACGCTTACGAACATTGTTTCTTTTATTTTAAAAAAATATAACCATTTATCAATATATTGACAATTCACAGGACAAGACGAAGTTCTCAGACGACTGACTATATGGACCATAGGTCCACTTGCTAAATTTTTTTCTATGCTAGAAGAATAATTTAGCCTTATAGCCTTTTTCAAGGTATTTTAGAAGTATTACTGGGTGTTTTGGGTGCATCAACATTTGGGTTATTTCCATTTGGTTTATTATACGAGGCTACAATCACTATTTGAACACTGAAATCCTCTGATTGAAACTAAAAGCTTAGGCTGTAACTAGGGACTTAGCATGTATATCGACAATTTATAGGACAACACGAACCTTAGAAAGGATTATAGGTGACGTAGGACCACACGCCAGAGCTTTGTTAATCTGCAAGAAGGAGTTGCAACTAATGCTATGAGGATATAATGTTAATTTTTCATTGTTTCACAAGGAGGCTATTTTTTACACAATCAATATTTGCTTTTTCAAGTAACTACATGTACCAGAAGCACACATGCCAACACTAACTAGATTTTTGATTTATACTATCTCAGGTGCTAAATGTATCAAGAACACTGATTGTACATATTTTTGAGAATCCAACTATATCAGGATTTTTCTATGCAACTATATTTTTA
This sequence comes from Lepisma saccharinum, assembly GCF_977018435.1. NCBI lineage: Eukaryota > Metazoa > Arthropoda > Insecta > Zygentoma > Lepismatidae > Lepisma > Lepisma saccharinum. Next base: position 7,978,991 of record NC_139237.1, read on the forward strand.
TTGACTGGCTTATTTAACAGATCAAACAGGAAGACTGCAAAATTTATTAAATGTATTTCTATAGTATAGGTGGTTTCAGAGATATAAAAAGAACAAATATAAGATTTCGCTTTTTTTGCTTCTGAGGCTAATCGCGACGCTAAGGGTAAATGGCGAGGAAATGTAACGGAGGAGAAACACTCCCAAGAGTTATGGGCTGCATGTAAGTTAATACCACAGAGATATTACAGCAGGTGTAGGTTCTACCACCAGAACTTTTCTATTATAATAATACTGGTTATGCTGTACTGTTAGCTAAAGATGCTGATATTTGAGAAACTCAAAAGCTTATTTGCAAAATTTTAAGATAAATAATAATCTGTTAGACTGTAAACATATTTTATATCCATTCTGCACAAGATCCGATGACAAAATTTAAAAATTGTAATCGCCCAGACAGGGACTCGAACCCTGGACAGATAGGTTAAAAGCCTAACGCTATACCAACTAAGCTATCTGGGCACAAGGTATTGTTTTCTTGAAAAATTAGTTATGTTAAGAAATATATTGAAACATTTGAGAACACTCTTGGTCTGGTTCGACAGAGAAGGAGACAACATTTCCAAATTTTTACAGACTGGGTGTATTTTTCCACTATAGAGGCCTTCACTATATGTAATTCGAAACGCTAAAGTTCAGCTAGCTTCCAAAATTGAGGTAAAGATTGTGTTTGGCGAGATTAACAAGTTACAATTATATCCAGTTACAGACAAATAAAGCTAAAACTCTTAGATTTACTGTACTAGCCAAGTTTTAGTAATATTTTCTTCACTTTAGTACAAATACCAAATAAATAGGTATATTTTATTTATAATTTGACAAAATGTACTAGTATTTAATTTACAAAGTTAGGTAAAAAGCAGTATTTTTTAAAAATATTGTTACTGCCTTCAAATTTTATGTTATTTAGCCACTAACAACTGATTTACACTGTTTGGCATTTTTTAAATAGGAAAAGAAGGAATTATTTGTTTATTATTTTTACTTTATATTTATATTTATTTAAGAAAACAATTCTACAGTTTAACTTAATTTTAACAAATTGTTACTAATTTATATATCAAAGTTATGTTATTTAGAGTGTATCAAGGCGTATAAAGTTAATATTTGTACTTATCAGTTCAACTAACAATTATATTTTACACACAAAAGATGATGTTTACAGTTAAATTACTTGAATCAGAGAATAATATTTTACAGTAATTGATTCATTCAGCACTAGTCAGTACTTTTATGTTTCAGAAAGTTTTCTTAATTTTCTATTACGCATGCTATTTTGGGCTATTTTTAAAATGTATTTCTAAGGCAAACTGGTTTAATTTGCTGCTTATAATGCAAAGTTGACATAGTTTTCGCACAATGCATTGTACATTTGTTATATTCTCTACTTACAATTCAAATATTATGCTTATTTAATGTATAAGTAACTAACTCTCTAGCTTTCTTAAACCCGAAGGTTCATGGCTGCAGCAACACATGCCTTTCATCTGTCCCTGTCCTGAGCAAGATCTATATACTCCTTTCCTTTCCTACCAATTTCCTTTTGGTCCATCTCTACATTATCCCTCCATCTTTGTTTTGGTCTTTCTATTGGTCTTTTACCATCAGGTTTCCCAACAAGAATCCTGTATACTCTTCTTTCCTCTCCCATTTGTACCACAGGATCTACACACCTAAGTCTTTTTGATTTAATCATTCTAATAATATCTGGACATGAATACAAATTATGTACTTCCAAATTATGTAACCTTCTCCACTCATCTGTCTCCTCATCTGTTTTAGGTCCAAATATTTTCCTAAGGATTTTATTTTCAAATACTCTCAATTTATGTTCCTTTTTCAATGTAAGGGACCAAGTTTATTTACTGTATTTAACTTTTATTTTTTTGTAATTAACAAAAATTAAAAGCTTATACTGTAGTTATTATATCTTTTTCTATCAGCTTATTTTGAAATTAATATTATTAGGTATAGTCTTTGATTTATAACTATATTGCTTTTTTATCAATTTATCTAAGAGTACACGCAGACAAACACGTGTGTTCACACTTTTATGTAAATAGATATGCCATTTTTCAATATTTTAGTATGAAGATTGCACTTTAGCTATTTAAGCAAGGGTAGGAAAGGTAGGATTTCTGAGAATTTGTTGCAGGATTTTGTTGTCCAAGTATAGATGAGAACTGAGCTGGGAGACTGTTTTGAACCTTTTCATGAGAGTTTGCATGTGAACTGTATGCAAATTGAGCACTATTGACTGTGCATGCTTCTAAGTTTTGCTGTTATTTTACATCAAGTCTGTGAGACTGTAGTCAGTTTTCCCATTTCAAGTAGTTTTTATTGATTGTATTTGTATATGTTTTGGGGACTTAGCAGTTTTATGTTATGAGGCAGTTTGTTGTAGAATATTTTTACCGGATTGTTTTGAGATATTGAGTGTCTGCTGTTTTACTTGTAATTATTTTCCTTTTTGTGTTGTGTATTTGACTATATTTTGTCCAAGTTCGTAGTATTTAGAATAATTGTTATTGACTTGTAGATGTAGGGAGTAATAATCATTTGCAAGATGCCCTATACTTTAGTCTGAACATTATTCGTAGTGTTCACTTTTGAACCCTTAGTATTCTTGTAGTATTATTAATGTAGAGGTAAATTAGGCTGAAATGTAGGCATTTTTCTGATAAATTATACTCACTTAGTTGTTTCAGCAGGTAGAAGTTGCATGATGGTTTACTGCTGATGATGTTAATTTGCTCTTCTTATGTACTACGTAGATGTACTAGATATATTGTGTTTGCAGTTTTATGTTTCTCTAAGGTTTCAGCTATGTAGTTTTTAAACTGTGCTATGGCTTAACTATTGATTTCTTTTTCTGGATGCCATGTTGGTTCTGTGTATTCCTCTTGCTGCTTGAATTTGACTTAGGTTGTTTGCTTTCTTTCTTACATCCTTATTTGTTTATTTGTTCAGTATTTTTTTATTTTTTTAATATTCTTTTACATAAAAAATTCAAAGTACATTGTTAAAGTCAAAGTGTGTTAAAATTCAATTTTTCAAAGTTAAAGTTTTAAAAATACAATTTTCTAAAATTAAAAGTTATAATAGTACATTTTTGTTACTAGAAGTTTTTATACTAGGGCAAATTATTTTGTTGTTAATGTAAAATTTGTTAGTTAATGTAATATTTGTTAGTTAATGTAAAATTAAAGTAATTAAAAATCAATTTTTCAAAATTAAAGTTTTAAAAATACAATTTTCTAAAATTAAAAATTATAATAGTACATTTTTGTTAGTAGAAGTTTTTATACTAGGGCAAATTATTTTGTTGTTAAAATAAAATATGTTAGTTAATGCAAAATAAGAAAAATAAAAAAATACTGAACAAATAAACAAATAAGGATGTAAGAAAGAAAGCAAACAACCTAAGTCAAATTCAAGCAGCAAGAGGAATACACAGAACCAACATGGCATCCAGAAAAAGAAATCAATAGTTAAGCCATAGCACAGTTTAAAAACTACATAGCTGAAACCTTAGAGAAACATAAAACTGCAAACACAATATATCTAGTACATCTACGTAGTACATAAGAAGAGCAAATTAACATCATCAGCAGTAAACCATCATGCAACTTCTACCTGCTGAAACAACTAAGTGAGTATAATTTATCAGAAAAATGCCTACATTTCAGCCTAATTTACCTCTACATTAATAATACTACAAGAATACTAAGGGTTCAAAAGTGAACACTACGAATAATGTTCAGACTAAAGTATAGGGCATCTTGCAAATGATTATTACTCCCTACATCTACAAGTCAATAACAATTATTCTAAATACTACGAACTTGGACAAAATATAGTCAAATACACAACACAAAAAGGAAAATAATTACAAGTAAAACAGCAGACACTCAATATCTCAAAACAATCCGGTAAAAATATTCTACAACAAACTGCCTCATAACATAAAACTGCTAAGTCCCCAAAACATATACAAATACAATCAATAAAAACTACTTGAAATGGGAAAACTGACTACAGTCTCACAGACTTGATGTAAAATAACAGCAAAACTTAGAAGCATGCACAGTCAATAGTGCTCAATTTGCATACAGTTCACATGCAAACTCTCATGAAAAGGTTCAAAACAGTCTCCCAGCTCAGTTCTCATCTATACTTGGACAACAAAATCCTGCAACAAATTCTCAGAAATCCTACCTTTCCTACCCTTGCTTAAATAGCTAAAGTGCAATCTTCATACTAAAATATTGAAAAATGGCATATCTATTTACATAAAAGTGTGAACACACGTGTTTGTCTGCGTGTACTCTTAGATAAATTGATAAAAAAGCAATATAGTTATAAATCAAAGACTATACCTAATAATATTAATTTCAAAATAAGCTGATAGAAAAAGATATAATAACTACAGTATAAGCTTTTAATTTTTGTTAATTACAAAAAAATAAAAGTTAAATACAGTAAATAAACTTGGTCCCTTACATTGAAAAAGGAACATAAATTGAGAGTATTTGAAAATAAAATCCTTAGGAAAATATTTGGACCTAAAACAGATGAGGAGACAGATGAGTGGAGAAGGTTACATAATTTGGAAGTACATAATTTGTATTCATGTCCAGATATTATTAGAATGATTAAATCAAAAAGACTTAGGTGTGTAGATCCTGTGGTACAAATGGGAGAGGAAAGAAGAGTATACAGGATTCTTGTTGGGAAACCTGATGGTAAAAGACCAATAGAAAGACCAAAACAAAGATGGAGGGATAATGTAGAGATGGACCAAAAGGAAATTGGTAGGAAAGGAAAGGAGTATATAGATCTTGCTCAGGACAGGGACAGATGAAAGGCATGTGTTGCTGCAGCCATGAACCTTCGGGTTTAAGAAAGCTAGAGAGTTAGTTACTTATACATTAAATAAGCATAATATTTGAATTGTAAGTAGAGAATATAACAAATGTACAATGCATTGTGCGAAAACTATGTCAACTTTGCATTATAAGCAGCAAATTAAACCAGTTTGCCTTAGAAATACATTTTAAAAATAGCCCAAAATAGCATGCGTAATAGAAAATTAAGAAAACTTTCTGAAACATAAAAGTACTGACTAGTGCTGAATGAATCAATTACTGTAAAATATTATTCTCTGATTCAAGTAATTTAACTGTAAACATCATCTTTTGTGTGTAAAATATAATTGTTAGTTGAACTGATAAGTACAAATATTAACTTTATACGCCTTGATACACTCTAAATAACATAACTTTGATATATAAATTAGTAACAATTTGTTAAAATTAAGTTAAACTGTAGAATTGTTTTCTTAAATAAATATAAATATAAAGTAAAAATAATAAACAAATAATTCCTTCTTTTCCTATTTAAAAAATGCCAAACAGTGTAAATCAGTTGTTAGTGGCTAAATAACATAAAATTTGAAGGCAGTAACAATATTTTTAAAAAATACTGCTTTTTACCTAACTTTGTAAATTAAATACTAGTACATTTTGTCAAATTATAAATAAAATATACCTATTTATTTGGTATTTGTACTAAAGTGAAGAAAATATTACCAAAACTTGGCTAGTACAGTAAATCTAAGAGTTTTAGCTTTATTTGTCTGTAACTGGATATAATTGTAACTTGTTAATCTCGCCAAACACAATCTTTACCTCAATTTTGGAAGCTAGCTGAACTTTAGCGTTTCGAATTACATATAGTGAAGGCCTCTATAGTGGAAAAATACACCCAGTCTGTAAAAATTTGGAAATGTTGTCTCCTTCTCTGTCGAACCAGACCAAGAGTGTTCTCAAATGTTTCAATATATTTCTTAACATAACTAATTTTTCAAGAAAACAATACCTTGTGCCCAGATAGCTTAGTTGGTATAGCGTTAGGCTTTTAACCTATCTGTCCAGGGTTCGAGTCCCTGTCTGGGCGATTACAATTTTTAAATTTTGTCATCGGATCTTGTGCAGAATGGATATAAAATATGTTTACAGTCTAACAGATTATTATTTATCTTAAAATTTTGCAAATAAGCTTTTGAGTTTCTCAAATATCAGCATCTTTAGCTAACAGTACAGCATAACCAGTATTATTATAATAGAAAAGTTCTGGTGGTAGAACCTACACCTGCTGTAATATCTCTGTGGTATTAACTTACATGCAGCCCATAACTCTTGGGAGTGTTTCTCCTCCGTTACATTTCCTCGCCATTTACCCTTAGCGTCGCGATTAGCCTCAGAAGCAAAAAAAGCGAAATCTTATATTTGTTCTTTTTATATCTCTGAAACCACCTATACTATAGAAATACATTTAATAAATTTTGCAGTCTTCCTGTTTGATCTGTTAAATAAGCCAGTCAATAAAAATATAGTTGCATAGAAAAATCCTGATATAGTTGGATTCTCAAAAATATGTACAATCAGTGTTCTTGATACATTTAGCACCTGAGATAGTATAAATCAAAAATCTAGTTAGTGTTGGCATGTGTGCTTCTGGTACATGTAGTTACTTGAAAAAGCAAATATTGATTGTGTAAAAAATAGCCTCCTTGTGAAACAATGAAAAATTAACATTATATCCTCATAGCATTAGTTGCAACTCCTTCTTGCAGATTAACAAAGCTCTGGCGTGTGGTC
>NC_139237.1:7990691-8123512 GCF_977018435.1 Lepisma saccharinum
TAATATTACATATCTCGGGTTCGAGTACCGGGACCGTCCCCAATCGTAATTGGACCTGTACCTACACCCATTACCACCGTTCATAGCGGTTCATAAACCATAAAAACTTATTTTCAATATTATAAACATTAATATTATCGATTTATACATTACATACTTTGCAGTAATGAATATAAAAACATATGCATAGCGTTTAGTACCTCTAATTACCTTCTATATACATATTTTTCATAAAATAAATAATTATATATTCATAAAAAGTTATAAACATGCAAATACATAAATGTAAAGTATTCTAAGTACTTGCTAATAAATTCTAAGTACGCGCAAATTAGTTCTAAGTACGTGCAAATTAGTTATAAGTACGTGCAAATAAAAGATCACCCATGGAGAAAACAGACGTTGGCGCAGATACCATCTACTGATCAGAAGCACAATAGGCCTCCCCGATGGCGCAGTGGTAGCGTCGTCGCCTTGTAATCAAGGGGTCCCGGGTTCGATACCCGGTGGAGACACATAGTGGCTCGGATCCCACTTTAAACTGTAGGTCCAGTCCCGATTAGCCTTACTGTGCATAAAGTGGACTTAAAACCCCCACATCAACCAACCGAAGCACAATAATTGCAACCCGAAGAATGGAAACCCAATAACAGCACCCCTACTTCGTCGAACGTCTCTGGTTGACTGACCGCTGAGTCATTTGTACACGGCACTGTCGCCAGCCAGTAGTGTCAACTCACCTGTTTCAAAAACTCGTCCAATTTCGGCAACCTTCTCCTATATTAAAATAAATTGAACGTAAATAATTGCGAAATTCATTAACATCGGACCAACAATAATGGATACTCGAGTTTGGATTCCAAATAAAAATTTACCATGAAACTTACAGAAAAACGAGTTGTACAAAAATTTAGCTTATTCAATTCTGCGTTAAGCTACAGTAACCAAATTTCTTTTCGATTGTGCTTAATATTTTTATCGTGAGGAAGAAGAAAAGTGTCGTTTTTGTATTTTCCAAATGATCGCTCTCTGAAATTCTAGAAATAACGAATACTTTCTGTCCAATCGTGATGAAATGTAAATACAGTGTAGCTAGAAAGCTTTTAAATACAATTTTGATATTCAGATTATTTAAATAGGCCAAAAAAGATTCTTATCAATTTTGTTAAAAAATATTTTTATTAGTATTATTTGGTCCTACAGATATGACCTTGGTCTTGTTTCAAATCTCTTTGGAGCTGTTGTGAAAACCCATTATCATTTTCAATTCATATTGTGAAACCGATTTTATGCAAACTTTGTTCAAGGGAGTAAATATGTTCGTTGAGCGTTTGTAACCTCTTTCGAAAAGTTTCTTGAACAAATCATAACATAATGAAGGAGCCATGTCGGGTCTGTATGGTGGATTCGACAGAAGAGGCCAAATGATTTCGCCGGGAGTTTACATCGTTATTGCCGTATTTTCCGACGTTTAAGACGCACCCGCTATTTGCACACACTTTTGAAGAAAAAGTTTTATCACTGAATTTATAATTATTTTACAGTATTTCACATATAAAGTAATATGTAGGTCTTCTTTAAACAAGAAACTTACCTAATCTAACTAGGAAGGAATACATTTTAATCATCGTCACACACCGCAAGGAAGCAAGAACAAGAAAGAAATCGTCTAACTCAGAATAGAGAAAATGTCCAGCCGACCTCGTGGCGGAGTGGATAGCACATCGCGCTACAACGCCAGGGGTCACGGGTTCGAGTCCTGGCCTGGGCATGGATATTTGTGAGTGTCCATTCATCAATTTCACCATATCATCACTCATTCGCAAATTAGCCAAAAGTGGCACAAAAAGCGAAGTAAGATAAACCAAATCAATTCAAATCAAGGAAATGTCCAGAAATGAAGGTAATAACAAACTGAGTATAGACGTATAAGACGCAGTCTGTTTTTCACGCCTATTTGTAAAGGGGAAAAGTTCGTATTATACGCAGGGAAATACGGTAATAAGTTTTTTCCTTTGTGGTGAGATAGTTCGGATAAATTAATTTGTTTTTTCCCAAAACATATAAGGCATTATATTGAATAAACGTAATTATGTTTTCTTGGATTGATTCATTGATTGAATTTGGTCTTTTAGGTCGCTTTTCTGCAATTTTCGGCTAATCGAGACAATGTTTGCTTGAAATAAGGTAGTGCGGTAAGAATTGATTCAATAGATAGCAGACAAATGATTGGTCACCACAACACTTATTTTAATAATTCTCAAAGATCAGCTGGTCCACTTGCGAATAATTACCAAATATTTTACTCAAAATTTCTAAATTTAGTAACAGCATTTTTTGTTTACAAGAATGTTCAACCAAATAATTATGATTAATTGAAACAAGTCAGTTACAGTGCTTACCTTTGATGTAGAAAGGGTTTAAGGTTACTGTTCCAAAATAAGTAACTGCAACAACTTACGGGTTAGAAATAGCAGTTACGTTTTGAAATGAATAACTGTAACAGATATATATTTTCCTTTCAATCAGTAATGCACTTAACAATTACTTTTACAGTTACTGTTTTGTATGTTGCAACAGTAACTAATAAAATTACGGCTTTGCTAAAAACAAATATGAATAAAATACTAATCTATAAAAATATCTACATTTGTAATGAAAATTGCTTCGCGTGATGTTATTTGTCTTACGTTTTGGTGTTTTGTACGAACATCCTTGCTTCTGTAATGTTCTTACTCATACAGGGTGACGCATATTGTATCTACCAACTTCAAATGACAACGAACAGACGGTGAGTGCTTGTAGTAACTTCATATGGTTATTAAGTAAAAATATACACATGCGAAGCTAACACAGTGAACAATATGGACAATACAGAAGTCAGTGCATCTTGAAAATAACGTCCTCCAAATGTCCTTCTGCTTGGATGCACTGTTCGAGACTACGCAGGAAGGCTTTCATGCGGCGCGTCCAGAGGCGGCAACTTGAGACAAATTTTGGGGGAGGCAAGGTTGACATAAAAAATATTCTTTGTTTATGAATATATATAAATGTGCCCCTCTACGTGAATTTTTGGAGGGTAGAAAGTGCCTCTCCACAACGTTGGTGTCTATGCGCGCGTCTCCACATGTCCTGTGGAATATCGCGTATTTCACGGCGACTGACGGTTCACATTACTCGTGACTCTGTACTGTAACAACCCACCTCAGAATGCTGTGTGTCTCTGGAACAGGTGCATGGCGATCTTCGTTGTTCCGCCGCAGTGCCTGTTTGGATGAGGAGAGCTTTCACCGCCGCAATCCGCGTCTGCTCCGGCCAACGTGTAGGTATGCCACACATGCACAAGTGCATTCTGGCAGGGTTGTCATTTCAAATTGGTACATACAATTTGCACCACCCTGTATCTACATACAAAGTGTATTATAAATTTAATGAAAATTACTGTAAATTTTATAAATGTAAAGAAAAGAACAGCCCGCTTGAAGTCCATACATACAGCACGTTTGTATGAGCTATATTATATATTTCCAGAAAGAAGTAATTGAAAGTAACGCTAACTATAATTGAGTTATATTTCAAAAACTGACTGTACCTATAACTTACTTTCTCTAACTGGAACTCTGTTACATTGATTTTTAAAAAGTAAGTTTTCAAAGACAGTTTATCTTTTAAAGAATAACTTGCTCACACCTTCTAAGAGCAACTTAATTTCTTTCTGAGCAAAGAAATTCTGTTACTTTCACTTTTAAAAAGTAACTTGCAGAGACTATCTATTATCTAAAGGATAACTTGCTCACACTTTCTCAAAGAAACTTAAAGAATTAATAGATTGGAGCAACAGGGTGTAATCTTGATTTTTAATTATCCGTTTGTCTCTGCCCGACAGACAGACTAATCCAAAGGATATTTGGCTCACTAAGCTATCTAGGGGAGTGCCACTGAAGCATGGAATTGCTCGATAGGCATGGTTGCACGGGAAACTCCATCGGAGCAAAATACGGCGAGAGGAGAAGCCTCTTCATTTTCAGTTGCTTCTGCCGCAGACAGGCTGATCCCGTAGTAAAAAATGATCCCGCTGTCCATGATCGAAATGTCAGTTTGTAGACCATCCATTTCTCTTTAATAGTTGTCCTATCTCCGACAGTCTTTCAAAGCCCTCACATCGTTTGAGCGCCCCCTACAAAAGTGGCAGGAGTGACTTCTGGCCGGAACGTTTACTGTATCAAGTAATCTGCACTCATTCACACACACACACACACACACACACACACATGCATATATATATATATGTGTGGGGTGTGTGTGTGTGTGTGTGTGTGTGTGTGAATCCTGACCTCCGTGGCGGAATGGTTATCACAACGCGCTACAACGGCAAAGGCCCCGGGTTTGAATTTCGGCCCGGGCATGGGCGTTATTTGTGATTGTCCCTTCATCAATTCAATTTTCATCATATCATCACACATTCTCATCTTCTCGATTCGCCAAAAGTGGCAGAAAAGCGGAGTAAAATAAACCATTTGCATCAATCTATTATTCAACACACACGCGCTCGCGCGCACACACACACACACACACACATATATGGTAAGGCGAAGGAGCATCAATGGCTTAAAGTAAAAACCAAGTTAACTCGAGCACACTGACCCAATCAAGGCAGCGACAATATCAAAATTCCTCTGGCTAGACAGAATCCATCTTGCAACTACCGAGTCGCTCTTCCTGATCGAAAGAGGAAAGTAGTGACAGGTAGCTTGCAAGCTCCTCAGAAACGCTGCACGTGGCGAGTCGGATAATTACCCAAGACTTTTGGGAAGCATCAGGAGTGTGCAAACGTTATCGCGGTCGACGTGCGCCACTGTTCAGGTGCTGCCAGTCAACGCCTCGCTCATGCCGTGGTCGTCACCAGAGTCCGAGAAGCCAGACGGGTCGCTGCCCGATTAGGTGAGCGTGCTTTCCTTACCTCTTCGCCGAGTCAAGGAGGGCTCTCCACAACCTGTAAAACCCAGTTGAACATTGTTTTGCTGCTACATCCCTAAGTGACATCCCTCGTCCCTCGTTAACACCCTGTTCACATTACAATATATATAATAAACTAGGTTGAGTCAAATTAAATCCTTAAAAGCCAAGAAAATCACAGGACAGACTGTGACACAAAGTGGGTGTGACCTACTATTCGCAAAGCTTCCTCGAAGTTGCAACAGTTATTAAGTGAGTTTTAAAACGCCGTTTCTCTCTTTTTAAAGATGAAAGCTTCACGTCTACAAATAAATAACAGTGTTTCTTAACTTCAGGAACTACAGAATGTATAGAAATTATTCTGCATCTGAAAATTTAATATCCCTATGTCTGCCTAGCACACTAGTTCACAAAAAGAGTCGAGACTTTGATAATGTTGTCACACTTGCTGAGCACTTGGAAACGTGTGCAGATCAATATTACTGAAATATGGCAAATTTCTGCAACCTTCGCTAAATAAACTTCTACCTAAAAAAGTGAAAAACAAATGAACTAATTAAATTTTTTAGTTGACTCACCATCTCTAAAAATGAGGTATAGGATGAAAACAGTGTAATGGAAACATGATATTGCATGTTCAGGGTCAAAATATTGGAGACACCCTTTCCTCTCAAAGCATGCATTTTTGTCTTCATATTGTGAACCTACATCAACAAGTTGCCAATTGTATGTGATGCTATTGCATTAATTGAGGACTTCATAATTATTTTTCTGGAGGTAATCACACTTCGGAAGACTGTAATTGTCTTGATTTCGTACACAAACTGTCCGTTGTTTACTGAAGCTCTTTTTTCAACAAAGAATATACCTCGTGGTTTCATACAGAACATAAATCACCATTTTAGAGAGCTCTAGTTTGTTGCGCGAATAGAATCGCCACAATGTCCCTGACTTTGGAACATTTCCCTCCCTTTCTATCTCCCGTCCGAACACAGTAGGTTGGCTGCAGTGTTGCCAGCAGCATATCAGAGAATCTCACTACATCCATTTGTCCGTATTCTGCCCAAATTGCATATGTATGTTTATGTTACACGCTCATCCACTTGGTCTCGGGTAACGAAGCTACAAACATACTGAGGAAATTCTACTGCAGTTAAGTATTGTTGCTAACTATGAATTAATAAATTACCTAATCCGCGTTAGTCTAGTACTTATCGGCCATTAGGGCTAATAATAACCTACTTAAAATGGGGGTTATTATTATTTTTTTTAAAATAAACTTCCATAACCTTTTTTTATGGCCCATAATGTTACGTGTGGTAAAGTAAATAATTAAGATTGTCCTATAACTATTCAACATATACAGGGGGAACACACAATTTATATGCCAAGTCAAGGTTAATTACTGGTTATTGATCTAAATGTTAGTCATATTAGGATTCTTGTTATTAGTAGTTATTTGTCACTGCTCTGATTGTAATAAACTTGAAATTGAAAATTAATATTTGCTTATAATTTATAATTTTTACCAAGGTATCGCTTTCACTACTAAGGTACGTATATTTATGGCTTTAGGAAAAAGGGGGCAGAGTTCATCTATCTAGTGCGTGGTAAGATTTTCGGACATAACTTGCTTCCCACATAGAGGCAAATTACGTGGGGAAGTCAAAATGTACGTATATCACCATAGAAATGTATGTGACCACCATATCGACGAAACTAAAAATTTTAAATCGGATGTGTAAGTTCATGTGTATATGTGTTCAATTTGCCGTAAACCTTCGTACCCAAGGTGTGAATTAACGAGGTGGATGCCAGAGAGTCCCCTACCCAATAGGGAACGAATGGATGTAGCTCATTCATCCTGACTATTGGCATACTTGCTGTTCATGGTTAGCTTGATGGTAAGGTGCGAGAGATGATAATTACACACATATGAATGGCAAAACACATCACTCACCCCCGTCCTGCCAGACATTTATTCCGATCGAATTTACTAAACAATGTCGACTCACTTAACTTTAGTCTCTTCCTTCACTGCAATTCTTTACACCTGTTTGGAACGATGGCGATCAAGGAAGCTCGGCAATGTCTGAGAAGACATTCTTCAGATGGTTCTAGCAATTTCCTGATTGGAAAGGTGATGGCTAAATGTCTAGGATTTGGAGTTCTTTGAACGTAATATTTTCAATGATTTTATAGATTGTTACGATATCTCCCTTCTAAACAATAGTGAACTGTAATTAACTTTCCATTACATTTTAAAACTGAACTTCATGAAACGCGTGACATCAGTTCAATAGCTTACAATACATCTGACTATTACAAACTAACAGAATGTGATAGCATATTGTCAAGAAATATTCAATACCTTAGTATTTGTTATTGCTGGCTGAAGAGAGTAATGTATATTTAAGGTAAGGTAAGGTAGGAAGACTTCACCAGTACACATTACAGAGCACCTAAGTTTCTCATTCTCACAAGAAGACGAGGTGAGTTAGCTGTTCTTGGTAATACACAAAGATGGAACAAATATTAATGTACTTGAAACATTGATTCTACAGTAAAAACAGTTAAACTCTACCATATCCAAAAATTGGTAAGTACAGTAACAATTCGTGGAAAATTTAAAAATCAGGATGGAACGTGAACCCTAGTAAAATATTTTTTATTGAGGAAATGGGTGAGCGATTCTCAGTTTTTAAAATTATTTTAATTGTTTTAATTGTTATTGTTAATTTTAATAATAATAACTTATCACCCTTCAGAAAGATAGTGATTTTCATCTAAATGCATATGCATTTCCTATCCATACTTGAATATAACAGTAGAAGAAGGTACAGAACCACCCTTCCACAAAAAAGGAGTAAGTTTAATTTAAAAGCGTGATTGTGCGTACAGAATTTTGAAGCTTCACAACAGTCTACTTCCTAATGTTGAAATATTTTTGCCTGGAACGTTGGCATTAGCAATAATTGCATACTTTCCCTTTCCCCGGCAACTTACCTGGCACAATTTTGTTACTCTTTTTAAGTTTTTGTGTAAATTGATATTAGTATTAAATCTGATACCTTAAATTACATCCAGGGATCCCGGGTTCGAATTCCGGCCTCAGCATGGATGTTTGTGAGTGTCCATTCATCTATTCATCACATCATCACTCATCCCCAACTTTGCAAATTAGCCAAAGGTAGCACCTAAGTAAAATAAAGCAAATCAATCAATTTAAATTACATTTCTTATAATTGTTTGTTTAGCCTTCGAATCCTAGCCTATGTATGGGTGTTTGTTTGTTCGTTCTTTGATGAATTTTATGTAATGATCGTTCCGATTAACTCAGTAGCGTACGCAGGATTTTACCAAAAGGGGGGGGGGGGGTATTTCTAAAACTTTCTCCAAATTCACATTACCATTGTTTTATTATACTTTAATTAAATAATAATAATCACAATTAATTAATAATACTTATAATTAATTAATTAGCTGAATTACTACTAATAATACTAGTAATACCACTACTACTATTAAGTAGCAGAGATCTACATAAATATAGTATTTACGAATACAATAGAACTATATCACTTTCTATTCATTCGATTTTTATCAAATTCTGGGAGCATTCTTTTGTTTCTTTGTTACGAAATAATTGTCTCGTCAACGAGGTGAGACATTTTAAGTGTGAAGAAAATCCATAAAAATAAGAAAATATATTAAAATAAATTTAAATAATCAATGTATGGAACTCATCCAAGGAGCTGCGGTGGTCTGGTCGGTAGAGCGTCTGACAACCACGCGGTAGATCCGGGTTCGATTCCCGGAATTGGTTGGAATTTTTCCGGCTTCTTCCCCGCATAAATGTCCCCGATAATTCACATCTGGATTGTCTCGCTGTTCTTACCAACAAAACATTTTACAATAGTTAAGCTTATTGTCGTTTGAATAATTGTCTAGTCAACGAGGTGAGACATTTTAAAAGAGAGACATGCAAACATGCTGCGGTAAAAAATGGGAAGGCGGACTGGTGACTGTTCTTGTCCACGTAGCCTTTGTCTATACATTAGCCTCTTACAACGAACCAAGAACTTTCTTTAGTTAATTCTCATTGTTCACACAAAAAAATACATGTTCATTGAACACTGGCGCACGTAGAGGGGTGGCTGATGGGGTTACAGCCCATACCGAAATTTTGAGAAAATCAGAATTTTGAAATAAAAATCCTTTAAGAACTTTAAAAAATCAAAATGTGTAAATGCGAAACCTCTTTTAAAGTGAGTCCCGATTACCATTTTTGTCTTTGAATACAATTTTAATAGACTGAAAAGCTCCAAAAGTACGAAATATTTTATTATGAATCCTGACATCAAAAACGAAGGCATGTGCTATCCACATTTACTATTCCAGCCCATCCCGAAAAAAAATCCTGCGTACGCTAGTGTATTGAACATTGTTGCACACTGAGATACAAAACAAGTTCTCTCTCTTTTAAATAATAGTTTCTCTCATATTTTATTTTCAAGAATACTTGTTAATTTTCAAGGCTTTCTCTCTGAAAGACGCATGTGTTTTGAATGCTGTGCTTTTCTCCGTGCTGCATGGAAATAATAATTCAAGTTATTATTATTATTATTATTATTAGTAGTAGTAGTAGTAGTAGTTGTTGTTGTTGTAATAGTAATACTATTGTCCCAGATCTTTGACTGTGGTAAATTGGCCATTTAATGTTTTTCCACAGCATTTTTCATAACATTTCACAAGCTCAAGGGGGGGGCGCTTAAACCCCGTACCCCGCCTTGGCTACGCCGCTGCGATTAACGAGAAGTGGAAGAAAAAACTACTTCAATTGATAAAAGTGTTTTTGGAGTTGTTTGAATTTCGATTTCATAATTAAATTGTGCAAGCCAAGAACTGATTTTGGCTTGCTAATATGTATCGTTAACAAATGTGTCTAAGACTGCTTGTAATTATTAGCATGCATTCGTGTAATTGGTCTTTCATGCAGTTCAAGAAATATTTGTGATTTTTCGAGCTGATTTCTCTGTTTGATTTATCTCCAACCTTTCAGTGGCTTTCGTCGTAACTTGCAATTAAGGTTTCCTTTCTTCGTACAGTAACAATCGCCGCTTCTCTTTCCAGGTGGAGGAGGTGAGCAGGAAGGAGCAGGACACCCACTGCGCCACCCGCTGCGGGGAGAATGGCTGCGTGTGCGAGACCAACCTCCTGCCTCTCTCGCAGATGGATCACATCCTTATCGTATCAGATAGGGGAGACTGGGTCACGTGCCTTTGCGGTGATTTTCAGGTGAGTACTTCCAAGCCAATTATCATGACTTATGGCCTTCTGCTGCATGCACGCTAAGCCACTATCATGTGCGATGAAACTTTCCTTTGGGTTCATAGTATTTTAATTGATTCTCCTATTTTGGACATAGATTCGTATCAGAGTGCTTGTTGATGAGACTCACTTCAGAAATATTGTTTCACATCTGCTTTAAAAACATGTGTTCAGCAGGCACATTCTTGACGAAGACCTCAGAATTTCGAGTTCGGTTTCACTTTGTTCAGTTACGCATAATCATTTACTTATCAGTATTTATTTTAACTGCACTCATGGTGGATAAAACCTTTTACGCCTTCAAAATTCCAAGCATATTGCTAAAGACTTATTTACTCCATAAAATATGATACTCGTCGCAATAGACAGCCGGGCTGTAATAATTCGTCTTGCGCCAGAATCTGTGGCCGAGAGCGTTAAGCGGTGAATTTTTAATCTGTCCATCAAGGTTCTCGGGTTCAAGTTCTGGATTGAGCGAGCATGTTTCTTTGCGAGTGTGACTTTACTATTTACTCCCAAGCGTTACTCATTCTAATTTTCATCGTCGCGATTAGAAGAAGAGTGACGGTAAATAACAAACAAACAAAAAAAAATAATGCACTTTCCACAAAAATGTTGCTTCGATGTCTTGAAAATACAGCCTAATTTGTTTTAAATTCAGTTTCAATTTATCTTCAAATATATTCATCTTGTACACAAGTTAGTTTTCTACGAAACATTTATTAGACCTTTACTTGAAATTGTCCTTCTGTGCTTCATGGATTAACCGAAATAACACCATGAAATCACAGGCTATTAGTAGTATGAAAAATTCAACGGACAAATTGAATCAAGAAATTCCGGGTTCGATACTCGGTGAAAGGAGCATGAGTTGTGATTCCATTGCAAACTGTAGTTTTTTTTCTCGATTAGGTTTTCTGTGCATAAAACCAAAGTAAAGCAAAAAAGTATAAAACAGACACATATTAAAAAAATACTTCTCTCTTCTGCTCAAAGTTTCCGATAGAGAACTAACATCATTTTGCACTGAGACTTTAGCAGACATAAATAGTACTTAACTGGGTTTACTGCACAATCTGTATATGTTCCATATCTTCCATAGTTACTAATCGGAAATTGATATTTCGTTACTTTCAGTATCATGAGTGTTAGGGATACAAATTTATAATTTAATGATTTGGAAGAACTATTCTTTCGCCTCATTTCTGAAGAATTGTCGTTCTATGAGCTAACTGCGTTATACATGTATGTTGTACTTATCCAATTATGACGATTTTCTACATCTCTAAAGGTTGTTGTTGTTGATGAGTTGGTGTTTTAAGTCCACTTTATGCACAGTAAGGCTAATGAAAACTGGACCTACAGTTTGAAGTTGGATCCGAACCACTATGTGCCTCCAACATCTCTAAAGGAAATCAGAGGTTTTTTTGTAAAATGTTTAATTTGATCGTGGGCCACCCCGATGGCGCAGTGATAGGTAATATTATCCACATCGTTATAAAAGAAACAATTAATTATTAGTACATTTGTTATCGGAGGGAGTTATAGGCTATTAAGTTAAGTAGTTGTAGTTTATTAATCAATAGGGAGATAATTGAATATATATGTACGTCGTCGCCTTGTGATCAAGGGGTGTCGGGTTCAATACCATGTGAAGGCACATAGTGGTTCGAATCCCACTTTATACTGTATGTCCAGTCCAGATTAGCTTGCTGTGCATAAAGTGAACTTAAAACAACAAATCAATCAATCAATGTTAATTTTATCCATCCATCTAACTGAACACAACACAATAAAATACAATACCTTACATTCTTATCTTATACCTTTCCTTGGATAATTAATTTCTCAGTTCTAGTTTCATCATGACATACGGTTTGCCCAAAGTATAGTACGATCCAGAGACGTCAAATTGACGATAGACTGTCATGAATATTCAGTTCGCTTAAAATCCACACATTCGTTCTTTTAGCCTAGCATTTGCCGCTAGCACCACATTTCCAAGGGCTCAAGTAGATTTTTGCCTCATGTCTTATGCGTAACTGTAACACTGTTATTTTTACTTTTAGAAAGTAACTTTTCAAAGACTGGTTTCTTTTGAAAGTCGGGTCTCTCTTATCGCACAACGCTAGGACAATCTGACGTCAGACGAGGAACGTCTACGTTGTTACGTGAGATATGTTAGGTGTTTCTCTTAGCATACATACACTGCAAATATATTATTTATGCTAAGAGAACTAAACCTAATAACTTAGGCATTTAGCCTAACAACAACAGAATTCCCCGGTGATGTCAGAACGCAAAGTTGTCCTAGTGTTGAACGATAAGGGAAATCCTTTAAAGGACAGGGTGTTCATAAAGTCCCTGTACCATTACAAAAAACCTAGAATGCAATAGAACAATGGAGGAATTCTAGCCAACCATAATTTTTCAACAAGATGATGTTCGAGGTCTTTTGGATAGGCATTTCCTTGGCAGGTGGAGAGGCCGTTATGGACCTATTCCCTGGTCACCGCGCTCTCCTGATATCACACCCTTGAATTTCGTCTTCTGGGGGTATGTCAAAGATTGTGGTTACTACACTCCTGTTCCAGATGTTGCTACTCTTCGAAGAAGAATAACGGAGAGTATCCTAACTGTTACTTGTGATATGCTGGGGCGTGTATGGGTTGATGTTCTGAGAGCAACTAGAGGGGCGCACATTGAGGTGTATGGCATACAAACGTGGAGAGTTGTATCTCATTTTGCAATCAACAGCATTCTTCCATTTCATGTAGTTTCCGAGCTATGTTTCTTTTATGGTACCAGGACTTTATGAACACCCTGTATAACTTGCTCACACTTGTCCAAGTCTAACACCGTACAGAAACACAGAGGACATAAATGTTTGCATAAGCTGATCCTTTGTATTTTACAAATGCCTGTACCGTTCCCCGTGGCGGAGTGGTTAGCACATCGCGCTGCGACGCCAGGGGTTATAGGTTCGAATTCCGGCCTGGGCATTGATGTTTGTGTCCCTTCATCAACATCATGTCATCACTAATCCCCATCTTCGCAATTAGCCAAAGTGGCACAAAAAGCGAAGTAAAATAAAACAAATTAATCAAAATTGAACAATTGTAAATGCCTTACTTCATCTCGAAGATGCTCATCACTGCATAGCGACTAACTTCACACCTGCCCTGAATAGAAACTGATGCCCCACTAAAGTACAAAGTTCCTTTGATTACTGGAATGTTTTTGCAGCTGCAGTGTATGAACTATATCCACAACCATAAACTACATTAACTCGACAATAAAAATCCAGACCGGTTTCTTCATCTGTCTATGAAATCCAAACAGTAAAGCCGAAAGATCACAGATTCATGATTTATAAATGTCCTTGATGATATCGCACGTTTGTGTCTCGAATGAATATTACAACCACAGTTACTCAGAGGGTTTTGCTGACACAAAGACAAGTTATGTACACTGCATGTGGAGAAAACTGCAATGTATAACTTTAATGCCATATGAACTAAACTGCTTGATCAGATTTTCAAGATGCTGAAAGGAACGTAATATCAATTTGCTTGTTTTTCGATTAAGAACCAAGGAACACATTGAACATATTCATATTATGCAGTAAACGCAGTTCCGTTCTTGTCCCTGATAAAGTCTCAGCGTAAAATACTGTATCGGAAATTTTGAATAAGTTGAAATTAGTTTGCAATTTAGATATTCCAAAAGAGTTTCGGATTCAAATCCCTGCCTGGGCATGGGTGTGTTCCTTGTGAGTATTCCTTCATCGATTTCATCATATCATCACCCATCCTCTTCATCTTCGCGATAAGCCAAATCAATCGCTCACTTTTCCAAAGAAAACTCCGCTGTACAATATAACACAGTCAATTATCATAGGTAAGTATTTGCACTTCAATGGAAAAAAAAAGAAACTTTGAAAATGTTGTTCAACCTGAACTTTGAATCCGAACAAACAGTTAAAAATTAAAGAATGTGGGATCAAAACTAATTCATAAACGTGGCTACTAACCAGAGAAAAATTGTCCAGCCATTGGTATTTACGTGATAAAACTTTTTTAACGAATGGGTTACAAAATATTGCGATCATATTAGACGAGATAATTGAAGTTGATGACAAAATATAACATTGATTTGTTGCATATTGCGAATTGTCGAAATTACGATTTCAATATTGCGGAAATTTATCTGCCGGTGGAAGAGAGCAATCGCATTCGAATTAGCGGCGATCATTTCAAATGAATCTTCTGCGCTGTGGCGCCAACGGGACTCCCCTAGGAGATTATCATTTTCCATTATTGATGCAGAGCAGGAAGCTTGTAAATGTGTGAATTGCTACAGGAAAGACCTCCTGCATATGTGTAGCCTCTATTTCAAATGGATCTCCGAATTACGTTGCAAAGAGGGTATACCACTTCCAGAGGAATCTCGTTGGAGTTCGCAGAAACTTTGTAAAAGAGTAATGTGACCATAAAGGACTGTTTCGTTTAGCCATTAGAACTATATGTCTCAATTCTTTGCATGGGGATCAGTGGCCTCGACTTTCATGAGTGTTGCGAGAGGAGGAGGTCGAATTAATGAGTAGACCGGTTCTGAAAATTAGCATCATTCATTTGAAGTTACAAGTAAGAGAAAAGCTTATTGTTTTTAGAGTTGATATCAGAAATGAAGTACAGTTAAATTAGTATTCCAACAGGATAGTCAAAGTAAAAATTAGTTAGATTTAAAATTGAGTGTAGATTTCTTAAAACCTAATATCATAACTTTTAGTTTCGTTTTATGTCACTTAACCTACAGAATCTATAGTTGCACGTGCACCGACGCTTAACGGGAATGGAAGAGAAGAAGATTAATTTCAGTATGTTAACTCTATAAATGAATGAAAATATAAACAGTCGTGGATTCAGTAGAAGAATATCACAAGAATATAATAACAACAGTAATAATAGTAATAAATATTATTTGATGACCTTATTATTATTATTTTACTTTTCAATTTTATGCAAAGAGCTTTAAAATAATGAAAATTTTTGGCGATAACCATTCAATACTTCATTTAACTTTTGCTGTCAAAATATTGGCAAATGATGGCATAAAAAATATCTAATTTTTAATGTTTTATTTATTCATTTCACTTGTTAGTATCGTGTATTCGCTGCGCTGTTGTATTCTCGTTAACCTTTCGTAACGCCACATGAGTAACGTAATTCGGAGTATTTATTAAACGAATGGATGAATGAGAGTGAGATAGAAACACCAGGTTTTTCGTACATGTTTTCTCTAGCCATTTAAGATAAAAGCTCTTAACTACAGTAAATATTAGTAAGGAGTGGGGATGGCAAAATTATTGACTCTTTACTTTGAGGTACTTTGAGTGGCACAGGGGTCTTTTTCTCCTGGAAAACTTAGGAAGGATTTCCACTTGCGTTCTAAAAAAAAAAATAAACGCAAATAATATGTATTTTAAATATATTGGTGAAATCGAGGTGAGCGCTACGACGCCAGTAAGTGTCCCTTCATCAGTTTCACCATATCATCACTCATCCTCACCGTCGCGATTAGTAAAATGTTTCTGAAAAGAGACGCTAAATAACAGAAATCAAATTAAATCAAATTAATCTCTAGGTGAATTATTTGTAAACCATTTTATTTCGATACAGTTTAACGCAGTCAGTACGTGGAAAAGCATAATTATACAAGTGAAATTGGAATACACCGAAGTGGAGGGTCAAATTGAACGTCTACGGAAAACTACTTTCATAGAGTGCGTTACAGAAGACCAATAATTGGCCATCGCTGCTACAAACGACAAATTAGGATTTACTTCCAAGTTGTGTTGCTGCAACGTGTTAGATTTCTAAAGTATTATGTTGACTTTTATAGACTTTTGGAAGAATATAAAAACAGACCAGATTTCTTGAACACAATGTACGAGAAAGGGTAAACGTTATGGAAGAAACTCTTCCTCCGCTGAGCACCCACTCAACTGTATTTATAAGCAAGAAGACTTATTCCGGTACACTTGTCGCCAGATCCATTCATTTTTGGCCTCTCTAGCATCAAATGAAGGGAACACGTTTAGACCCAGTTGATGACGTTAAGGTAATAATGACGAAGTTTCAAAAGCATGATGACGTTGGAATTGGAAAAAATGAAGTACTGGACATTCCTGGACGATCCTCCTTTCAGCCCCCAACAAAAATGCCATTAGTTTTCATTAGCCAAAAGTGGCATAAAATCGAAGCAACGTAAGAAGGATACAAATACGAGAAAACCTAGACGAATACCATGGAAATATCCTTGCTCCTCTTCTATACACTTTTTCTCGTATTTTTCACGGTCACAGAATGAGGCTCAATTCTATTTTGGCAAGAATAGAAATAATATGAAGTGTTGTACGGGAGATAAAGAATACAACTTTTTCTCTTAAAAAGCGAAGAAGACATTGCCCCATTGTCGTTATTCTGGGTAATCAAGGGATGTTTGCAACTACGAGTTCATATACCGCATAAGACAGCCAAGAACCTTGATGACCTCCATCCAATAAGTCTCCCGAGCAGTTGGGGTGAAAGCGAATGGCAACAGCCCTCCCGCACGTTGCAGCGTGGTCTCCGGCAACCGCAAATTAGCATCAGGCGAGGCAGTGCCCCCCTTCCCCTGTCCCTACAGCATCCTTCGCCAGCGAAATGAAGGCTGTGGAAAGTGACCACTGGCAAGCCAGCGGAAACCTTACAGGCAGCCTATGATTCTTGTCGCTTACGAATTAGGCAGGTCTGCAAGCCTAGATGGGGGAGTGGTTAGAATTGTGCGCTGCATAACCTGAGGTTATAGATTAAAATCCTGATATGGATCTTTATTTTATTCATTTTTTAACTATATTTTTGTCTTGTTCCATCATCTGCTTCATCAGTTCAACATTCATCCTCGTCCTTGCAATTTACCTAGAAAGAGCCACGTAAAGTAGCTTAAGTAATAAATTAGATGAGTGTATCAACCAAGCCCGTACCCAACGGGGGCCTTGACCCATCCCTCGAACTGTGAAGTTACTTAATGTTAAACTATATAAACCTACGAAAGTAATATCGACGATTTTCCTGATTTTGCAAGATTTTCGATTTTGCCCTTGCATAAATGTATGGATTGATTGTGGACGGAGGCAGGCTCCTGAGTCTGCAGTCTGCAGTATTTTGTAAATGTAGTTGTGTAATCATTGAATCAAGACAATGATTTACGTAGTAGGGAAAGTCCTTTTTCTATCATATGCGTTCCGATCTTATTTGAACTGCAGCCGTGATGCAAAACTTTTCCATGTTTTGGGTTAATTCACATTCAAACATGTACGAACGTACTTCATTATAAGAATCACTGCTAGCTATCATTTAATTTATTTTTATTTTTATGTAAACTCAAAATTATCATGCCTGTTCAATAGTGCTGGTAAAATAATAAGAACATTAAATTAAATTTCGAAACATCGTTAATTTGCGGAAGACAGTATCACAATTCTTCTGTCTTCTAAGAATTAAATGTAAACAATAAGCACTCCAGTGTGACAGTTTGGATCATAATATTGCAAACTCAAAAATTGTACAATTTAAGCTACAATACTAGATTGCCGTTACTGGTCGCATCTAACACTCCAACAGCATTTTGGATCTTATCTTTTTTCCACATTTTCAGATTTGGCCCCTCCCTCAAGGAATTCCAGGGTACAGACCTGGTATCAACACCAGGCTTTCGACGATCAATATACAGGGTGGCCCATAAGTCAGTTGGCGCTAGCAGTTATGAGACGCTACAATAAATTGCCAACTGACTTATGGGCCACCCGGTACTGTAGCACTCAATACATTATCATGTTTCAAATTATTATTATCAAATGATAAACGTACTTTAAATGACATATTTGAGGACATAAGGAGCATTATTATTCCATTCAACCATGTAACTACATCAAATTATATTAAGCATGCCAAAACACACACAAGCTGTATTCATACTAGTTACAAAACCATTTCATGTTAAACATTTTAAAATAGCACATAAAATATTTTTAAATATGATTGAAAGGGAGGGGGAGATGAGTAGCTCTAACGAAAACTCTGATGACAATGGGTATGCCTCTGCTAAAAACAGCTTATAGTTCTACTTTTCTGAAAGCTGATTGCACAGTCTTACAACTGATATTGACAAAGAATTAACGTTTGATTTACGATAAAAAAAAACTTGTTGTGTTCTTATTAGGAAGTGTACGAACAATTATTTTCTCTCTTTTCATCTTCATTTGCAAGTATGCACACTTTAATTTCAGTATAGCACATAAAATGTAATACTAGTTCTAACCTAGAAGAAATGGTGCTCTACTGTTCGTGGAAACTGAAAATACTACAGGATACTTTCTTCAAAGTGGAGAGTCAACTGTAAGGCAATGTTCACGAACACGAGGTAGATTCATGATCTACCCACCGAAGGTTCCGTGTTCGAGTCACAACCTTATCATAGATGTATCATTTAAAGATCCCCTTCATCAGTTCCAACCAATCATCAGTCAAGCTAAGGTAAACTTACGACAGATATAGATTTTACTTGTGAAAGTGGTTTAGAGTTAAGTCCACATGCTTGAGTCGCGACCGTAGAGGGAAGTGCGCATGCGCTCACTGAGCGAGTCCGCTGGCAAAATAGGGATGACAGCTGCAAGTACGGAACGCAGGAGTGGAAGGAGGGTCCATGAAAATCGTCTGCTGCGTGAGAGAACATTGAAGTTTCACATATACTGACATCACCGTCGTAAAGAGCCAAGCACATACAAAGTAAATACTAAATGTATAAGCACAAGTAAAGTGTGTAAATTCATATTCGTGTTATATTTTACCCTATTATATTGCTTTATATAGCTAGATATTTAGTCGTAGGCCCAATTTAATATCAGCAACATGAACTGTGCCGAAGAGACTAAAACAAACTATCTATCTGTTAGTCTCCTCAAAGACTTGTGGTCTTGGATATTTGTCATATAGTCAGATATTTTTTAAAGCGAAAGACCTCTCAATGCTAGAGATGAAGAGAGACAAGGCTTGGCAGAATGTTGGTCTCGTCTCGATTTACATGAAAACTCTCGTCTCGTTCTCGTTTCTACTCGAATTTTAAAAGACTGCCTCAGTCTCAATGTCGTCGTGACTTGTCAAGATACAACTCAGATCCAAGTTGCACTGGAAGAAAACAAGTCGTGATTTGAATTAATAAAAAGCATGTCCTATTTCTTCCTTACTACTTTTGACCATCATCGCCTTGAAGATAATTATCATCTTACAACGCTAAGGATATCCCTACTCTTCCAATAGACAATTTTACAACTTCATAAAACAGCCCTAATTGTATTCAAAGTTCCTTGCGATCCAAGAAGTTCTCTTCACTTGAAGTGAGCGGTGAAACTTGTGAACTTTTGAGACTCGAGAAGCAAAAGTTTGTATTCATCAAAAAGTTCCCAAACACAAACTTTAGAATCACTCTCATTTTTTGGCAGGACTTGTGGTTTAGGAGGTAATTTTTTTCTTCCACTTCAATACTCTACATTTTATAGTTCCAATGCCCTCTCAAGTTTTGAAAGATATTTCCGAAGCAGGATGCAATATTAAGAAATATAATATCATTACTATTACTTAATTTGATTAGAACTTTCGTACATGAAAATATTTTTCAGAGTGAAGGAAAACTTGTCTATCCCTCTGCCATCTTTTATCAGGTAACCTCCACGTCTACAGAAAGCCGCTTGGTGTTCGAGTGCCTTGAGTGTTCGACTAACGATGTTGATGCCGTATGTTTCAGATTCGAGTGCGGGTGTTTCTTATACATTTATATTTAATCATATTTTATTGTTGTCGTCGCAATTAGCAAAAAGTGGAAGAAAAGCGACCTAAAATAACAAAAGTACAAATGAAAATATTATTTTTAAATTAGGAGATATATAAAACGAGAGGTAACTCAACCCACATTCCCATTTAGAGTATTCGAGGTGAATCTGGGTGAAGAGAGGGGGTTACTACGAAATTTTCGAAATGTTCTGCTCGACCTGTAGAGTTTTTTCATGATGGTGTATCACATTTTTGCTATTGTGCTCCATTTTGAAAAATATTAACCTGTTTCGTCACCGGAGATTTACTGCAACCGCAAAAGTTTTAAGTCATCCATTGGAAACTCTTTGACCAAACCAAACAATGATTCGTACAAAATTTGTTTAAAATGGACACCCACTAAACGAGGTGTCTTTCCTCCCAATTTACTATTTGAAACATCGCGGTAACCTGTGGCGCCTGCCGTACGTTTATTCTTGATATTATCATTTGAATCGCTCAACGAATTTTGTGAAGTGGTGTTGAAATTGACGGTACTCTTCTATGAGTGTTACTTTTAAGTCATTAGTGAAAAGGACTCACCTATAGGAACGCCGCTTTATTATGTTTATATGTTCAGGACGCCCTACTACGGCCTCTTTCCAATCTCTACATGTTATGAAGATCAGTATCAACGCATGGAAATTATATTTTAATAAATATGTTACTCTGCAAATATTAAAGAAAATTATAAGTTAATAGGATTGATAAAAATTAAAGAATAATCTTAATATCTTACTTGTGAATTATGAATAATCAGAAAGGCAGAAAGCTAAATTCTCTCCTTGGTTACCTCAGATAGTAGAAAATTGCTTAGCGACATAATCAACAAACTTCCGCTATAAAAGCGAGAAATTCAGATAGAAATATCGAGACATATGTGGTCTTAACCCGTGTCCGCTCCCAAGTCCCTCCAAGTCAGGATTTTAATCCGTTGGATGACGGCTTAGCTGATTGAGGATCACTTCATAAACCTAGAAGGGGGACGAGGTATTGACCTAAACCCAACCATGACCTTTCGACTGATAATCACCAGCTGAGTCTGTAATAAGGCGACCTGTGCTCTTCACACGGGTACCTTTTTCTCTCCGCTAAGAAGCATTTTGATCTTTTCTCAAGAAACAACAATTTCAAGAAATTTTACGCAATGCTACGTCTTCGAATAGCGGTATCACATAAAGCTGGTGATATCAGTACATAGGATTGTGATCAGGAAAAGCAGCGACAACAACGACTAAATTTAACCAATAATAGAAAACAAGTCGTTCGAGGATTAGAACGGAAGATTCCGACCTGTATCTCTGGCAATGGACTAGGTGTTACCTTAGCCTTAAAAAACAGAGTCCGATACAAGAAGATAACGACACCTGTGGTGTCCAAAGGAGCCGGACGCGGGTACGTGACAAAATTGCAAATTTGCAGAGTGTATGTGTCTGTGTACAACCATACCCGCGCGCGTGTATGTATATATAGACACACACACAAAAACACAGACATGTATATATATAGGGAGAGAGAGAGGTTGAGGGAGGCGCTCGTAGTTGTCCAGTAGATAAGGTGTCTTGGTGCCGCAAGGGATGCCTTGTTCAATTCCCGGGGTGGGAAATTTCAGTTAGGAATTTTTCGAGCAATGTTCCGGTACGGAGTGGCTCTGGGTTTCTTCCGGCCTTTAATAAATGGGTGCCATGGGAAACTATAGGGTTAATTAGGACCCGAGCGTGATGCTCATGACTTCACCCCCACAAATAGTGGAGACGTTGAATGTGGGTGGCCCTGCTTTCACACCCCCATATGAATTCACGGAATCTTGCAATGTGCAGGAGAGCCATTATCTTTATACCCACACACACACACACACACACACACACACATATATACATACATTCATACATTCATGTATCACGGTTGATTAAAAGGCAGAAATTCTATCCCCCCTTACAAAATAAAGCAAATATTAATGATGGTGAGAAACAACACACGTATTTGCTTCTCATATAAAAATTTCTCTTATCAAATCATTCGATATTAATAGTCTGTGTTTTGTTGTTTTAATTATTTGAATTCAATTCCACACTTTGTTCTCGTTGTGCATTTGCATTGACTGCTTTATTCAGAATATCTTGGCTATTTTTCTTACGTGCATTCACAAGAAAAGCGTCCTTGTTAGAGATTTATTGAAAATCACTCACAAATTGATGCTACTTACACGAAACAAACTTTACATCATGAATTGTGAATTGGTTCTTACCATTATCTGGCTTCACTGGGAAAAGGAATACCAATTGAGTTTAGGGTGTTTCTTAATACTGCATGACAACGGCAATTTTATGCTGACTGTAGTAGAAGAATGCCTCACTTTGTTTAAAATGATATTATTTTGTTTTATTACATCCTCATCAGCATTTTTGAAAATTTTCAGCCCTTTGTATCTGAATGAACCGAATTCTCTGTTGTGTTTCCATCTACGTACCTCTTTATATTCCATACAAACATCCCCACAGTGTGTCGTTCCCTTTTAAATTTTCATCTCTCCGCTTGTAGCTGCTTTCTCTCTTTTTCATAGAAAAGAAAAATAACCAGCTTAGCAACGCTGACGTTCTGCCACGTGTCCATTCCCCAGTTTCTCGGCTTCCTATAAATCTCCTTCCTCGCCTCATATTTACTTAATTTTTAGGGCCTTTCTTTCCCTTTTACATCTGAGACCACTTCAGTCTCAAGAGCAACGTTGCTTCGTTTTCATCTCTCTCTCTTCTTCTTCTTCCTTTTCCCTATCGTTTTATCTTTATCTTCCTCTCTCTCTCTCTCTACAATACAAGGTAATTCAAAAAGTATGATGCAGAACTAAATACATTTATATCTAAACTGACATACCGCAACAGTCTCTTTACTGAACTGCGAGAAAAATTGCTCACGTTTTTCGTTCACATTACAGAATCGATTTTGGTGCTGTTTGTCACACAGCATGTGTCAAGAACTGTACCGGCTTCCCCTCATAAGAGAAGGCGCCGGTTTGGGTGTATCTAAGCGAGAAACCATCCACGTCATCAAACGGCTACATAATATGTTGCCAAAACTTGTCACCTGTTTATAGAGCCAATACCAATTGCATGTTACGACTCCCCTTCAGGCTTGATTCACATCTAGCGCTCAAGCAACAATCACGTCACGCTCAGGTCAAGTTCCTCTCAATGTCAGGATTAACCACGCTAGTGCTCAAATTTCGCCTAGGGCAAGGTACAATCATCTTCAGCCTGTGGATGTTAGGTTATGCACACCGAGTTTTCTGGTACAAAGCGCCTTCCGATTATACTAACTGCAAGGTTTAACGACGGACGTGGCTGTTATACGAGCATTGGCGTAGGAAGAAACCGACACAATAGAAAAGACGGGAAAGGCTTTGGGTTCATCCAATTAGAGCAATCCGTAAAAAATAAACCGAGAGATTTATACCTTCTACTCTCGCTCGGTGGACGAAGACAGAAACTATTTCAAGAATTTTCGAATGTAACTTGAAACTTTTGAAAGCATAGTGAAATATGGAGTCTTAAAAGTAGAAAACACGAAATACTGTGATGTTATTTCTCTTAGGACATGCGTTCCCAAACTTTTTCGTTTCACGGCGCCCTTAGTATTTCAAGATTTTTCTGCGGTGCCCAAGTCAGAATGTAGGCCTCTCTAACACTTGCAACGCTCAGTTAATGTGGTTAGGTTGCTTGCCTTGTGTTGAAAAATAAACACATATTTCAAATTCAGAAACATTTTATATGTAAAAAGTACTAAATAAGCAAATAAGCACATATTTGGAATAAGTGTCATTTCAGTGAAAATATTGGAACATTTCGCGGCTCCCCTGTAAGCCACTCACGGCACCCCAGAGCGCCGCGGTGTACACTTTGGGAACCACTGTCTTAAGGAAGAGCGTGTAATATGTCCAAGGCAAGAAATTATCTCATGCTTGTTTATTACCAGAGAAGGGATTTTTAGGTGCTAAAAATTTAAAAATATTTTTTTTATATATTCTAAGAACAGTAGAAATATGTGGCTAAAAGTAAAAAAGATTTTCATTCAAAATTCCAAAATTCTGTAAAGCAGTGACAGCAGGACGTTAATGCCTTGTTGCATTTCGCTGATTACAATGATCGCCAAAATGGTGCTGAACATGCAGCAGCAAATTTCAGTTGCAGTGTGGGCATTTGCATACCAGAATGATCGTTAGAGCCGTGCGCACAGTAGTGGACTTGAACGAACAATTTGATATAAGCAGTAATTTCTCCACTTTCGCACAATCGACGGTGATAATGGTACGTTGAAATCACGTCTCGCTAGTCTCACGATCATTGGAGTATGCAAATGACCAAATTGCAACTGTAACTTGCTGGTGCATGTTCAGCGCCATCTTGGCTAATGACGTAAGTTCGAGCGCGTGGCTCTTATCTGAAATGAAATAATGAAGTTTCAAGTTTAATATACCATTCACCATTTCCCTCTACATTGTACAGTAGCACACATTTACTTCAAACTTGTAGCCATATTTTTTACTCACCCTGCTGTACATGTGAAACATGAAAGGTTTGTTTGTAGTGCTTACACTTACAGGAGGTATAGTTCGGGTGCATCGGAAATGGTTATGATTATGCAAAAGCAAAGAGAAAAGCGTGCAAAGAATTCTTGTACTGTGGAGAGCTCGCCACAGCTTTCTTGCTTGCTTCTGCAGTGAAGCAGACGACGTTATTGTGTATCTGCAACAGAGGTCACGTGACTCGGTACGGACTGGCGGGAATCCGGTACAGCTATGCCTTTTGCCCTATACAGGTTGATTCAGAATTCCCATTACACACTTCTAGGGGTTGTAGAGGGTACTTAGTAGATCAAGTTTTGATAAGGAACCCATATCCGGAAATGTACCGTTTTGGTACTACACAGATGACAAGATCACATAATTTCACATCTTCCGCTTAACGGTAGGCAACCAACATTGACGAAGGGCGACGCCGTCAGTCACCTGATGTCATATGTGCTGTTTCCAACGTCCTCTGTTTACAATCTGTTTACACAGCACATGTGGTTCCAACATGATGGCGCACCAGCACACTTTTCTCATGACGTACGACAACATTTCAATCAAACATACGGGCACAAGTGGATAGGTTGCGGTGGACCAAGTCCTTGGCTACCACGATCACCGGATCTAACTCCTCTTCACTTTTTCGTGTGGGGCACATAAAGAGTCTTGTATATGAGACTCCTGTAGTGGTGGAGGAAGACCTGGTTGCACGAGTTCTGACTGATGCAGACACGATTCAGCAGACACCAGGTATATGCAAATATCTTTCGGAGGTACACTGTTTGTAACGAACGTCAGGGTCGCCACATCGAACAGCTCTTGTAGTGACGCGGGTAAAGCGGGAGATATGAAATTATGTGATCTTGTCATCTGTGTAGTATCAAAACAGTACGTTTCCGGACATGGGTTCCTTATCAAAACTTGATCTACTAAGTACCCTCTACAACCCCTAGAAGTGTGTAATGGGAATTCTGAATCACCCTGTTTACGGGTAGATCAGCACTGCCCAAACGCATCTCCTGCATAATCTCGGATATCAATGCCCGGTCCATCAACAGGCAGCAATGCTTAACCCAATGCGCAGTGCTCCTGCCCCGAATTTGATCTAAAACTTTCTCCTACTGCAACGGCAGCCCCTAACCGAATCCCGTCATGCGAAATGCATTCTGCTTCGATGTCACTACTTACGCATACCAGGGTGTATCAAAATATAACAGGACTAATAGTATTATTTTAAGACTATGGACGCTCTTTATTGAATACCAATTACAAACTTTCAATGTAGTCTCCTTCTGAAGATATACACTGGTTGTAACGTTTAATCTACTTCTCATAGCGATCATTGAAGTTCTTCGCACACCAGAAACAGCTTAGTTCAGCTCACTATATGATTATAGCTCTTTTTTCAAGTGCCTCTCCACGGGCATGAGATACAAATACAATTCCAATTTTGTCAAACAAAACATCACTGCCGCGCTCTGCTGTAGCTTCAAATCCATGCTGGGTACCTGCAAGAGACATCTCGGACCAACAGAATAGTTCCAGAACAGTGGGGCTTATATTTCAAATTTTTTCAAATTTCAAATTCTTTATTTACGTGGGCGAGGTTCAGCCTGAGGCTGTCCTGCCACCTAACCCGTGTCATCGATTACATTTAAATTTACATTTCTTATACATACGTTATTACAGTATTAATACAGTGTGCAATAAACTGTATGATTTAGTTACAAAATCTATTGATAAAATAATTGTAATAAATGTATGAATAAAATGATACAAAAATTGTGAAAAGACAACTACATAAAAATAAAATAAAATGAATGAAAAATAAGTAAAAATAAAAACTTGTAGACAAAATACATAACATAAACATACAAGTTACATCATAGTATTTGAACACAATCTCTGCTCTGCCAAAAGAAAATTCTTTACTTCATTTCGGAAAGATTCTATTTTAGATATGCTCGACATGGTCTTAGGTAGGGCAGTCCATATTTTTGCAGCAAAATATGAAAACGACGACTGATATGCCTGTGTGTTGCAGAGTGGAAGGTTAAATTTGAAATTATTTCTTGTATGGTGGCTGTGAATACTGGTGCGCGGGATCAACATGTCTGCCAGATACGACGGCTTGCCAGATGTAATAATTTTATATATAAGGCAATATGTATGCAGTAGCCGCCTACGGTACATATTGAGGATATTCTTATTATTTATGGAAGGTAAAATATGTTCACGTCTCGGGATGCAAAATATGAACCGCATGCACGCATTTTGGCATTTTTGAATCTTTGCTTGTAAAGTTTTATTTATTCTACCAGAGTTCACTACGTCACAATAGTCGAGATTGACGGACAGTATTTTTCAACAGAATAAAATTAGTCCCGTTTTCTTAATAAACCCTTGTACAAACACAGACGATAGAATAGAATAGAATAGAATAGAATAGAATAATACAAAAGCCTTTTTATTTACTACAGAGCGAGATTCAGTCTTGTGCTGCTCTGAATCTCGCTCTGTAGTAAATGAAAAGACTTTTCTATTCTATCGTCCGTGTTTGTACGAGGGTTTATTAAAAGAAGGAACTAATTTTAAGATGACAGGACAATGTACAATTCTGTTCAGATAAAGAGGCACACTCCTTTTAGTTGAAGTCCAGCTTCGGAGGCAATCGAGTGAGAAGGTACAGCTGAAGTAAAATTTCGTAAAATACCATCCTCCAGTGTTGCTTACTACAAAGTTTACAACCACATACAGGGAATTTTGTGTCCAGTAGACTAAAAGAAAAGGATTTCCTGAACGGTTGCAGCGTAAATATTAATGAACTTGACTGTCCACTTCTACATTCAAAGTAATATAAAAGTTGAAAAATTCGATAGAAATGTATTTGAATAGAAAAATACGTAACTGAATGCAAAGTTCAATTGATATTGTATACATTAGATAACCGTTGTCACTTACATTCATAGAATGACTTCTACTTCAACTTTTCAAGCATCACCCATTGTGTTTGCCAAACCTTTTGGAACCCATTGCGTGGTTGGAATCAGGGACCGCTTACCGCAGAGGCGAGAAGGCTAACCATTCAGCCATATTTCACCTTTACATTTTTATTTGCGATTACCAAAATAAGGAACAAATATTTTTGGTTAGTTTATTTTGTTTCTGTCTACGTTATATTTAGTGAAACGAGCAACTTATTCTAAAGACGTCACGCCCTTACCAGTTGAAGGAACGCTAAGACTGTACCCAGCCAAATGCCCTTGAACGCAGTGAAGCGGTTGACAAGGCTGGTCCGTTCGATTTTTGCCGGCAGCTGTGGACAGCCCTAGGTCAAAACTAACATGGCTTAAAACGATGCACGGTGTTTGCCTTGAAAATTCATGGTTTGCCTCGACATAAAGTAAACAGATTACTCTCAACCGGAAGGCCAACAATGCGCAACTAATCTGCATTGTTTGCTTGCGAAATATATAGGGGAAAATACGGCCGCCTCCGTACCTCGATTGATAACGAACGAAGCGACATCTTCAAAAATTTACCATATTCATTTTTACTTCATCCCTGCGTTGCGTTTGTGGAATGTAAAGTCATATTTCATGAGAGTCCTCTGCCGTAGCACCTGGCAAACTCTATTCAACATTGAAATCAGAGCACTGTATTAAAAATTGCAATAACCAAACATTGTCAGCAAAATTCGGTTGAAATTTTAATCTCATGCGTCCATGTGCGCCATTTTATAAGTGTGTTTGGGTCTCCCTGATAGCAACGACATTAGTTCATATTGTAAACGAGTAAATTGCAGTCAGATGAAGATTTTTACTAGTATTTTACCTAAGAATTTTCTAGAGAACGTTTTTCTAAAGCCAGAACTTATTTTTTTGCATATTTTATAACTATTGATCTTTCAAGACAGTTTTGTAACCGGATGCTACTAATATAGCTAACGAAAAGCATGATGGTTCAGTTTCGTTTCTTAACTTTTGCGAATCTTGTTCGCGAAATAGCTTAGAAATGTTATTCAAGAAGCACTAATTTTGTAATTTCTCGCATAAAAATCTATTTTTTTGATTTATTAAACTTATCGAGTCAATTATTCTGTGGATTACCTGTGTAGGAAAAAAAGAGAGAAAACGTGAAGTTCTGACCTGTTTCCTGCATTTTACATTCAATTTTTGGACCTAACTCAATTTTTCCTCCGGTTACTCTGCTAAAATGCTATTTAAGCGAATTTTTTCATGTATTATCGAACTATCAAATCAATGAGCATTTTAATCTAATATGAAATGAACAACTGTGTGTATGTAAAGTCATAGAGGGGTTCCAAAACTAATTATTGAAAGAACCATAAACATTGAGTATGTCAAATACATGCGAAATAAAAGATCAACACGTACAAAACATATTTAGTGCACATCGATTTGACTTCCGTTTATTGTCTAATACTCCTAATCGATAGTCCAGTTCTTGCCACAGACGATTAAGCACATCGGATGTGACAGATTGAACAGCTTCCCTGATTCTCGTTTCATTCTGCTCAATATCATTGACACGAACACTCAGCGGGGGTGCCAAGATTTATCATGTAGGGGTGCTGAGGGTTGCGTAATGAATTTTAGGGGGGTTTGATGTTGAAAATAAAGAAAACATGAAACACCTTTAGCCACCACATCAAATACCAATCAACTGTTATTAGGAATCTATGATAATATAAATAAAATTATTTATTACATTGAGCTATAAGCAATTAACGAAAACCGTCTCCCCGATGGTGATAACGTCGTTGGTTTGTAATGAAGAGCTTTCAGGTTCGGTTGCAAAGTGGTTTGGATCCCACTTTAAGCTGTAGGTCCAGTCCCGATTAACCTTACTGTGGATAAAGTGGACTTAAACTCAACCAAGCAACCAATTAACTTATTAAAAACCTCAAACAGACCACTTGAAGAAACAATTATTAACAACAACGTTGACGAAAGAAAGACAATTGTTGCGGAACTTTACAGAGATTGTAGCCAGTACAAGGATGTAAATGCGACTTTTCTTTCTGAGGAGGATCAATGCTTGCCTGTTGTATATTGTAACAGCGGCCTCACTTCAATAGCTAACATTCGACTCAATATGACGACATGGCATAATATGACATTGTAAGAGTTAATGTTTTTAGTGGAACATAGCTTTCCAAAAAGGGGTTCTGAAGGGGGTGCGGAAGATAATCATGGGGTAAACTGCCCCTGCGAACATTGTACGTATTTTGCTTGATTTAGCCTCAGAAGTCAAAGTCTCATAGCTTTATTTTGTTTCGTTTGGATATTGTAGAATCTGAAACTGCACCATGACTTTACGGACACACTGTACATAAATTGCAAATGGAGTTGACCGACAGATTCGAACCTCCCCTCCTCTCCCCTTTCTCCTTTCATGTTTCTCATGTTTCATGATTCTCTCGGCCAAGCCGTACATGCTCTTACACCATAGGCTATATATAGAATGTGTTTGTACGAAAGGAAGGAGAAAGGCTAACACCAAGTGTTAAGTGCCTGATTCAAATTCGAAAAACAAATGAGGAGCACTAACAAATGAAAATATCAAAAAGGGAATTAAATAATTTCACTTTCCTGAAGACACCAGGGCCGTAGGTGAACTCGTTTTCTCTATAAAAAATCCAATTACTTATTTCAATTTATCGAACTCGAGGACATATTTTCCCAAAAGGATGACCATTCTGCGTGAATTCTAGTAATGTGTGTAACTTTTCCTTTCTATTATTTGAAAAAAATAATAATAGTTTTAGAATGCACAAATAGTAATTCTGCATTTCTCATTATATCGATGTGAAACCTGGTCCCTTATATAAATGAATTCCATCAATGAAATATTTT
This sequence comes from Lepisma saccharinum, assembly GCF_977018435.1. NCBI lineage: Eukaryota > Metazoa > Arthropoda > Insecta > Zygentoma > Lepismatidae > Lepisma > Lepisma saccharinum. The sequence goes on from NC_139237.1 coordinate 8,021,333, forward strand.
GAATATTTATTAGTAGAAATATGTCAACGTGAATGATATGAAAAATAAGGTGAGTGGAAAAAGTACTAGGCAGTTGGTAAGCTCCTCGTAAGGATATGAGGCCGTTTTTGAATGCAGAAAAAGGTCTTCCTGTAACTTGTTATGGTAACGTGTGCTTCCAAAAATAATTTCTTCCATACATGGATAATTTTCAATACTTAATAACAGTGCTCGATTTTAACATTTTGAACACTATGAGAACACTCCATTTCGGAGTTAGAGAAAAATACTCATAGTATAGTTAGGACATATTTTTACTGATGATATTTTGAACAGCACCTATGTTAGTGATTCGTATCTCTAGATCAATGCGGTCAGACCAGATTCAGCCATGAGTGCCTCCACAACACTTAATGTAACAGTAATCTACATAGAGAATTCAATGGTTGGTGTAACCATAGAAAGACGTCAAGTATAACAAAGATAGGGGGGAAATTTGAGCAGTTTGTTCCCATGTACTATTCTGGTCAGTAATTTCCGGAAACTCGGGCAATGAAAAATGGAGTTTCCTCCCCTTCGCCATTCCGTACAGGAGATTCCCCTTATCCAGGGTAACCGGTGCACGGGAAGGGTCCATTTTATCCCTTTGTAATGGAATGCAAACACTGTAGCTATCGCCTCTCCCCCGCCTCATCGGACTCATTACGGAGGCCTGCGCCCCCCCTCGACCCCCTCATGGCATCTTTTTCGCTTCGGCAGAACAAAAGCAAAACGTGCGTTATCGGTCTCGCGTGATTCATAGGACACCGGTGCTTGACGAGAATGCGGCTTCTCAATGGCTGCCATCCTGCCTACCGAGAGACCACCTGAGCACGCTCTGAAAGGGCGCTGATAAAGGGGCGACAATTACTTTTTACCTACATTTTGAACAATGGGATTTGCTGCTCCCTGAAGTGAACAATAGTTAAAGGTTCACTTTAGTAAAGATATGTTCAAAACATCTTTAATGTTTGTTTTTAAAATCAGTTTACTCATTAATTTCTTATATTAACACAAAATACTGTTACAATATACTGGCATACGATTGAATTCCTAAGTTTCTATGACTCTGCCCTTCTGAGAAAAAATTCTGAGCGCGCCTTTGGGACTGTGATGTGTCAAGTGCTTTACTATAATGTTATTTTAAACTGTAGAATCAATTTCAATTAGTTTTTCTTTACGAACATTCCAGCGTTACGTGTGTGACATTTTAGACATAAAATATAAGGTTCTAGACATGATATTGGATTAAAATATTCATAATGAATTGATTTCATGGAATTATGATGTACTTTATGGTCTGTTAACAAGTGAAAAAAGAATGAGTATTATGGCACACGCTGAATGCATGAAATTCATTAACAAAAGTGCGTTACGTGTGTGACGTTATAAAAATGGAGCAAATTTTTACTTTATTTCTGTGTGAGGCATACATGCTGAAGATGTTTGTAACTTGTATTGGTGAAATGTGCAAATTATATGTATTCACAAACATCTAAACCTTAATGCATAAAAACAGTAATAATGTCCATATTAATTAAATTTTCGTGGAATGTCCCATTACCATATTTGCGCAAAATTCCTGAAGGATGTTTGTTGCAGGGAAATGTTCGGTGTTCATAATTAAACTAATAAAATAGTTTATTTCAAGTGCTAATCAGTTTTTAACACTATCCTAAAGGGGAAATATAGAGTATTACAGATAATTGTGTATTTGAGAGAAAATATAAAGAGCAATTACATTTAATTTATTATTTTAACTTAAGTTCAATAAGATCTATCTAGGAAAAAATTCAAGGATGTTCCTCATGTTTATATTACGACCTATATTACTAAAAAATAATAGCTAATTTGTCACAACATTGCCAGGACAATACCATCTGCCCAAAATCCATTCACACAACACTTTCACATTTCTTGTAACGCAGGTAAATCTAAAAACACCAATTTTCTAGTCATATTTCTGTCCATGCTGAACAGTAGTTCTCAAATCTGCGCTTAGCCATAGGTAAATTTTTTTACCAAAACATAAAATGACAGTGTAATATTTTATGATACATCTATAAGTATTATAAATGTATATTATAATGTTGAAATGGACCTTCTCTATAATCTATATATAATAATAAAATACTTTTGTGAATCTGTGGCGTCAGTAGCGACGATTAGGTGCCAAAACTGGTGGGGGGGGGGTAGTATAGTACTTTTTCTTGGAGACAAGGCTTAGCATTAAGAGGCCATAGTGGGAGGCAAAAATTGGCAAAAGGGTCCACATAATCGCCGACACTTATTAGCGTAACTGACAATATCGGAGCCCTCCCGTTGAGAATTAATAGGACTCCCTCATTTTAAAATATCTACAACTTAAATATTGCTCAGTTTGTCCTTCATCTCGCCAATTCCTGATTGAACAATGCAATATAAACTTAGAAGAAAATAATCAAAACACAACCGTATTGATGCTAAACGCTCGATTTTGATATTTTGCACTAAACAAGAAAAACGCGAACTGCAACCGAAATGCACAAACATTGGAACCACACGGTATAGTAGTTGATCCAGTAATAGCGGGAAAACTACATGGAGATAATTCCGTCCTAATTTCTCGGATAAATTAGCACCAGAAAAGAATCATAACCTCATTCTTTGGAATTATTGGAGAGTTTCGTCTCTTGTTTAATATGTAGCTTCACATCTTTGATTAAAACTTCACCTCTTGAAAGCCGCCTTCCGCCAGGTTATTTGAAGCAGTGTCATTTTTTTTGTTGATACGGGAACTTTGTAGCTGTGCAATTCTGTTCAAGATTTTTTAGGAATTTTATGTCCTCATGAACATACAACACTGCATTTGCAAAATACCTTCAAAAGATCATAAAGTAGCTACTTAAAATTCATAAAAGTATGGTAAAATATGCCCAAAAAATCTGATAAAATCGTTTTAAGTTATCCTTTCATTTTTTATGGTATCGGGAATAGTTCCCTAAGACGCTGGGCACTTAGTTAAAGCCACTTGTGTGAATACTGGGGCGCGTCAAGTATCTGATCGCTCAGCTACTTGCCGGCTAAGTAGGCGTTGCTCGGCGAGCGCTGCTAACTTGATCGCTGAGCGAACTTGAACCTTGCTTGCCACATGTTTGAGCCACAGAATATAGCGTTTCTGTGTTTCGATCTCGTGAGGCGAAGGGAAGAAGAAGGTAACTGTATTAGGAGGGCGTGTTGCCGGCCAATGAGGAAATATATGATTAACGGCTTGCGATATAGCGTAATTCCAGAGGAAGTTCAAGTGATAGAAGGTATTGTAATATTCCAGTTTTTGTAATTGTATTAAAATTAAAGTGTTGTGTATTCTAATCAAATAATAAATATTAAATAGTTTTGGAAAGTTGTGCAAGGGTGTGAAAATGAAAATTTGGACGGTTTTGTTCACATCAACTATTCTATTTGTATAATTAACAGCTTTTCAAACACTGAAATCTTGTCCTCCCGACGCAGCCACATTGATCACAGATTATTCAAAGGCATTGATATTTTGATCAATGAGCAAAGAGTGTCAAGTAAATGATCTGTCTGCTCAACGAGCGAAAATCTTGCTCATTGAGCATCGCTCAGTTACTTGACGGGCCCCTGGTGACAATAATAAGTAACCTACCTACCGACTGCCGGCTTCACTCCTACCTGCCGAGGTGGGAGATCATATAACCAGTTACAGGGTGACGTGTGGTCAGCACGACGAACCCCCAGCCGTTGTGGAGATCACCGACGGCCACTGGTTCCATTCACAGGTCGCAATTTCGGGAGAAAAGTTGTTAGCTTCCCCAGGAGACTCGAACCTGCGTCCGTCCCCTAGCCATAGTCCAAAGCATGACGCCTTTGACAGCACGGCCACGGTGCGGAACATATTGGTGACAATAGAAAGGGTTTACACAAGAAGGACAAATCTCCCATTTCCTTAAAACAAAAAGCTATACAAGTAAGGACGTTTGTTGTACTCATAAATCAACTCTACCAACATCTGTAATCAAGGAGTCCCGGTTTCGATACCCGGTGGAGGCACATAGTGGTTCCGATTCCACTTTAAACTGTAGGTACAGTCCCGATTACCCTTACTGTGCATAAAGTGGACCTAAAGCACCAAATTAATCCATCAATCAACTAATCTACCATCATTTGACTCGCAGATTATGACAGAATAGAGGTTAGTGGACATGTCGTTTGGGCAGGAGATATTGAACGGAACCGTCTTCCAACTTGAGTACAAATAATATCACTTTTCGCCAGAGAGTGAAACGCGGGACAGGCCCTTCTTGTGTTAATTCCTTCAATTATCTTCGATTAGCATACACTGTTTGTTTCAAATTAACCTTTGTCTAGTTTACCCTCTGCATGAACTTAAGCTTGAGAACTTCTCTTCTGTCATCTTCAGGTGAACTCTCACAATTCTCTACAATTATATAGGTACTATCTCCCTTCCTCTCTCTCTCTCTCTCTCTCTCTCTCTCACTCTCTCTCTCTCTCTCGCTAATTCCTCGTTATTTCTTTAGAAGGAGTGACGATATTTGTTTGAACTCTAAACTGGGATAGCTAATTGGTTTTGAGGTAAGCTGCGTCTTCTATTTTTTCTTCCTTCTTCTTTCTCTGATCAATATGTTGCCTCTGTGGACGAACACGTTGAACGATCAACCTACGATTTCTCCATCAAAGGTTCCTAATGCGAGTCCTAGCATGGACATTTTTGTTGCTTTGCGAGCATTCATTTATTCATAGCATCTACTCACCATTCATCCTCATCCTTGAAAAGAGACACAAGTGGCACAAAGACAACGGAAAATAAGATGAAAACTTATGAAATTAGCATCCTGGATTTAGTGACTTTCTCTAACCAGCAGTCAGAGCTAGTAAATTTTGAACATCAGAAACGTATCTGCACTTTTTGTTTTCAAAATAGACACAGTACTGACACGTGGACATATCTTAGTAATATTCTCTATTCTGAGGCGGTGAAGTTAACCGGAAAACAATAGGAAATAGAGGAAAGGTGAGTGTATTAATAAGCAAAAGGTTACTGAAAGAGACTCTGGTGTATAAAATTGAACTACAGTATAGGTACTTGAGTGAATCAAACGCCATAAGATCATAAAAATTAATTCAAAAGATCCATTGACGACTTCTTTCTTTTTCATTTGTTACACCTATACAACATATACACCACTTCATCATATTTCACATAAAAAACCAAGTCACAGAATATCAATCTGGTGTTCAAATCTGGTCTCTCTTCTTTAAACCTTTAGACATATTTTATCGTGACATCTTGGAATTGTTTCTGCATAGTTTTGTTTAGTTATGATTGTTTCCCTTTAAAGTTCAGGAAAATTAATTTACAAAAGAGACCAGAGGGTGATTTTTCTTCTCTATAATTATTATTATTATTAGTAATTTGGGTGAACGCAGGGTGCATCACCCTCTTTCGACCCCCTGATTTTCGCTTATAAAAGTCAAGTTATTGGTCAAAATGTAATGAAATTTGCTACAGGCATACCTTGGTGTATGAGAAGCATGGTAACGTCATGGAGATGTGTGTTTATCGTTCGCACGTACTGGAAAACGGAGTCCATAAAGGCGGGCCAGCGACAATTTATTGCACAGTTTGGAGTACGGAAAGTGTTTGCAAAGTCTTCCATTCAATATTTGGTGAATAAACTTGAAACAATGGGAACATTGTTGTATGTGCATAAAAGGGGACGTCCAAATCAGCCAGAATCAACGATGTATGAAGTGAAAAACTGATTTCTGGCCTCATCAAAGAGTTTCCATCAATGGCGTAACAAGGGGTGGGTGAAGTGGGCGAAGTGAACGACCGCCCGGGGTCTCGCGTACCATGGGGCTTGTAAGAAGAATGTAATGAATTGAAGTCAGAAAAAAAGATGGAAAACACAATAAAACTGGGTGCAATAAAATTGTTTATATCTGACTTCAAATTCTAGTTAAACGTTATTATTACGTTATTATTTAAATGAATCTGTAAAAACTGGCGTAACATACAGGCAGGAGGGCCCAAAGTCTAAGGGGGACGGAAATTTATTGAAGTATTTCTCATATGAAACATTTACTAAAAGATCACGATAGTTTGCTTGGATAATTACCCATTTATTATTTTCTTGAATAAGAATACCTTTGTCTTGTCTTTTCATGTTTCTCTTGGCCTTGCATTCCTGATTTTAATATGTTAACAATAAAGCACCATCAACTGCCACGAAGCAAGTGTGATTGTGAGGCATTTAAATGATTGCGTTGTTTACAACTCAAGGAGGGCATGGACGTCCGCAATTTTTTTCCAGGGAGAGGCAAAGGAGACATATTTTCTCCCATAATTGTGATTCCCCCTCAAAAAGCACTGCTTCAGTCTGAAATTATCATGTTTCTTCAACACCCTTATAATAATTTACATAAAGTACTGTAGCTGAAGTGAAATTATGTGTGAAATATATAATTTTTAAGTGGACATTCATTTTTTAGGGTGGGGCCTTGCCCCCCCCCCACCTCCTTCCGGACGTGTATGAATATTAGCACTTCTTTCTTCCTACAGCTTCAGATTTCAGTTCCCGGAAAACAGAGAAAGACATTTGTAAAGTGAGTAAAATTATTAAATATCATTTTCATCAGTAATTTATTATTATTGTTTAAATATGATAATTTGCTGGCATATCCCTGAAGATTTCGTATCGATTCAAATTGAGATTTTAAACTTAAAGAACGGATGGGGGCCTCGCATACTAATCTCGACCAGACGTCTCGCGATACGATGCTACGCCACTGGGTTTCCACAAGCACATGTGAACGAGTTACCAAAAAAAGCATCTTGTAACCCCCCCACCCCATTTGCCTTCAGTAGACATTGTACATGTAACTACGTGCCTCTTTCACCATTTGACTTCAGTTGTGATTGTGCATGTCCGTCCGTGTCCTCCTGGTAGCAATCTCAGGGGGCGCGATGATATGCGGTTTTGTGTACGGACGCTTGGCATCTCTTGTGGGAGGGGGGGATGTACGTATTTGTAGACACTGCTGGAATATCACCGAATCATGCTACAGTGTAGGAACATTTTTCCAGCTCCCACTGTTGTCTAGGATTTCTACTGTAGGAGTTGTAGTCCTATCCGATGCTGGTCATGTTCCACGTTTGATTTCACGCCATTGTCAATTGGAGCTACGTAGAGACCCCGGATTTGCTGTATTATTGTTGCTATGATAAGACCTTTCAAACGACATATTCTTCGACCCCCCTTGCTATTTGAAAAAATTGAGTCGACCCCCCTTGAAGGAGTCCCGGGTAGGGAATGGTTGGCCTCAAAACGTTTCCCCCTGAACATCATGGAATACTTGTTTTGCTATTTCTTCCTATTTACAGCCGATCTCACAATCCTCAGGGTGGGGTGAGACTTTATGGACACCCAGTATATAGGGCTCCATAGTCAGGCCTCCTACAATAGATTTACCCATAAGAAAGTACCAATAAGAAAGCGCTCCACACATTCACGGTCCAGCTATTGTCAAGCTGCTGTGCTAACGGTGGTTAGGGCGGCGGAAAGTAAGATCGTGTCTACGGACAAACTTTGTGCAATATCCGCGTAACTGGGGCCGCTAGCTATGTAATGAAAGAAGTTCGTACAATAACATTGACAGTTACAATTAGAATGATTGCGTACCTTGATACACGAGGTGCCGAAAATGATGTCCTCCTTTTTAAAAGAAATTTTCACTAACACTTATCAATTCATCTTCCAAAATTGCTTCATTTTACCTCTTGATGTTTTCTTTCAATTCTTCTAATGTATGGTTTCAGGTTTGAAAGCTTGGTAGCTCGCCACGCAGACGTCATGAAAATGTCTGTTTCTTGCGCCGGAGAGATTTTTAATCGTACTTCAACGTTTCTCCTCATCGAGCACACGCCGCTTTATCCTTTGCTTCTTATCAAGAACAGACTCTGATTATCTCAATTTGTTCACAAGAATCCGAACACTGTCTCTGAGTGAAACAGGATCATCTGGAAATTCTGCTGCAAAACGTATTTTAACTTGCTTACAAGAATTCGTAGTACAGTAAGAGTCGCAAATGAAAATGCTTGCTTCAAATCAGGGGTGCCCACAGGGGGGTATTATGGCGCAGACTGATCGAGATTTTTTCGGGGGATTTTTTTTTTTACCTTCGAATAATATAAAATTCAACATTTATATATTTTTCTAAAATATATGTAAAAGTTTAAACCTTAAATCCACCATATTGAATCCATGTGATGAAGAAAATAAAGTATATAGGGGCAGGGTTGGGGGGTATTTTTATAATTGACTTCTGTCCAATACTGCATTGTTCACGTCAATTAACCATTGCTGCTATACCTAGGTATTATATCAATTTGTAGACTTCCAAGGGAATTGTAACGGGTAATATGTGTTATTGGCAATATCCAAATCTTACATATTAGGCCTTAAAATGACACTTGGATTCAGGGGGGATTGAGAATTAAATGTTGGGGGGGGGGAGGAATACATCCAACTCTTCCAACTGCGCAAGTAGTTGCCTGAGACGGATCAACCAATGAACACGTGAGAGTATTGGGATTGCATGGCGGGGGAGGGAAGCGACTGCAGTTATTAGCCTTCCCAGCAGCGTGTACTGCTTCGCTCTGCCCAGTCGATTTCAACCCTTCTCTGCCGCAATGCGCGACCTTGCTCCAGAGATTTCCGGTACAGAGTATAGAGGGATTTGAGCATTAAATTGAGGGGGCATCCAATTCTTGTGTATTACTCTTGTCTTAGACTTTTGCGCAAATTCTGGTGCGGGGATTGAGAATTATTTGTTTTGGAGGAGGCAATATACACTCTTCAACGTAAACAGTAAGTCTAAAATTGTCATGGAAATTTTGGTGGGAGGATTGAGTATTAAATTTAAGGAGGGAGATATGATGCTCTTGATAAAGAGTTAAATCTTGGATTGTCAAGGGATTTCTGTAGGTGGGGGGAGAGTTCGAATATTATATCACAAACAAACACACGGTTTCGGCGCCGAACGTTCGAAAAGAGTAACTATAGCGGGATCCTAAGAAAGTATGGACACCCCATTAAATTAATATTCTTGAAAGCCTGCAAAGAAATGGATATAAAAATTTTCTTGCTCGCTTCGCTCGGATTGCTGTCTTATAAATAAATATGTGTTTGAAGTTTTACTAGGGTGAATGTGAAGTTTTATACTATCGCTACATTACAAGGCATTGACGATATTCTCGATATTTATTAATAACATGACTTCTTAAAACATATTGCTTAGTGTTGGTATTTTGCTTAATTTAAAGCAGGGGCATCATTTGGATGGTGTACTTCTGTTAGCAATATTATTGAACTATTGAAAAATACATATTTTGAAATTCACATTTCTAACTTCTTGTCACAGAACAATGTTACGTTAACAAGTGAAATTTGCATTGAAGATAAAATCCACGTAATTATTGCTATAGATTACCAAATAATTATATTTACCTCAAGCAGAGGGAGTGAGTTCTTTGAAGGAGGAACAGTATTATATACTCGCCCTGAGCTTATAAATTTCTGTCTAACTGCAGTAGGTAATTTGTTTGGCCAGGTTGAATTTTCTATCTTAAGTTGTGTAACAATTTGTGTTAAATGTGTGGATTTTATAAATCTTATTCTCCAATTTACAAACATTGTTTAAATGCATATTTATATAATTTAATTTATTACATTTAAGCAATCAATGTGCTAGCTTTCCGTTATTTCGAAAAGTGAACAATTAATAAAATATGGACAGTTCAACATGTTATTGCATTCATATAAACATCAAATATTGTGTATTCATCCAAACTATTGTGGGGATTTTGATGAATCAATTAAGGTGTGTGTGGGGGGGGGGGGGTAATGCATTTATTATCTTTCGGTGATGGACATTCCTGTTTAGAGAGGAGGGACATATAAATTATAGTGTTCAGTAAAGATAAAAAGATTGTTACTGTGAGTAGACACGCTGTTGTAATTAAATACTTTATAGAGATTTTGGGGTGACGAATGACATGATTCGGGGCCCGGGGGGACGCATTATGCGATTTGAGAGGGCACATGACATGATTTGGGGGGGCACGTGAGAAGATTTGGGGGGATTGCGCCATTGGCCTTCAAATTGTGCGAATTGAGTGGCAGAATAGCACCAGTAATACGTAAACTAAAACAAAACCATCTAAAACATTTGTTAACACCATGACACTTCACAAACACGTGGAAACTGGATACCAGCTAACTGGATACTGAAGCACTGACGCGTCCAGTGCTAAGGTCAGCGTACAGTTGTGAGTCTAAATGACCGCAGATACCCTCCCACTTCGCGGCGTGTTAGCCGCCGATCCAGGGACGACTCTATAAAGAAAGGCACTGCGTATCAATCCCTAAGATTATATGTTTATTTTATAAAGCCTCTCTGAAAGCTTCACGTTGACCAGGGCATTCACTTGTTTTTCTCAGTTGTTTCAGCCTCTGAGGCATGTAAACAATGCACAGTGTTGTGCTATGCAAAACTCCTGAGCCATTCAGGAAACAGGTAGTTTCTTCTGCCTATGGAGTCGGCGGTTTGCATAGTGGCAGTTAAAATCACGATTCGGCATGGAGGAAGAGCTCCATGTCCTAGGGATATAGGGAGGAGACAAGCTGAGAGGGGACTGACTTTGGATTGGAATTGAGAAGGGAGAAGAGGTTAGGAGAGGAGTGGGGCAGAAGTGAATGGACGCGCTGGTCAACCGATAGAGAAGCCAACAGAGGACTTCGTATATTTTATTCATCGTAATTCATCAGATAGACAGGTAACTATCCTAACACCCAGCCATGATTCAGGTTCAAAGGTTCAGAAAACCCATCTAGTGACCATTGTCTTTTCTGCAGTTTAGTTCCTTAATCTTATTTGTACCTTTCGTATTGCCAAGCGTTAACTCGTCATGCCAATGACGAGTGCTCTCATCAGAGGATGAATGATGAATAGCTTACATCACCCAGCAATTAATTGCAAAGTGACTGGTTCAGATCCCATCATTCTTTAGAATGATACGACTGTATAACGGGTGATCTTTCCGTTAGCCACCCAAATGTTTACCTGTATTCCACGTAGTTCACCCCCGTAACTGCATTATGTGGGCCAACGAGTCTTTGGCGTCCGGACTCACAGCAAGTACAATCCTCTCTTGGTTTGTGTACATGAATATGGAGATTTTAGTCCTCAGTAAGACGTTTTGGTTTTAGCTGTGCTTAGCAGCGCAATACGGGTGAGCCATAAGTCACTTGTCACTTGCAATCGTTAGACTTTGTTTTACCTAGCGTAGTGGAAGTCAGTTGTGAACTTGACTAGTGCGTATTACCCAGCATTCTTATATTTAGTAATACGCACTAGTAAAGTTCGCAACTGACTTCCACTACGCTAGGCAAATAAAAAGTCTAACGATTGCTATAGCTCTTTTCAGTTCTTACGGCGGGCGCTCTAGAAGCTGGCAGGGGAAGTGGGAAGCGGAGATTACGCAACAGACCAACCAGACAACAGCAGTGGCGCCGAGAGACACGACGCGGCCGGAAAAAGTACTACGTGAAACTCGTTCCACTGGCCGCTACGTTTCTTATCGTGCTGGATTGGTCGCTTCCCAGCTCCCCACTTCCCCTGTCAGCTTCTAGAGCGCCCACCGTAAGAACTGAAAAGAGCTATAGTGACAACTAACTTATGGCCCACCCGGTATAATGTGGCAAGGCCGGTGAAAATAGCTTAAGTGTTGATTCACCAACAATTTCCACATCTATCAATGTAACCAAGCACTATATGCTTCGGGGCCTCCCCCATGGCGCAGTGGTAGCGTCATTGACTTGTAATCAAAGGGGTCCCGGGTTCGATACCCGGTGGAGGCACAAGTGGTTCGGATCCCACTTTAGGTAGGTCCAGCCCCGATTAGCCTTACTGTGCATAAAGTGGACTTAAAACACCAACTCAAACCAAACTATATGCTTCGGCCGCTTTGCCCCCCCCAGATATCCATTTTATTAGAGGCCGAGTGAATCACAGAGCTATCTTGGGCAAAGGCATTGTCTGAAAATTTACATCTCAGATACATGAGTACAAAACACCACTCGGGTATCAACGACGACATTGCACTGACACTGTGACTTTTAAACCACAGATTCTCGGTAGAGGCACGCAGCTCAGTGATTCGGACCCTATTTCAAACCGTGGATTTAGTCCCGATTAACCTTTCTGAGCATAAAGTTGACTTGATCAAACTTTAGCATAACTGCCTCTAAGACATCACGACCTCACCACCGAAGTTATCTGGTTAGATTTCTGGCCTGGGAGTGTCTGTTGGTCTATATCTTCTTTAATTTTATCTAGTACTCATCCATCCTCATTATCCTACAGAGGTAGGAAAATTACATCACAACAAGGAAAATAGGCTACAGACATAAAAAATACTAAACGTCGCATTAAGCAACTCAGATACATGGTAATGGGGTTGTTCATTGCCAAACTTTTCCGGTGGCGGCGCCACCCCTGTTGTGTCCCCAAATAATTTCGTTCGTCATTTGGTTGCCCTAAGCTTTACATTGCAGCACTATGGGATAGCTATTCAAACGTTATTTTCAATGAAGGTAAAAATTTCTCGTGTAATTCGATAATAAAAACGGGTTTAGCAAAGCTTAAAGATTATGTAGCCAGTCATAAGTTTCCGAAAATTCCATTCTCCTCAACCTAAGAATTAATATATTAAAGTGCAACGGAATGTTTGCGAAAATGAGCTCTTTTTCCTGGTTGCGAGCATGTGTAATTCAACGGCGGGTAGGAATCGAAGAAACTCGCAAAATTATAAAAAATTGTATTAAGTGCGTAAACGCATGATATAAATTATTATACACTATGACTGACATTATGCCCTATCCGATAATTTAATATTAACGTATGTTTTCATTGTATTAAGCAGATATTCTCCCCTCGTATTTTCGTCCTTCTTTTTCTTGGTAACAGCAATTTTAAAATTATAATTCCTGTAAATAAGATGGCCCTAGAGGTTCCGAGACATGAAACAGAAGAACACATATTTTTTGTAATATCTATTCTTGACGATAAATGTATAATACATATATAATATATAAAACAAAGGACCATATTTACTAGCTACGTGGAAAAGTATAATATCACGTGAAGAAAAGTCAGTTATTAAAAACAACTATAAAAATAAAAGTTTCAGTCGCGCGGAATTATTATGCATTATTCTTTACCGGATTCTCAACAATAGATCACTTAAATTGTGAAAATTGCTAGTGACGTAAAAAAGTGCTGTGCAAATTTTAAGGTTTTTTGAGTTCCGATATATTCTCTGTTGTTGACGATCGTCTTTTCAAAAGTCTTACTTCTACAGCACTGATTATTCAACTATCATGTTCAGACATCATTTCTGAGGTTAAGATGATATTAAACTTGCAATTTCATGTAATAGCAGCACGTTCGGCATCAAATTTCAAATGTATTTAAATGGGAGAACAAATGCCGATCAAAAGCGTGGGGACACCACAGGGCTGCTGCCACCTACAACAGTTTGCTTTGACGAGGCCCGTTATATTACATTCTTCAGGTGTATTAATTTCCATGACAGAAATAGTATGTTATAAAAATTATAACCCTTCCTTGTACGCTGACTGGGAATTATTTTCTAAAAGTTGAATAGCTATTCTCACTGAAGTACAAAAGATTTAAATTCTGGTGTTTAAAAAAATACAACTGTGATGCAGTCGTTGAGTGCGTGGGCGGTAAAGAAGTGCCAACAGTTAAGGTTATTGCAAATGTTAGAGGAAGAAGTGCCTGTATATATTTTCTGTCTTGCCAAGGAAATGTCAAGATCCGTCTCGAATGCAATCACTGAAGTTGCATTAAAACGCCAGGAGCGGGGAAGAACAACTCTAACACAGGAAGGTGAAAACTTCAGAGTCGGATGCTTAATTCATGTTCAACGCCGTGACGTTTTGCCTGACAGCTGACGTTGTTTTACGTCACCGTCGCATAGCAACTACCTCTTCGCCTTAGCCATTGTTTCCGACACACCGACCCTCAATAGCTTACTTGAGTTCAGCACCGACATACTCGAGTATAGTTACAGCTGACTGTCTTAAACTCAGAAACTTTGATAGGCCAGCCAATTTCTAGTTTTCAAACAAGTTAGGGAGTCGCATTATATTAACTTTACAAAGCTATCTAATATATGAGTTCTAATTATCACGGTAATATAATGAACAGTAATATGAAGATAACATATAGTAATGAATAATATATTATTATTATTATTTATTGTTACATGTAGTATTTTAGAAGAAAGGTGGAGTTAGAGTAATTTAGAATATAGCTACATATAATACTGTAACTCCCAATTATTCTTAAATATTCTAATGGATGGTTTTCTACCGCAAGTTTGATTGGAAACAGGCATGGTAAAAATAAAAATTCACAAATAAGCTTCAATAGTTGATTGATTGATTTGATTTATTCTAGTTAGCTTTTCTGGCACACATGGCTATTCGCGAAGATCAGGATGAATGATGAAGTGATGACATTGATTAAGGGGACACTTACAAATAACACCTATGCCCAGGCCGGATTTCGAACCCTGGACCTTTGGCATTGTATCGCGCTGTGAAAACACTCTTAAAGAAAGAAACTTATTCGGCAGCCTTAGCCATCATATAAAATGGCACGAAAACTCAAAAACGTTTGTTATGTTGTTGCACTGAAAATGTCTCAACCATTCTCTCTTCAAGTGTTGGACAACATCTCGATCACACTCATCTTTTTTTTATATCGCCTTCAACATATCAACATCTGGAACTGGTAAACTGTACATTTTGTCCTTAGTATATCGCCACAGAAAATGAGTCTGGAGGCATACTATCGGGAGAACGTAGAGGCCATGATGTCGGACCATCCCTCCCAACCCAGCGTTTTGGAAACGTGTTACTCAAGTACCAACGAACACCTAAACAGATAATTTAAGTATGCCGAGAAATATTCAGTTTTCTTTACAGGATTTTTGTCGGGGAAACCTGATGCTAAGAGACCTGTAGGAAGGCCAAGACTAAGATGGAGGGATAACGTTGAGATGGACCTATAGGAAATCGGTAAGGATGGAAAAGATTGGATTAATCTTACCGAGGATAGGGACAGATGGAAGACTTGCGTTGCTGCAGCCATAAACCTAAGAAGGCTGGAGAGTTAGTTATGCGGAGAAATATATTATGAAAATGTAACTTGCGATTGTATTATTAATCATAAATTAGCTGTTTCACTGACTTGGATTTTTCTATTTTAAAGGGAAGCAGGTTATCGCCTCATCTTTCATAAAACTTCTTTGCACCTTATTGCTTCTAAACTCCCTCGTCTTCCCAGTGATACACATGATTGATTGATTTGCTTTATTTTACTTCGCTTTTTGTGCCACTTTTGGCTAATTTGCGAAGATGGTAATGAGTGATTACATGATGAATGGATTCTCATAGACATCAGTGCGAACTAAGAACTAACGTATTAGCGCGATGTGCTAACCACTCCCCCCACGGGGACCGGCGCTGATAAGCATTAGATTGGATAGGAACGCACATGTCGTTTGTGGGAGAGGCTGCATTCAGCAAAGTTTACAACGAGAATTGTGCTTTGAAATAGGATTGAGGTGCGGACGTCATGGAGTGGTAGGTGACTCCATCGATCGGGAAGCCCTGCTGGAATCGTCACCCACTCTCAGATGCCGCTGACTGGCAACTTCCCGCGTTCCGTTGTTTATCTAATGAGCACCTGGTCGAAGCAACAGCCCTTTCACAAGGATTTTCCTTCAGAGCGCGCTACAAAAGACAGTGGAATGAGTTAGCGGTTGCGAGGAAGCTAATTATTACGAAACTTGGCACACACGACACGGTTCTATGTGAAAGTTCTATTTGTCGGCTTCCTGAGCTACGTGTTTAAAGGTGGAATTTGATGAACACGTTTTATTGAAAGTTTCTTTGGACGTTTACGAACAACTAGTAGACTCTATAAGAAAAAATATATCTAACTAGCTGATTGCCTGGCATTGCCCGGGTATTAAATTATCCCAATCTTCTATTAGACAGGAAAATAATGAATTTTAACTATAGTGTAAAATGAACTTGGTGTTGAACGGCATTGGGAGTGTCACTATTCATCGTAGCGAACCCGAAAACTATGGATTCCACACTAATATTGGTCGTTTTACGTCACCCTCTTCCCACCCCCACCCCTAGGGGTGACGGGGGTGTCTTGGAGTTGAACAGCATTGGGTGTGCCACTATTCATCTTAGCGAACCCGAAAACTATGGATTCCACACTAATATTGGTCGTTTTCGATTATTTTTACATCTCACCCCCTTCCCTCCCCCACCCCTAGGGGTGACGGAGGTGTCTTGGAGTTGAACAGCATTGGATGTGCCACTATTATTCTTAGCGAACCCGAAAACTATGAATTCCACACTAATATCGGTCGTTTTAACTGTAACCCCTTCCCACCCCCACCCCTAGGAGTGACGGGGGTGTCTTGGAGTTGGGCGTCATTGGGAAAGTCACTATTAATCTTACCGACCCCAAAAATTGTGGATTCCACACTAATATCGGTCGTTTTCGATTATTTTTACATGTCACACCCTTCCCACCCCAACCCAGGGGTGCAAGAGGTCTCTTAGCCCAACAGTATTTCTCTCCAGATTGAAAGTGATTTGTGTACCAAATTGGATTGAAATCGCTCCAGGTGTTGGAGAGTTAAGCGAGAAGAAACATACACACATACATACATTTTTATTATATATATAGAGGAAGATGATTTAATACACGTAGTTAATAAGCTATTGATTCACAGTAACTCTAGTGTGACCATCTAGGGTGCAGGGAATTTAATTTGGTCAGAAGAAAAGGACTAGCTGATTCATTTGATGCCCTTTCGGAGAAGTGGCACGATCAGTCCACATGTACAGAGGGATCCATAAGTATTACCGTGCAAATTGTCCATGACTGTTTTAATTAATTTTTCTCTTACATCCTACGTGTTTTAAGCGATGGATTTTTATGTATGCTGGTGCAAACTTTGTCAACACCTTGTTTTGTGTTTTTTTTAATACTTGAAGCTCTTATTGGGTCAAATAAAGTGAACGAACATGGCGATGGACTATTTGCACGGTAATACTCATGGATCCCACTGTACATACATCCTAAAATACTCGCTTCCTGTAAGGTGTTATGTGTGTTGCCTAACTCTATGGCGGTGGAAGAAGTTGCCATTGAAAATTTGCTATTAGAATCCCCTTATCGCACAAGACTTAGGCAACACACACAACGCCATACAGGGAAGCGAGCATTTCGGGATATAGGTGTCCCATTTTTATTGCCGGTGACTGTACGTACGTTGATGCTGTTACAAATTCGAAATTGCTTTACTATTAGACTTACTTAGACAAAGAAGTGACTTTCTGGGGGTAAGTTATATTTATTGGCCTAACGCTATTCTGAATTTAATTATGCTTAGTTTTGTCTCATCGCGTTACCCTCCCAAATAGCCTGTGTAACAATTTCTTGTCAAAGCTATTCTGACGCATTTGTATAGAGAGTTAGCAATTCGAATTTAACTAATTAAACAGATAGCCACGCACTTTGGCCGATGTCCGCGCAAGCAGAGAAAGCAGACAGAACTCCTGTCGCTTCAAGGAGCTTCAATTCCGAGGACGTCACAGTCACCTGACCCTCCACTGTGACGGGTTCATCGACCGTCATATATGGCAAGCTGTTTAAAGGCGGAGAAACTTCACAACTTGGGTTTTAGTCGTATCCTGCTTCGAGCTGCTAGTAGGCAGAATAATACTATAACTGCAATATGTGAGAGTCCTTGACTGAAGAATTCGGTGCCTGTTCGGTGGTGGATCAAAGAGCACGGTTGAGGTCGGCGCCTGTCTTTGTTTGCTTCTCCAGTAAACCGGAAATGTTTCTCCATGTTAGAGCACCGAAAAGCGTCGAATAATTCGAATGCGGTTGCAGCATTACAAAAGGATTTACCTGATCCCAGACATTATCTTTCCTCACTCCACGGATGGAACACTTCTTCCAACTAGTAAATGAAATATAACTTGTGATGCAACAGCCCGTGAAGACCAGGGCCTACCTACCGAGTACTGCCTCGCTCCCATCTGGCGAGGTTGGAGATCACCCAACCGGTTACGTAGTGACGTGTGGTCAGCACGACGAACCCCTAGTCGTCGTTGTAGGTTTCCATAACCGGGTTGCGCTACTGAATCGTAGCTTCCCAATTTCCGGTCACATACACAGACCTAAATCTCAGGGGAGAAGTTGTTACACTTTCCCCAGGAGACTCGAAAGAGAGCCGCCAAAAGAAGAGATAAATCCAGAGACAGAGTGAGACAAGTAGAGAGATAGAGGGAGAGAGGCAGGGGGTGAGGGCAGAGGGAGAAAGGAAGGGGTGAGGGCAGACAGAGAGAGAGAGAGAGAGAGAGAGAGAGAGAGAGAGAGAGGCACAGAGAAAGAGATAGTTTTGGAGTTGAACCTTCCCCTCTCTCTTTCTCTCTTCCCTCTCTTCTCTCTCTCTCCCTCGCCCCTCTATCTCCCTCTATCTCTTTCTGTCTCCCTGTCTCTCTTTCTGTCTCCCTTTCTTCCTTTCTCCCTCTTTTCCTTTCTCCCTCCCACTCTTCCTTTCTCCCTCCCTCTCCCTCCCTCTCCTCTCTCTACACCCAATCTGTCTCTTTCTCTCCCTCTTTTTAACTCTCTCCCCCTCTCTTTCTCTCCCTCTTTTTCTCTCTCTCTCCCTCACTTTCTCTCTCTCTCCTTTTCTTTCTCTCCTTCCCTCCCTCTCTTTCTCTCTCCCTCTCTTTCTCTCTCTCTCCCTCTCCCCTCTCAATCTCTCTCCTTTTTCTTTCTCTCTTTCTCTCCCTCTTTCTCTCTCCCTCTTTGTCCATATCTTTCTTTCTCCCCTTCTCTCCCTCTCTATCTCCTCTATTTCTCTCTCCCTCTCTTTCTTTCTCCTTTTCTTTCTCTCTCTCCCTCCCTTTTGCTCTCTCTCCCTCTCTTTATCTTTCCCTCTCTCTCCCCTTCTCTCTCACCTCTCTCCGAAAACTATAAGATATCGTTATGCCAGTAGAAATTCATAATAAAATAAATATTCTCTCTCTTGGTCTCTCTCTCTCTCTCTCTCTCTCTCTCTCTCTCTCTTTGTTCGTTTAACAGTTTTCATTTTTCTTTCTGTCTCTTTGCCTTTCCTTTTTCATCTTTCCACCTTTCTCTCTCTTTCTTTTCTTGCATTGCTGTAGTTGAGAGAATACGGTGGTATACACTGGAGAATGTTTGAAAACCACACAACCATAAATGTAATCGCTTCTAAAATGAAATCTGTGACAGAAATTCACACCGGGTTTTCTGCACTATGAAGACTCACCTATTGAGACATTTTAAACACATTGATCGAGAGATCTCTTTGTACATTAAATTCTATACATTAATAAATTGTTCAAGTCAGAGTTTTATTTTTCCCAGAATGCTCATTTCACTGGAGTAAAAGAGATAAGAAATGTCAGACTCGCACTTTCCTCTTAAGAGCCATGCTAGTTTGCAGTTTGCTTCCAGTATGGGTAATTTGCAGCACGTAATGGATTTTGGAATATTAATTTTATGAGAAAAGTGGAAAAGCGTCATTTTAGGGTATATAATCTTGATTAGCAACACTAGAAGTCTAGGAATTTGTCAGCAGACGTGGACAACATGTACTCATGTACTTACTACACAGCCGTGTGAAAAAAAATCATAATGTTACCCTCAAATGGGACACCGAAGAAGTATTCAGCCTATAACGGTTGGTGTACATCAGCGTTTGGAAGTAACTAGTTACAAGTAACTCAGTTAGAAATAACAGTTACTTTTCTTGAAGAATTGTAACTGTAATTAGTTACTTTTAAAATCAAGTAACTGTAACTGCAAGAGAGTTACTTTTTGTAAATAGAAGTAACGTTTCAACAGTTACTTTTACAGTAACTTTCACAGTTACTTTACGACACTTAAATTGCTAACTTGGATGTTTGTAACGTGGAAGAAGAGCTAATTTTGCTACTCTAAAGATTTTCGTCGGATCACCTAAGGCAAAATTTCAAGGCTAACTGTAAGCATAGACGCCAATATCTGCTTGCCCCCCCCCCCTGTTGTTCAAAGAGGAGGAGGAAGGGGAGCGCATTTAATCCTTCTCAGGTCAAGGTGTCTTGTCTTTGCAAAAATTTCCAGATTTCAACATTCCTCACACTGAAAATGCAATCTGCTTCAGGAAGTCGCATGGGGGGGGGGGGGGTAACAAACAGGTTCACTCGGTTGATAGCTTCAGAACAACCAGACCTTTTATTTCATCTGTGATAGCGATAGAGAATGCAAGTGCTTTGTTGCCGATTTTCTGCAGTGGTAAATAGCAACTGGTCGTAAACCAAAATCCGCGAATGAACATATCAACACCTTGAAGTATGTCAACATGAATCTTAAATAGTCTTTTAATTATTTCGATTTTCTCTTTAAAGTTATGTTGCTCGCCTATGCTCGGTAAATGCTTAGTTATAGACTGAAGGGCCTTGTGTCTTGTCGCTTCGATCTAAAATCTCCCGTAATGAAACATTCATACCGAAGTGACGCGGAAGTTTCACACTGAAACGACACTTCTGTCAATGTGCATGCAATCACCGTACGGATAACATACCGAGGCAACACGGTATCCAGTCCGAGCATCATGCAGATGACAAGCGACACATGCAGCTTGTCGTGTCGCTTCAGTTCGAAAGACTGCGTTTATTTCTGAACATTGCTTTCCAAAGATGTGTGTTGCGTGTCGCTTCGATCTGAAAGTTCAATAAGAGAGTGATCTTTCTCATTACTGCTATAATTCTTATAGGAACTTCTGCAAACTGTGAAAATTGATTGCTTTCTTTTAATTCTAAGCTTGCCGCCGGGGAGCAACAAAAACTATTGTTCTAAATGTGTATCGTGAACAAAAAAAATATATATCCAGAACTGCAATTCTTAACTCATTACACAAAGAAAAGTATCTCCTGCTCTTTCTATTGATAAATATCTCTTTCTATAATAAAAGCTTTATAAAATATTTCTAGGGAGTTAAAAAAACACGTGAACACAGGATAACAAATAACAAATAACAAATTTTATTAAAAGCATAGCCCACAATATTCTTTGAACAGTTTACAATATTTTCTTAAACTACCCATTCTATAATATTGTTTTTCACAAAAAGCAGGAATCTGAATCAGTGTGTTATGAATTGCATTTTTATCTTGAATATTATTACAACATAAAATTAATAACCTTGAATAAATTGAAAAATGGGAAGTAACGAAGGGTTTCGAAAGAGTATTAAAAAATAGTAGATATTCGTTCACTTCTCTTTGTATGATACTCTTCGTTAGACGTAATAAACTCTGGTCTGGGTTTCCAAGGAAACTACTTTATTCCAAGTAAATTAGTATTTGCAACTAATTAAATATTTTGTTTGTATTTTCTTTTTTTTCCCCGAGATATGTAGACTGTACCAGCCGTCTTGTGTCATCTCGTCTCCAATTTGAAAAGGCCTGTTCCATTGTGTCTCATTTCGTTAGCAACACTCTAAGTGATGCATGTATTTTATTTATCATAAATGCAAAGTTATCCATCAGTGGCAGCTGATCAGTTTTTGCATTACCAGCTGTGCGTGTATGTAGTTAAAATGTGGAATATTTTTTTGGATTTAAAATATGTGTTGTTTATTGTTATGGGGAATTGGAAAAATAGTTTTCGTATTTGAAACTGAAATCCCTCCCCTCTCCCTAGCTAACTGTAACTAGTTACCATTTAAAAAGTAGCTTTTCCATACACTGGTGTACATATCCCTTTCTAGACCTGTTTGCTTCTAGTATTTCACCGTCATATGCATCGTTTCTGGACGGGTCGCACACATTACTTACTGAACCAAGATTTCAAGAATCTCACTCTAACTCTATTTTGCAATGTTTGGCTCGATAGGCAGAAAACAGCTGCGATGGGACTCAATGCTCTGATCACCCAATGATATAGCTGCTTGGTTCTCAGTGGAACGTTGCCCCATTCATTTTCTCTTAGAATTCTCCCGTAAATCATTGCGTTTCCTATCTCATGGAATTATAAGTATTTAATATAATTTATTTAAAATATATTTTTTTGGACAATTTGAGGTGGACACACCCACGCATGACAACGACCATGAAATCAGCCGATTTTCCTCGAACTCAATCAGTTCATATTTTTTATGTTTCTTGAGCAAAAACAAAATACTGACTACCATAACAAAATTCATAGACTTTACGGGAAGACTTTTTGGAATTGGCTGTTAACATAACCAGTTTAGCTCGATAAACGCGTCAGATTTTTGGAACGATCCCAAAGAAGACAATTTTCCCGTTGAAGCGCTGTGACCTAGTTTTGGAATAAATAAACATCTCCCTATCTTTCTATTGCCTCCATATGATAACTTCAAGTCAATATGCTTGTTATTGTATGAAGAAATATGTAAACATGCAGAGAAGAGTGTAATATTGAGTTCTCTCTCTCTCGCTAGGAAAACCTCCCCTTCAGTGTGAAGAGTTCAACAGCATTGAATGTGATGTATAGAGTGGCGCACTACACATGGACGAGGAAAGGATTCGACTTCACTGCCACCTACCAGTTCAAGCACGAACGAGATTGTGGGCCGCGGATGCAGAGAGAGCCATCTGGTGAGTACTCATCTATTCAATTCACAGGTTGCCAGGCCTCTTAAAAGTTTTGTCAGGTTACGAAGAACCGGAAACTTCTTTCAAATGTTGCGTGGATTTTTTAATAATTTTCAACGCAGACGGACCTTGGAACCAATATGCAATTATAACTTGTTTACAGCAAAATTCCTTGGCAAAGTTGCAAGCGTGGTGTGTTGAGAATCCAGATGTTTCAAGGATCCTGTTAAAAGTGTTTAAGCCTGCCCCCGTTGCGGAGTGGTTAGAACATCGCGCTACGACGCTAGGGGTCTCGGGTTCAAATCCTGGCCTGGGCATGGATATTTGTGTGTGGCCATTCATCAGTTCCATCATATCATCACTCACTCATCCTCATCTTCGCAAATTAGCCAAAAGTGGCACAAAAAGCTAAGTATATCAATAGAGCAAATCAAATACATATAAAAGTGTTTATTTTTTTTTTTTGGAATTGGTGTTTTAAGTTCACTTTGTGGACAGCAAGGCTAATCGGGACAGGACTTACAGTTTAAAGTGGGATCCGAACCACTATGTGCCTTCACCGGGTATCGAACCCCTGCACCCCGTAATTACAAGGCGACGACGTTACCACTACGCCATCGGGGAGGCCCAACTTCAAGTTTCTCTGTGTTTGTTACCAGAGACAGCGCCAAGAGTGAAACAAGGTGCATAGCAGGTTGGCTCAATAACAAGTGGCAAATTTCGCAAAAAAATTAATACGAAAGTGTAGTGTAGAAAATGATGCATATGCATTTCCAATTGAAAACGTGGCGCACCTAAATCTTTGACAGACATTTTGTGGCTCACTCACACGAGACGAAACTAAGCTAGATTTTAAAACAGCAGATCTTGATCTTGTCTCGTCCTCTTCTCCTACATAATATATTAGGATACATCATTTCGTTGATTTATGCAAACTTCCCACTGTATGAATATACAGAGCGATCCATTGAAATGCAGACCGCCGCATCAGTGTTTGTGCTCTCAGCAAGCGAAGCGTTCGCGGCCGTTTTTCGGCATCGTAGAGTGTCGATGAAGCAAGCGCACAACCATGTCTCAGAAAATGTTTTGTTCTGCACAGCGTGTATTTGTTTATGATTCATATGTGTTAACTCAATCGGCACGTGAAGTTCAAAGGCGATTTGAAACAAGATTCTTGGGTGTAAAAGTTCCATGTCGTAAATAAATCACTCTTTAAACTAGTTGCGGAAACTTGCGTACTTTATTCACGGACAGTCGATAGTGCCGATATACGGCCTCGAGCGCCTCGCTTGCCGATAACACAGATACTGACGCGGCGGTCTACAATTCAATAGATCACTCTGTACAACAACGTCTATAGATTTAATAGACAATAATATTATTATGCAAGGGGAAAGAAACTCAGGGCAACCTTTTAGTTGAGAAAAATTCCAGGACACATGGAAGCGATGTCCTCAATTCCTTTATACATATCATTAACAGCAAACTGAGTGGAAGTAAATGAAATTTCCATATCGGGAGAACAAAAATTCCCTAAAATATTGCAAGCAATCTGGCTATTGGACGTATTTCCCAAAATTATTACGAAAATCACCTAGAAATTTTGTATGTTTCTAGTCCAATTTAAGCACAGTAAGGCTAATCGGGACTGGATCTACAGTTGAAAGTGGGATCTGAACCAAGATGTGCTTCCATCGAACCCGGGAACCCTCCTGTTACAATGTGACGACGTTATCACTACGTCATCGGGGAAACTGATAATATAGGAAATGTCTGGTCAACTTCCGATATTTTGTGAGGAAAAAAACGCTCTCTTATGCACATGTGATCTGCAGAGTGAGCAGCGGTTCTGTAGAGTTCAAAAATGGGCGAGAAGGAGGGAGTGAGGGAGGTAAGATGTTTAGTCGATCGTGTTCGTGCAGTGACAAACCTCTAGTCATCTAATTCGTGCGCAACAGTGCATGTGGTATTGTAATCATGGCAGGAGAAACAATAGGTGGTTCCGTGAATTGGAGAGCGTCTTCCACCTGTCAACTGCCCCAGTCCTGCTCAGAGATGTCCAGCTTCCGGAGGCCTTGGCCTCCAGGAGCCTTGCGAGGCTGAGGCCGTGTGAGGTCGAGGCCGAGGCCGAGTTGGAGTTTTGGAGACTAGCCCTGCGAGGCCTGAGGCCGACCTTCAACTCGGAGGCCGGGCTTCGCGAGGCCGAAGTGAAATGACCATCTCTGATCCTGCTCTGCTGCTTGTTGGCCTTCAAATACAACGTGCAGGTGGTAAACTCGCACCGCACGGATTGATCTTTGGCCTCTGCAAGTGCAGGCATGTTGGTCAAGCCTGATCTAGAAACACCCCTGCAATGACTTCGTTTTCTTATCAATTCTGGCATTCTTCCAAAAGGCAAAAGAGATATTATGACAGAACTCTGATTAATCTTACCAAAGAACTATTTTTTGTCCCGTTTGACTTTAGCGAGGACGAATTAGGCAATTAAATATATTTAACAACTATGTTTTATGGACTTTTTTTGTTTGTTATTGAAATTTTCAGAACATGAATGGTCACTGAAAATGTTTTTTTGAAGTTCACGTTTACGTACCTGTACGGGCATATTAGCATCCAGATATTCATAAATACGTTTCGTAACTTCTGAGTCATGGAATTAATATCTGCATTAGGAACTATCATTTTTCTAAGTTTACTCATATGCTTGTATAATCCAGACTAGTTACGTCATGAAACTGTATATAGGTATAGTATAGATATATCTCATTAGAGTTTGTAAATTCACTGTGATCAGGAGGGAATTCCTTCTACAAAACTTTCCGTGTGAAATTGTTACTAAATTCTCCACAAAATTTTATCCTTGCTCTTTCAAAACAACAAATATTCTTCGTCTCTTTTGTTCACTTTTATAATCTTTGAAATCCACAGCTCTTTCCGATGATTTCAAAGACAAAAGCACGCGAGAATATCGTCACCATGGCGTGCAGTGGGTTTAACATGGTACTCTGGCGCCCACCGCTGACTGACTAGTAGGCGACCAACACGACAAAATTGTTTCCGGAGATTTTTCTTTTCTCAACCTAAGATAAAAATCTAAATCCATCTGCAGTCATTGTTAAAGATCAATAGAAACACTACACAAAATTACTTTGACAAATAAGCAAAGGCGGAATGCTTATCCGATTGAAGCTAGAGGGTATCTTCCATTCTCTTATTAACTGTATGTTCGTTGTCTGTATTACAGCTTGCATTCGGCATAATCTAAAAGCAGGCTTCCAGGTCCCTCTAGATGTATGGAACCTATTTGAATTCCTAGTCCAGAGTTTGTTCTAGATTTGTGCTTTTAATTTAAAGAACTGTTATATTTTCAATTTCATGACAAATAGGTTATTTGGTACTATAAGTTATGCATTCTTTGGGATGTTCGGCAAAAGGACGGGTGTGTTATTGTGTGTCGGTCTAGGGTGGCCCTTATTTTTCAACTTTTGAAATTCTCTGCTCCCAAACCCCTAATCTCGTTAAAAACGTTTACCTTGCAAAATTTCAGCTCAATTGCACTATTTTAAATTGACCCCCAAAGGCATTAAATTTTCAGATTTCACCAAAATAATAGTCAAGCATAATCGAAAGACAACTTAACTGTTTTCTGCATACTTTATGAACAATAAAATTTACCCAAGATATTGAGTAAACATTGAAACCAAATGAGAAATACATACTTCACAAAACAAAGCCTAAAATGGAAATAACAATAACTAAAATGAACGTAATAAGATACTAGATTTTTCATTAGGCCAGTTTTTGTAGCATCTGGGTACCTTTTTTCTGTATTCAAGAATTGTCTGCACAATGTATTGCTTTTCTTTTTGGTTCTTGGTCACAATGTTATTTTATTCTTGAATTAACTTCAATTCTCTCTCAGCCTTATCGTTATCTATTACAATGTTTTCTTTCAATGTTTCCAACCCAAGTAGATGGGCAGTTTTGTAGAAAATGTGTGTTGATTGAAAATCTTGAGAAGAACATCTTCAATAAAAGAGATGAAATGCAACAATCAATCAAAAATGACCTGTTGATATTTCGGAAACTAACATCTGAAGATCTAAAATTGTTCTAGTCCTAGTCAATTCTAGTTTAACTCGATGTAAACATTTTTTATTATTATGCTGGCTTGTCTGAAAAAGGCAGAGTGGAATCCACCCCACATCCAAGGTTTCTGGTTAATCTCTCTAATTGCAGGAAGTAGAAAGTAAACTGTCCTTGCCCCCTCGACCCCCCCTCCCCCCCAAGCTCGTGTTAAGATACCTAATCGCCGCTACTGCGTGCATATATTTTTAAACAACAAAAACAACATACACCAAACGCAAGTGAACGAAACTCTGCAGAAAAAAGAATATATTTCGTTCTCACCAATATCATAAAAAATGGAACACATACATTTAGGGAAACACATGACTGCATTAAACTACATATCTCCTCAACCCCTGACTCTAAAGGCACGAAACAAAAACCAATTTCTAGACGAAATCGTAAGCTATGAATTTGATTCAGTGACTTTAGGACGTAAATTACATATTTTCTTACATAGCCTATTTGCTGTTATTTCTATCGGTAACCAACTTTTACGCTTATTCTAAAAATTGAAGAAAATATTTGAATCTTTCTAATTGAATTAAGATTTATGGTAGCTCTATTAAACAAAAGCCACCATTTAGCACATTTTCTGCTATTTAATTTCAATTATCTTTAATTTTTGTGTACAATGCAACGTTTTCGAGATATTATATATTTTTTTTAGTGAATATTTGCTGCCACTTTCCAAGATGACGGATTTTCCCCGAACATTTCGATTGCGAGTAGTTATGGTACCGCGTTGAAGTCGATAAATCAATTGATTGGAAAAGATCGATCAAAGATCAATTGATGATGTAGTTGTGTGGGCAAGCAAGGGGTATTGTTTTGCGCGATGACGTCATAAAATGGGCGTGGCTTAATTTGGTGAGGTTCGTTCTGATTGGTTGTAAAAGTATTCGGGTTTTTCCCGCGGCGTCTGAAAACAGATGGCGTTGATGATTCTGAAATTCTGGGAATTTGGGTTGGGGAGATTCTCGGAATTTCCGGTGTCTGAAAACAGATGGCGTTGATGAGGCTTTTAAGTGGTGCGGTGAATGTTAAGTGCCTTTTCTTGGAAAATGGGGTTTGCCGAGTGTTGTTTCGAGGAAATGTTGTGAGAATTAATGGATGTGGTTTGTGTAATGGGTCTGGAATGGTAATTGCTTTTGCGTGTTTGAGGCAAGTGTTTTAAGGTCTGTTTTTCAAGGAATTTTGTCTGGAGATTATTTCAGGGTCTGGTGAATGTTCGAGCAGATGACGTTGAAGTGTTGAGTGTTCGAGTTCTAGAAATTGTGTGGGATGAGAGTAGGGTTTCGGGGAATGAGTAATGTTTGATGTCTGGTGTTAATTGGTTTGGTGTTGCGAGAAAGATTATCGTTAAGTGGTTCCAGGAATTGGTGAGCGATATGTGTGTGTGTGGACGGTTGAGAGTGATATGCATGGACCGGATGAATGATGTGCGGAATGGTTGAATGCAGTGCTGGAAGGAGGGTTCCCTGCAAAGCATGTGGGATAGCACGTGATGGAGAAAGAGCATAAGGAGAAAAAATTGCCGGAGAAGACGGATGTAGATAAATTATACAGAGTAAAAAAAATACGGTTCTCGGAAGAGTTGAGTGTGTACAGTGTACCAGGACAGGAAGAAGATAGGTGAGGCACGTGGGCGTTGGATGCTCTGCGCGAGAGATTACGTATCGAATATGACTGTGTTGATCGTCGGGAGGAAGGTATATAAAAAGGAACAAACCAGATATGCATCATAAGAGGTACAACTGTCCACAGCTCAGCCAGCACAATCGCCTGTCAGGTTGCAGATACTATAGTGAGAAAAGTGATCAGTTTCAACGGATCAATCCTACCTGGTATATATATATATATATATATATATATATATATATATATATATATATAGTGGGTTATCTTGAGGTGAGTAGAAGTGTAAAATGGGTATAGGGGGCTGGATATTGCAATTTGTCGGCAGTGTAATGGGGATGAAACCTGCTGCTCCAGATTTGTTGCCAGCGACGACGACATCACGAAGTAGCCGTATACTGCCGTCTCCTCCACGGACACCACGGTCGTCGGTACAGCCTGAAATGTTTAAGGATGACAGCCCGTACTTGAGCGTTCCTAAGTATTTTACGCAGCAATTTCGTAGATCGTGGGAAGCAAAGAATGCTGCACAACACAAATATGAGAAGTTGAGACGCTGTGGAAACAAAAGTAGTGGTGGCAGGGGTGAAACGTTGAGGAAAAGAAAACATGATGCTGATAAAAATATGCAGTATAATCCTTTGTACGGTTACATAGAGCGTTCTCCGAGGAAGGCAATGTGTTTTGCATACCCTGTAACAGTCTCTGATTCGAAAAGACTGCAAGGTGTTAAATCGAAAATATTTGAGAGTAATAGTCCCAAAGTGTTGGTTTTTGATAGTCCGGTAAGGTACAGGGAATCTCTTTTAATAACATTTTACAATAGAGATTTAGTGAATGAGAATTTTATGGAACTTGAAAGTAATAGTTTTCCGATCAGCATGCAGTACATCAAGAGTCGTAGAACAGGATTATGTGAGACACATTACCTTTTCGAGAGAGCACCTGTATACGGTCATTTGCCGTACCATGTGTGGAGCAATCGTGTAGCCGGTGAGATAGCATCTCACGGATATAATGCAGGACCTTTTACTGTAGTATCGGGAATTTCCTCAAAAGATTGCATCTGGATGGAGACAGAATCGGAACTAAATTCGGAGCATGTAGATATATCCGATCTGCATGTTCCTCCACGTTGTCTGGCTACAAAATATATCATGATGACGGATGATAGTTTAAATTGTGGGCGTGCCGCTGTCGAATTGACACGGTACGAAAATTTGGAACATTTACTGAATGAGGAGATTCCCCTGCTGTACCGAGTGGGGTGTCACAAAAAATACATGATAGTGGATTATAGTGATGTTGCAACCCTGATGCATATATTTAGAAAACAATATCGGGAGTCTATGTTATCACTGGGTGAAATATTTCAGTGGTTTAACAGTAGTGTACCCCTACAGGAGTCGATAAGCGATACATTAGGAGTAAAAGGTACTGCATTAGATTTAGAAGAGTTAGCCGACTATTGTTACAACCCGTTACGGCGTAACGATCTAAGATCAAAATATGCTTTTATTTCCAGTGTCCATAAAGTTGAAGAGCAGTTTTCGAGAGGCACAGGCCCACATCGTGAGTTCCCCGAAATAATAGAGGAGACTGACACGTCGGAAGCAGAAAACGATACAGCTTGA
Organism: Lepisma saccharinum; assembly: GCF_977018435.1. Classification (NCBI taxonomy): domain Eukaryota; kingdom Metazoa; phylum Arthropoda; class Insecta; order Zygentoma; family Lepismatidae; genus Lepisma; species Lepisma saccharinum. Next base: position 8,051,598 of record NC_139237.1, read on the forward strand.
AAGGTGAGAAAATAAAAAACATTACCTGTGGCAGCAGAGGTTTATTTTGGAGATGTACAGCCTATGGTGGGGGGATTGGCTGTTCCCGGTCCTCTGGTGGAGGTAATGGAGGCGTACGATGTCCGTCCTCCTCCTCCTCCTCCTCCTCCTCCTCCTCCTCCCGCTGCACCAAATTAATGAGGGGTTGATCTTCCTCCTCTTCCGGAGCAGGAGAAGGAGGACGAACATAGCCTCTGAGGACCGCAGGAGGTAGCAGTAGGAGCAGGTTGTCGGCCCTACGAACATTGCGTCGAGCCATGCTGAAAAACAATATATAATAATTAAAAAATATATTCGGTTCCATGTAGATATGGCTATAAAAGAAAAAGTGGTATGACATATATAATCGGAAAAATGGTGAACATGCATCTGAAACCGATTTAACTAACCGGGGCTGATTTGCAATAAGTTTTACTGAGGCCTAACAGGGCCGCAACAGGGCGTTCTTTGAAACATGAGTACAGGAGGCCTACAGCCTCAATTTTGTTCAAAACTTTTTAAACGTGTTTAAAACATTTTAAACTTTTTTCGATTTTTCGATTTTATTTTTTCGATTTTATTTTTCCGATTTTAATTTTCGATTTTTGCGAAAATTTCAAATCGATATATCTGTCCCTAATTGAGCTACAAGGATAGTCGATAGGTTGTCGGACGATGTCAAAATATACAATGTTATAAGAAATAAATTAAAATAATTACCTTTGGCGATAATAACGGAAAGTGTCTCCCATTCTCTGCCGATTGAGGCGACGCCTAACCGCGAATACGGCCAACGTCTGTTCGTATTGCCGATTTATTTCTGCCTGCTCCTCCAGACACCTCCTAACATCCCTGGTGAGCTCTGCGAAGTGCTCTTCTTCTTCTGCTCCTATCTGGTATTCGTGAAAAGCATTTCGCAGAGCCTCCCCTTGCTGCATGTTACGTTCCTGAAAATATGTGTGAATTAATATATAACAGTGATTACAGGTTGTGTAAAAAAATATATATATATAACTAATATATTTTCTGTCTATTTTCAGATGACTACACTTCCGCTAGGGTTCAGTCTACTGTATGGTGACGTAAAAGAGGAGACGGGGACTACAACAGAAGAGAGAAGAAATCTGTGGAGCAAAGTTCACGCACGACAAGTAGAAAAGCATGTAAGCAGCTACGTCAATTTCTGCGAAGAAAACGGGTTGGCCGAAGATTTATTGCGCCGACTAGAAGAAACGTGTAAAGATTTTGAAGTGAAGGTGGACACATTGGTGAAAATATTCAGCTTCATTATTGAAAAAAAAGAAACGCGGCAGTGTTTGGTGATTTTGTAGAAAACATACAGAGAGCCCAATATGTACCCTCGCATTTATCGTTAAGAATATGTTTCGAGTTAATGGAACTATTTAAAAGTGTGAGGAATGAAAGAGCAGAAAATAAAAAAACAGGGGGAACGGGGAAAGAGCTAGAGGAACGGATGGTGGAGATGTTAAAAAAAAAGAAAACTGAACGAATAAACATTACTAATATTACTAATAAACTAACACGTTTCGTTCAGTTGTGGAATAATTAAACAATCTAGCTGATTTTAAATTTACTTTATGCACAGAACCATAGGTTTCCATCGGGAATCGAACCCGAGATTGTACATATAACGTCTACATTGAGAGGTATTGCATTTAATGGGTGTAATAAAATATGTATAAGAGTTTCTTGTAATAAAAATATATGGTGTATACAGAAAATATGTTATTTTTAATATGAATATGAAATAGGTACTTACCAAATTTCCATCAGCCATCGCACGTTCTTCTTGATCCAACACGAAGTAACAGAATGAGTGGAGGAAAATCTGTTTCAGAAGTTCTGCAGACTTCCTTACATGCTTAAGTCATTAGCAAGCGTGTTACACGGAAATCTGTAGAAGAGATTAAACTGCGGTGACTGGAGTTCTTTATTACATCATGACAGATTTACAAGGAGGAAATTGCGGGACTGAGGCCTGCAGTTCTGAGATGAGTTTCACAGTAGTTCCTTGTTGCATCCGGTTGACTCTGATAACGTTATGTACATAGTACTTCCTTGTTTCATCCAGACAGATAATAAAAGTATGGAGATATAATTGCAAAACCAACTTCCTTGTTAGGTCCTCACAGAACGTCTGAGAAAGAACATCGTGAAATAGATGATGTTGAAAATGTAGCGTTATTGTAATTGCGTTTGTTTCTTAAATAAACAGAATCAGAGTCGACCTACACATAGGGAAAATTCGTTTTTACAGGGTTTGAGTGGACTCGTTGCAAAATACAAAATTAAAGCAATCAGTTTGTTTTTTTGGTTTTAGGACACACAGGGGGGAGTCGAACCCCTTTCAAAGTCCAAAGTTATTTCTATTATTTCTTCCCGGGGCCAGACAGAGTCGGAGTCGCCCTTTGAAAATGCACAGATATGGCAAATCAATTTTATGTTAAATCACACAGGGCCGGACAATAGGGCCGCCATGTTGACGGCAAAGTAGGGTTTCTGTATTTCAGATCGTAGACCCCTTCCACATACTCTTGACGTACAGATTCCGAATCTACAATTGCCTTCACTTTAGTTCAATTAGGGGCCGGCTGGACGGCCCTTCGAAATTTTCCGAGTTTTTCAATTTACCTACAACAGATAGGTGGCAGTAAACGTCACCTACGTTTACTACGTAATATTATACAATTAATTGTCATCTCAGCTCGTCATGACAATGAGGGCCGCCATCTTGGCCGCCATCTTGGTTTTTGTTATTTTGACCGTAGACCTCCGTCCATATACTGTGTTTAAAGGTGTTGACGTACAGATTCCGAATCTACAAGTGATTTCACTCTAGTCCAATTAGGAACGGCTGGACGGCTCTTCGAAACTTTCCGGACATGTTTTTTCGAGTTTTTCAATTTACCTACAACAGATAGGTGCCAGTAAACATCACCGACGGTTACTACGTAATATTATACAATTAATTGTCATCTCACCTCGTCATGACAATGGGGGCCGCCATCTTGGCCGCCATCTTGGTTTTTGTTATTTTGACCGTAGACCTCCGTCCATATACTCTATTTAAAGGTGTTGACGTACAGATTCCGAATCTGCAAGTGCTTTCACTCTAGTCCAATTAGGGACGGCTGGACGGCCCTTCGAAACTTTCCGGACATGTTTTTCGAGTTTTTCAATTTACCTACAACAGATAGGTGCCAGTAAACATCACCGACGGTTACTACGTAATATTATACAATTAATTGTCATCTCACCTCGTCATGACAATGGGGGCCGCCATCTTGGCCGCCATCTTGGTTTTTGTTATTTTGACCGTAGACCTCCGTCCATATACTCTGTTTAAAGGTGTTGACGTACAGATTCCGAATCTACAAGTGCTTTCACTCTAGTCCAATTAGGGACGGCTGGACGGCCCTTCGAAACTTTCCGGACATGTATTTTCGAGTTTTTCAATTTACCTACAACAGATAGGTGCCAGTAAACATCACCGACGGTTACTACGTAATATTATACAATTAATTGTCATCTCACCTCGTCATGACAATGGGGGCCGCCATCTTGGCCGCCATCTTGGTTTTTGTTATTTTGACCGTAGACCTCCGTCCATATACTCTATTTAAAGGTGTTGACGTACAGATTCCGAATCTACAAGTGCTTTCACTCTAGTCCAATTAGGGACGGCTGGACGGCCCTTCGAAACTTTCCGGACATGTTTTTCGAGTTTTTCAATTTACCTACAACAGATAGGTGCCAGTAAACATCACCGACGGTTACTACGTAATATTATACAATTAATTGTCATCTCACCTCGTCATGACAATGGGGGCCGCCATCTTGGCCGCCATCTTGGTTTTTGTTATTTTGACCGTAGACCTCCGTCCATATACTCTATTTAAAGGTGTTGACGTACAGATTCCGAATCTACAAGTGCTTTCACTCTAGTCCAATTAGGGACGGCTGGACGGCCCTTCGAAACTTTCCGGACATGTTTTTCGAGTTTTTCAATTTACCTACAACAGATAGGTGCCAGTAAACATCACCGACGGTTACTACGTAATATTATACAATTAATTGTCATCTCACCTCGTCATGACAATGGGGGCCGCCATCTTGGCCGCCATCTTGGTTTTTGTTATTTTGACCGTAGACCTCCGTCCATATACTCTGTTTAAAGGTGTTGACGTACAGATTCCGAATCTGCAATTGCTTTCACTCTAGTCCAATTAGGGACGGCTGGACGGCCCTTCGAAACTTTCCGGACATGTTTTTCGAGTTTTTCAATTTACCTACAACAGATAGGTGACAATATCTATCACCGACGGATACTACGTAATATTATAGAATTGGTAGTCATGTCAGGTTCTGATGCTGGTGTGACAATGGGGTCGCCACCTTTGCTTGGGCGATGAGTGATAGTGTGTTGGACTCGGAATAAAGTAGAACAGTTAGGAATGGTTCGGGGATTTATTGGAAAAGAGTGTTAAGTAGTTCCGAGAATTTTACATGGTTTCATAGCAGTCAGGAAAACATCTGGTGAGGACAGTTAGCTATTTCCGAGAATTTTACTTGGGTTTGATATCAGAAAGAACAACATCTGGTGAAGACAGTTAGTTTTTCCGAGAATTTTACATGAGCATTCATATCAGCCAGAAAGAGCGAAGACGGTTACCAGAGGACTGTTACAGATTTCCGGAGAGTTTACAAATCAGACAGCAGAACCGTTAGGAACGGAAATAACAGCTTTGGTATGCTTGCGTATATAAAGTACGGTGTTCTCTCCACATGACAGTCTTCGTGACACAGACATCGCACGATTATGGACGTACAGTTATCCGCTGACGATCTGTTATTGCTATATCGTGATGGATATTTCACAACACCTAGACAGTTACGGGAAGTGTTGGTGCAAATTGCGCAAAAAATCATAGCACGAGAAAGAATCTCCTTGATCGAGGAGTATGACCGGTTACTACAAAGAGTGACAACATCCGTACCCGATCTTTATGGAGCAAGTATTTCCGAAGAATCACCAGGGCCTTCATCAACACCCGATCCTGTATCCCCAGCTACCGAGGAGAAGCAGACAACCGCATTTGAGCCTGTTACATCACCAGGACCTTCAAGGAACGTCGCACCTGGATTAGGCTTGGAACCTGTGCCAGGACCGTCATGGAGACCGGATCCCTTGCCCCCAGCAGAACCGTCATCCCAGAGTGTTTCTGTAGCAGATAGAAGAGGTAAGAAAAGTAAACGTGCTTCAGTGTCTCGTGAGCAGTTAGGGAATATAATATTACACAACATTCAAGAACGTGAATATCCTAAATTCCGTTCCAAAGGACGACGTGTGGAATTCAGTTTCTCGGACCCTCCAGAAAATTGTCGATCCTCACACATGGATCCGTGAAGGTGTTGAAAATCTTATCACCTATGTTAAGAAAAACACCAAAGATGAAGACAAGATAGGTTTAACTCTGTCTAACATATCTGACCCCACCGTGAAAGATATTTATGTCGGGTGGCACAGATGTGACCAGTTACACAGTGATATGGTGTGGAACATTATGTATAAAATATTGCAGAGCGCGAAAACATTCACGGCTACAGACCGTTTAATTTTGCGCGCCGACCATGTCGACATACCTGTCGGAGGTGGCGGAGGTAAAAAAACATATTGTTTACCTAATTACATGCTAACCACGCAAAAAAGAAGTGTCGTCGGTGTGCCGAATAGAAGGAAACCACTCTGTTTAGCTGAAGCTTTGATCATAGGAAAATCCCATGCTGATAATGATCCGTCCTATTCACAGTATCGAAGAAATAGAAATCTTCTCAAACCTGTTTTCGAACTTATGCGTAAAGCAGATGTAGATCTCACAGACAATGCGTGTGCAGAAGCGGAATTCGTGAACTGAGAAAATTTCAGCAAGTTCTTGCAGAATATAAAATTGTTGTATACAACAATCTTCGTGATGTGAAAGATGTTTTGTTTGAAGGACAGGTTGAAAATGCTTCCAAATATATATACCTTCTCTATGATAACACTCGCCAGCATTATGATGTGATAGTGAACCGTGTTGGAGCATTTGCGGCAAAACAAGAATGTCGCGGGTGTAACGAACTCATATTTCATAGACCGCATAATCATCTGTGTAAACAATTGTGTTCTATGTGTCGTTCAACTCCGCCGTGTGTGCCTGAACAGGGTGTTCGCAGAATATGCCAGACATGTCACAGAATTTTCAAAAATGAAAACTGCTTCACGAATCACGTTTCTACACCATTCCGAAACGGTACAGTCTGTAGTGAAATCCAACAGTGTCCCAGATGTTTCAGAATTATTGTAACAAACAATACATATGAAAAAGTGCATAAATGTAATATGAAGTACTGTACTGTATGTAACTGCGTGAAACCTATAAATCATTTCTGTCACATGGCTGTACCGAAAACTAAAGTGAATTCGAAATTTCTATATATATTCTACGATTTCGAATGTTATACAGACATTCCGTACTCTGAGAAAGAAAAAAACGTTTCTTCATGTTCCAAATCTTATTGTAGTACAGACAGCCTGTCACTCGTGTTACAAGAAGGAGGATTTAACAGTTCCCTGTTCTGTTTGTGGAACCAGAGAGTTTATATTCTGGGATGATCCTGTAGACACATTTCTGCCCTATCTCGAACTGCAGCACAAGTTTTGCAACATAACCATTTGTGCACACAATGCACGAGGCTACGATTGCACATTTCTGCTACGGAGAATGTTGGAAAGAGAAATGAAACCTCGTGTGATCTTAGACGGTACAAAAATCATTAGCATGACATACCAGAATCTTCATTTTGTCGACAGTCTCAACTACGTTCAGACAAATCTTGCAGGATTTTCAAAACTTTTCGGTTTGCCGGTGCAGAAAGGCTATTATCCGCATGTGTGGAACACCTACAAGAACAGAAATTACATAGGAGCGATGCCTCCTCCTTCTGCATACGGCTATGAATATATGAAAACAGTTGAAGATCAACACCGTTTTATGTCTTGGTATTACATTGAATGCAGCAAAAATATACCTTTCAACAACAAAAAACAACTTCTCCAATACTGCATCAAGGATGTTACCCTGTTGAGACAAGGATGTTTGAAGCTGAGACAGAATTTCCTAGACATATGCAAGATCGACATTTGTAAGGATTGTCTCACAATAGCATCTGCCTGTTCACTAATTTACAGGCAGAAATTTATGCCGGCTAACACTATAGGAATAATACCCAAAGGAGGTTACCATCATGCAGATCAGATGTCCAAGTTCGCATTGAAATGGTTAACCTACGTGGAAGAACAAAATGATGTAATACTTCTTCACGGTGGACGTACTCGTGAAAAATATGTCATAGGAGGGCGTTACAGAGTGGACGGCTATCACGAGGAGACGCAGACGGTGTATGAGGCGCTTGGGTGCTACTGGCATGGTTGTCAACGCTGCATATCAATTAACAGGGATATGTATCCGAAAGGTGACGAAGAAGATGAAACCGATCAGGATAGTAACAGTGATAAACATAGTGACTTGTTGAACACTGCAGCCTTCAGATACGAGACAACGTGTCGTAAACTTGCGGCTCTACGTTCTGAAGGATACCATGTTGTCACAATGTGGGATTGTGATTTCAAAAAAATATTGCAAGCAGATCGTGAACTCGATAGATATCTATCGACACATCCTATCGTTTGCTGCATTCCTTTAAATCCACGAGACGCTTTATATGGGGGAAGAGTTAAAACAGTCAGGACGTATTACAAAATCAAGGAAAATGAGAGATTACAGTACTATGATTTTACAAGTTTGTACCCTTATGTGAACAAATACTGTGCCTATCCTGTCGGACATCCTACCATATTTCTAGGAACTTCTATTCCTTCGGTAAATGAGGTTTTGAACATGGAGGGGCTCATAAAATGTACTATTCTGCCACCAAAAGCCCTTTTACATCCTGTTTTACCTACAAAAATGCATGGAAAACTAATGTTTGTGTTGTGTAACGAATGTGCTATCAGATTAAAATGTGAAGGTACATGCAGCCATTCCGATGAACAACGCGCACTTTCGGGGACTTGGGTCATCGCCGAGGTGCGTAAAGCTTGCAGTTTAGGCTACAGAGTACTGTCAGTGTCGGAAGTGTGGAAGTATGAAACATCGATGTACGACCCTGTCACAAAAACTGGAGGACTTTTTGCTGGTTATGTCAACACCTTCTTGAAAATAAAACAGGAAGCGAGCGGTTGGCCTTCATGGTGTCAGAACGACGAGGATAAGAAGAAGTACATACAGAAATATTTCGATAAGGAGGGTATTCTATTGGAAGAAAACAGTATCGAAGTCAATCCTGGTAAACGTACTCTGGCTAAACTTTGCCTTAATTCTTTATGGGGCAAGTTCTGTCAACGGGACAACCTTTCCCAGACAACCATCATCAAGGAATCGAAAGATTTTCTGGATAAAATGACTGATCCAAATATAATGATTGGAGGAGTCGCATTCATCAATCAGGACACCGTTTTAGTGAACTGGAAATATGTTGAAGAGGCTGTCAGTCTGAACAGGAAAGTAAATGTTCCTATCGGAGCCTTCACAACATGCCATGCTCGTCTGAAACTGTATGAACTTCTCGAAAAATTGAATGACAGGATATGTTATTGTGATACAGATTCTGTAATTTACGTAGATAGTCCTGAAATGGAATATCATCCCCAGACAGGTGACGCACTAGGAGAACTCACCGATGAATTGACAGATTTCGGACCCGATGCAGTTTGTGAACAGTTTGTTTCAACGGGACCGAAAAGTTACAGCATGAAAATAACAAAACCGTTCTCCGAACCGCAGTATATCTGTAAAGTGAAAGGAATCACATTGAATACCTCCACATCGGAATTGGTCAATTTTGATACCATGTGCGACATGATAAACAATGAGCAACCTGAAGGTATGGTCGAAAATATTTTCAGGATCAGAAGAACAAAACAGTTCCAAGTAATCAGTACATATGAAAAAAAGCTGTTTCAGCCGGTACTGTTGAAACGACGTTTCGACGATGAACATTTATCGTATCCCTTCGGATACTGTGCTGACTAAAATATGTTTGTAGCGGTCCAGAGTTTGAACCCTTCTTCGGACAGTCAGTGTATAAAATGTGTTTACAATGTACCAGATCTTCATTTTTCTTCAAATCTCCAGTATAAAACATGTTTCCTAAACTTTCCCATCCTTTCACCATGATGGTCTGCGGAGCATCAGGAGGTGGAAAAACTACTTTTGTGACAAATATGGTTGACTCCATCGTTCATCTTGTCGAAGGACCCGTCAAGAAAATCGTATGGTGTTACGATCAGGAAAACAGTATTCCGCAAAATCTTCGAGATGTGCAATATCATAAAGGGATCGTCGATTGGCAGTCGTGGAACGGAAAAAGCCCTACTCTCATAATCCTGGATGATCTTATGATGGTTGCTCAAGGAGAAAAAGTCGCCGACCTTTTCACAAAAGGCAGTCATCACAAAAACATTTCGGTGGTGTTCATAACACAGAATCTTTTTCATCAAGGGAAAAATTGCAGAGACATTTCGCTGAACGTGAAGCATTTCGTTATTTTTAAAAATCCTCGAGATATGAACCAATTCACTGTGTTTGCACGACAACTTCATCCTCACCGCATGAAGGAACTCGAAAAAGTATATATAGATGCTACCACTCAACCTTTCAGTTATTTGTATATTGATCTTTCACAGTCAACACCGGATCCTTTACGTTATCAGACAGACATTTTTAACCAGAATTACTCAACTGCATATCTTCCTCAGGAATGTTTAAAACATCGAGACGAGGAGAACGAGGAAGACACGTACCAAATCACGTTCTAACAGGAATAGACATTCGTCTTCTTTCAAGAAACATTCACCTTTCTTGCACGTGTTGAAAAATTCACCGACCAAAATCCGTAAAACATTATTGAAAGGTGCTCCGAAAAAGACAATTCGTTTCATCCGCGAATGCTGCCTGAACGTTTTAAAAGGAAACGTGAAAATTAAACCGTCCACAAAACGTCGTCTGACACCTTACAAGTCGGTCTTACGCAATCTCGTGAAACCGAAAGTGAACATCGAAAAACGAAGAAAACTACTTGTGCAAAAAGGTGGATTTCTACCCTTACTTCTAGGTTCTTTGTTATCGGGTCTTCTCGGTACTCTCATTCCTCATTGAGAAATGACATCTTCCTACAAAAAAATGATCGTCCTTTCACCGGAACAGCTAGCACGTATTCGTGGTTCCGACTCGTCTGTAACTCAGAAATTATCCGTTCTGGATAAAAAAATGAATGATATTCTGAAAATGAAAAATATATCAGACGATCAGAAATGGCGTCTTTACAGAAAGGAACTGGATGAGTATTTATGGCTGAGTCGAAAATCCAAAGAACCATTACAAATTCCTATTGTTCAAGATAACGACGGTTCTTCTACTATTTCGCCAGGATCGACGTATTTTCCTCCGAACCTAGCAGAGACGTTACCCCGTAATACACGTCATCAGTTACAAAATATCATCGACGAGTACCAATCTACGGCTCAACATTTGATAGACGAACGTCAGGAAAAAAACACTTCCTGATCCGAAGACGTTGAACTTCTCAGCGTCGTCAACGGAAAGCCCTGGACCGTCTCATCGACAGAAACAGAAAAAGAAGAAGAAAGCGGCTGTCCGTGTTTCCAGAAAAACTACACCGTTTCTGAGAACACCTGACGCATACAAGCTGGTTCCTCTGAGAAAAAGCCGTAGACAGAGAGATCAGTCATGGGAGTCCCTAAGTTAAAACACGATAAAATCCTCACCAAAATATATTACGATCCCCGACACCGTGCTTCATTCTCATCTGTAGATCGTTTATGGAACGCGGTACGGGATAAAAATATATCCCGCAATACGGTGAAAAAATGGTTGATGCACCAGGAAACGTACACTCTCCACAAACCTGCAAGGAAAAGGTTCCCCCGAAATCATTACAATGTGTGGAACATAGACATGCTTTGGGAAGCTGATCTCAACGACATGACATCGATACAAAAACATAACGATGGATACAGATATCTTCTGACAGTGATCGATGTCTTCTCAAAATATGCCTTTGCATTACCACTAAGAAATAAAACAAGCAATTCGGTAACCGAAGCTTTCAAAAATATTTTCGGACAAAGCAGACGAAAACCTGTCACACTACAGACCGACCAAGGAACGGAGTTCACAAATTCTACATTCCAGAAGTTTTTAAAAAATGAAAATGTAAATTTTTCGATCGCTTCAAATTATCCTGTGAAAGCAAGTGTAGTGGAACGTTTCAACAGAACATTGAAAGAACGAATGTGGAAATATTTCACATCGAAACAAACAAGACGTTACGTAGACATTTTACCGCAACTTCTCGAAGGTTACAATACAACTATACAGTTCCATAGGAATGGCACCTCGAGATGTGAACGAGTCTAACGTTTACATCGTGTGGAAACGTCTCAACAAACCTGACAAACATATTTCACAACCGTCTTCAGATCTGAATGTTGGTGATTTCGTACGAATCTCTGTCGTCAAAGAACATTTTGAGAAGGGATACGAACAATCGTGGTCACGAGAACTTTTCAAAATCCACTCCCTTGTTCAGCGATCACCTGTACCTGTATACATATTAGACGATTTAAATGAAGAACCTGTAAAGGCACATTTTACAAGCATGAACTGCAAAAAGTTTATTCGGATCCTGACGAAGAGTATAAAATTGATAAGATTTTGAACAGCCGGGGAAAAGTTAAAAATTTGGAATACCTGGTTCGCTGACTCGGATATCCACCTAGTTTCGATTCGTGGATCAAGGCATCTTCCGTAAAACAGTTATCAGAAAAATAATTTCCAAAACATATTTATATCAAAATATATCGTCACCACGATCCAGTGAATTCTTTGTGTTCGGCGAGAATGGACGATAATTTCTATGTTTACCTTCCGTCATCTGCATCGGAGAATTATTTTCCGAACAACACGCTGACCCATTTCAACGTAAAACTTGCAAAACGGATCGATCTGTCTCCAGAATTGTGGGAAGTCGGATTAGCAGAACTGCATTATTCAACTCTATACGACAATGTTTTGGAAACAGATTACGGAACGGTAACCTTTCCTGTTCGGACGTATGCAAATGCTGAGGACCTGATCTCTACCATCGAAGAATCCCTCCCCAACGACCTGGAAATACGGAGAAACGTTCTTAAGCAATTCTGGCATTTTCTGTTGGAAGCGCAATGGGACGCGTCGGGATCTTCTGTTTCTACGGATAATACACTCTATATTAACGAGCAGCCATTTTATTTTCCTGCAGCAACATATACAATAGAGGAGTTCATTCAGTTTCTGAAAACAAACCCTGCTAATGCCGTTGTTCCTACTCATCTCAGATTTTTCTTTAAAGAGGCTGTGAACAAACATCTGTCCGTGATAGGGGTTCCCGATCCTGAATCGGAAGGTGTTCCAACAAATACTGTTACACCCATAGACGAAACTGATGACTACGCTAAATTTCGATATGACGTATTGAAATCTATTTATTCTACGCACGCAGTGTCCAATAACGTCGTGGATAAAAACCCCTACATATTCATTTATTCCGATCTCGTGAAACAGCAATTGGTCGGAGGAGAAATGCTACGTCTTTTACGTCTTGCCCGAAAACAGTATTCGGAAACAGAATCATCTTGCACAGTACCCGTAGCCCATCATACATTTAATCCGATTCATTACGTTTCTCTGGATAAAGGTTCTTTCGAAACAATAGAAATTGCGATGTATGATAGACAAGGATATTTCCTACCTTTGAGAAACGGCTCCGTACCTACAATAGCTGTTTTACATTTTCGTAGGAAAGCAAAGTCCTTTTAAAAAACAGTAAGGAATCATTTTGCTCAGTCTATGTCGAAAAGCTGATGAATCACCATGAATTCGCAGACCGAATATTACAGTAATCAGATCCGTGGGGGAATTGGACCCATCTATCGTTCAACTAGAATTCAGAAAGGGAGAGGATTAGGGTCTCTCTTTGCAGGACTCTTTAGAATGTTGAAACCTCTACTCTGGAGTGGTGCAAAAGCGATCGGAAAAGAAGCTTTGAAAACAGGCGCTAACATTATCACCGACATTGCAACAAGTCAGCAAACTCCGAGAACTATCGTTCGTCAACGTGTACGTGAAGCGGGTCAAAATCTTCAGAGTAAAGCACAACGGAAAATCGACTCTCTGGTAGGTTCCGGTATAAGAACAAAACCTGCAACAAAAATTGCTCAGTCGATGTTAAAACGTTCAGCCACCCGTATTAGAACAACTACGATCCGTAAAAAAAGCGCATCCAAAAAGCGGAGAAAAACATCCACAAAATCTAGGACGACACGCAAAAGGAAAATTAAACAGAAGGCGGCAGGAAAATATATTTTTGGATAATGATGGAGAATAACACTTGCATGATCTCGCAGTTCGATCTTTTCAGTAAAAAACCTATTCAGCAAAATGTCGAAAAAACTTACACGGTCGCCTACAAGCCTATCGCTTCCATCGATAATCAGAACATACTTCAGTTTGCCGTTCCGCCGGCAGGAACAGATTTTCTAGATCTTTCATCTGCCAATCTTCGTCTGTTAACGCAGATGGTCAATCAAGATGAGTCTCCCATGAGCGCTTCCGAACCTTCCAACGCCCTCACAAAAAACTGCGGGGTCGTAAATTATCCTCTCCATTCACTTTTTTCACAAGTTACAGTGGCTCTGAACGGTATCGCTGTAACAGTTGCCGATAACAATTACGCATATAAATCAATCTTCGAAGCAGAAATCAATTACGGCAGCGATGCTGCGAACACGCATCTCACAAATGCCTTGTGGTACTTGGACACACCTGGACATCAACATGAAATCACCGCCGACAACAAAGGTTTTACCGCCAGAAAAGACTTTTTCCAGCACGTTCCGACAACCGGAAATCCTACGGAAGTGTCTGCCGTAGTCGAACTTATGGGAAAACTGCACATTGATTTTTTCCACCAGCCTAAATACCTGATCAACGGCGTTGAAGTACGTATCGATCTAGCCAGGTCACGTGATGCTTTTTTACATCTGGGGAGATCAGACTTTACCAACCACCAGAATAAAAATTTTAAAGGCTGTTCTCGAAATAAATCACATCATTCCTACTCCTACCACCAGTCTGGCCATAGACAGAGCACTCTCTTACGTTCCTGCCCATTATCCGTTCACCAGAAGCGTCATCAAAGCTTATTCTTACGTTGCCGGAACGCAGCAGATTTCGATCGATAATGCTTTTCAAGGTCCTTTTCCGAATGTTGTTCTTTTTGCTATGGTATCCACCGCCAGCTTTCTCGGAGACAGTAAGAAAAATCCGTTCGACTTTAGAAGTTTCAATCTATCTTCTTTCCATCTTGTGAAAAATGGAGAACTCGTACCTTACGAACCCTTGCGGGTCACCACAGGAGGAAACGGCGGATTGATAACACGTGCCTATCAAACTCTATTTTCCGATACAGGCATTCACCACGCCAATTACGGACACCAGATCACAAGGAAAATGTTCGAGAACGGATCCTTTTTCCTGATTTTCGACATAACGCCTGACTCTTCAGGAAACGACACGCACACCAGTCTCCAGGAGCAAGGTATCATCGGAGCCGAGATGCAATTTTCTCCCCAGCTGTCGGAAAAATATAACATGCCTTCTGTATGCTGAATTCGAATGTGCAGTAGATATAACAAAAGACAGAAGTGTTATCCTCCATCAGTGAGACCGACTTGTCTATAAATATGTGTGCTCGTGTTTCTGGCTCGCAGTGTTATCGAGACAGTTCTGATGTAGACATTATACTACCTGTGATGGAAAAAATACCAAAGTGATAACCCGTACTATTAAGCACAGTAGTGTTTCTTCGAAAGTGACAACTTCAAAACCTGTGAACATACAATCGTTTCCCGAACTACTTGACAGCAGTTCCGGGAGCATAGAAATGACCAAAGACAGAAATATTATTATAAACATATGAAAACATATGTAACGTGAGATGGGAAAACTCATCGAACTGATAACCTGTGATGATATTTATAATAGTGATTCTTTGGAAGTACTGTCTGCCAAACCTGCTGACACGCAACCGTCCCCCCAAATATTAGAAGAATATCATCTTGAGAGTATAGAGATAACAGAACGCTGTACTCTCATTTTACGTTTTCGAAAACATAGGCAGCATGAACACGTCGCAGATCAGGGAGATTCTATCTCGAAACTGTTCCACCAAGAACATTTTCTACGGTGTTTACTCGAGAGATCTTTTACCTTGGACGTTTCCTACCCCTGCCTTGATAATCGCAAACACTGACACTTACAACTTCCAGGGTACACACTGGGTGGCCTTCTATTTTGGCAAAAACAATATGGCTGAATATTTCGATTCATACGGATTTCATCCTTTCTATCCAGAATTAGTAACTTTCCTGAACCGTCATTCCTCGGTCTGGACTTACAACAACATTCCCTTACAAGGGATATTGGCCACGACGTGCGGACATTACTGTTGCGTGTATGCTTATTACAAAGCACGCCATGTTACGACCAAGTATTTCATTCAAGCATTTCCGCCCGGTGTCAGTAAAGATGGATATATCCTACACCGTTTTCGTCAGATCTTGAAATGCTTACCCCATTGCAAGTGCCCGAGAGGGGATCAATCGTGTTGCTCTATCCACGCGATCCGGTGTCGTGTTATGAAAAAGCTATATAAATGTGTGCTGTTGTATCTTTCTCTCAGTGCCGTCGAGACAGCTCCAGTGAAAACATCATGGAAGCTGTTAGGGATTCTACAATGGAAAAACACGACAAACTAGTGAAACGCATGACCCGTCAGGATGATGCTTCCAAACGTAAAACTCGCAAACGTGTGCAACCCCTCAAAATCGAAACTGTCCCTATCAAGAACGAACCGATGGACGAGGGAATAGATGTGACTACAGACTGTGATTTCATAAAACGGCGTAGGGAGATCGGCTTTTCCCCAGATACAATCGAATATCCTGGACTACACAACGTAGAGGCATGTTTAGATCTCTATCTTGCTAACACATATTTTCTGAACAAGGAAAAAAACAAGTTCGTAGCAATAAGATTCGAAAAGCAATCCCCTTTCAATTTGGTGTGGGAGTTTTCGCAACAGGGGAGATCACCCGTACGCATCGATTCTAAGCAGATTAGAGAACTGTGGGCTTTGAAATCTGACTTACTGAATTACGTCGAAACAGGTCGTCGATTCAATTACTTGATTACGGGAAATATCACCGTCAGTGGTGTAAATTTTTTCGGGAAACGTTGTATCTCGATGTATCAGCATCATTCATCCGATGCTTTTATTTTCACAGCCTCTGAACTACACTTATTTTTGTGTAACCTTTTTTGGCCTCTGCAGAAATTAAAGAACGAACGTTATCATAAATTGCAACCCGAAATGGAGGCTTTTGTATATTGTATCAAGAACAATATGGTTTCAGAAAAAAAAGAAGTGCCAAATTTAGTGAACTATTTTTATATTCTTTGGTACAACGAACTCATGATTGAAATATATCTTGAGAACAATCTTGGACAGACATTGACATTGTAAATAAGTTCTGTTACTTTCATGTATCTGATGTTGTAAATGAACCATTGTTCTTTCTGTGTATTGTTATTTTATGTATTGTAATATAACCCTTCAGGTATTGTAAACCTTTCATATTCAATTGTAAATACAACATTTGTGTTATTCTATGTATTGTAAACCTATATCCATATTATCGATTGTAAATAAAACATTTGTATATTTTAAAAAACTATTTTATTTCTTGTACTTATTACAATAGAAACTGTACATCTTCCAGACATTTTCAACTGCACAGGTTTTTTTTACATTTTTACATTTGCTATGTTCTTTGCATCTTCCTGAAGTGTTTTTCACACTATTGAATTTTGGACATTCAAGTTCTTCGATGTTACGTACGGATATTTTACCCATACCTTTTTCTCCAAGTAATTTTTCAAACCATTTCACTTTCTCCGTACCTTTGACGTACACTATTTGATTCACAAGCACGACATATAACAGATCTCCTAATTTCTCATACGGCAGCCATCCATCTCCCCAGTTGAGACCGTGTTTGTTGGCACGGAGCCAGTAATTCACTCGGTGATACTTTTCACTCAAAAAGCGTAAACCATATGGAGATTTCACTAAACAGTCAAATGTATTGTCAAAAGGAAATTTTAAAATTCCGACTTCTTTCCACACAAATTCTCCTCCTGCTCCTCGAAGACCTTGAACGTCCAAAAAACAGACATCCATTTTGGGCATCAGGTGAAAACTGTCAACGTATCTTCAATGCTACCCCGGCATACGGCGCACTTGTCCAATTGGGAAGCACAGGATCCGCAGGAAACAAAATGTCGACACGGGAGAATTACAACACTGCTAGGATTCTGAAAACATATTTTGCACACACATTCCACACTAGGTTTATCGCACGTTTTCTCAGGAGTCTCTATACTGTCGCAATACTTGCAGCTCTTGCAGTTACGATGTAACGCCGCAACACTCTGTATAAAAGGACACTGGGGTACCAACATGTAATGTCCTAGAATCGGACAATCTTTGGATGTCCAATCGCAAAGTCCGTACGAACAATGAAAACATAATACTCTGTCGCTAAAGCCTGAATAGTAAAATCCTGCAGTCACTAATTCTTCCGGAGTCTGACGTAATCCTATAGCCCACTTTCTGTATATTCTGTATCTAGAATTCACTGATACGTAATTGATAACATACGGCTCGGCGTCAGTCCAGCAGACGTGGTGAGTAAACACTCTCATACGTCATAAAAGGTAAAGTAATCGGATACTGTAGGTGACGGCGTCCCAGGTATCGGCGATAAAGGAACAACCTGAAGATCGTCGGGGAACAGACGTCTGCGGACGCCGAAACCTTCTGCAGGAACCACAGGGAAACAGGGATGTCCTTCTAATTTACGTAACAAAGGACGATCACAGCCAGAACACCACAAGGAATTTCTGTCTGCCAGCAATGAAGCCACTCTTTCACTCTCTGCTTCAAAGCTTCACCGATCTTGTCCTCTTCCTTCCTGCGACGTATTTCGCACATACACCCGTGACCTGGAAATCCTGTTCTCTCGTCCGCTCTTCTTTTCCTCTCTTCTATCTCCTTCAACGTCTCGCAGTGATGATGGACTCCTTTTCCTAATCCGTTGAACAGGTAACATCCACACCAGGGAGATTCAGGTATCGCTACATACATAAACGGGAAATAACTCAGCACCCGATGCAGGGCCGTTGGATCGTTGTCCAGGTCGCCGCAAGATCGAACAAGTTCCCAGAACTCCTCGTAGCTAACCTCGTAGAAATTCACACCATTATCAGACAGTCTTGTACCGCACACATCCATCCTCACATGATACAATTATCCTGTAGCCCTTCTATTTATACCTTCTTTTTCTACGTCACGATTTCCGTTAAACATACTTCAAACAGTCATCCCTGGAAGGTTAAACCTAAAACATGCTAGGACATGTTTTTTTCAGACCACACCCAATTCCAGGAATTTCAAACTCATCAACGGCCGCCCGAGAAAAACATCACCTTCCCCGGAATGACTCATCAACGCCATCTCTCTTCAAACAACAGAAACACGTACCCAATTTCCCAGAATTTCAGAATCATCAACGCCATCTGTCTTCAGACAACAAAAACACGTACCCAAATTCTCAGAATTTCAGGAATGCAAAAGCAATTACCATTCCAGACCCATTACACAAACCACATCCATTAATTCTCACAACATTTCCTCGAAACAACACTCGGCAAACCCCATTTTCCAAGAAAAGGCACTTAACATTCACCGCACCACTTAAAAGCCTCATCAACGCCATCTGTTTTCAGACACCGGAAATTCCGAGAATCTCCCCAACCCAAATTCCCAGAATTTCAGAATCATCAACGCCATCTGTTTTCAGACGCGGCGGGAAAAACCCGAATACTTTTACAACCAATCAGAACGAACCTCACCAAATTAAGCCACGCCCATTTTATGACGTCATCGCGCAAAACAATACCCCTTGCTTGCCCACACAACTACATCATCAATTGATCTTTGATCGATCTTTTCCAATCAATTGATTTATCGACTTCAACGCGGTACCATAACTACTTTGCGGAGTTTTAATATATCACTATACCACTGCACCATTCCGCACAATCTGGCATAAAAAATATTTGTGTTGCAATTATTTCTTGGTTAGGCCCGTTTTTCCCGTTCGTTTCCTCTACTATCTCTTCCGTTTAAAAGAACAGCGTTTAAGAGAAAGCAGTATAACTCATTCTTGTGATGTCTCTGTGAAATCTTGTCTATTATATGCAACGTTGTGCATGTTCATTGATTGATTCATTCGGTTTATTTTACTTGGCTTTTCAGCCACTTTTTGGCTAGTAACGAAGATGAGTATGAGTGATGATATGATGAAATTGATGAAGGGGCGCTAACAAAGAACACCCATGCCCAGGAGGGAATTCCAAACCAGGACTCCTGGCGTCGTAGCGCGCTGTGCTAACCGCTCCGCCACTGAGGCCGACTGTTGTGCATGTGACCGCTTGAATTATTATTATTAATAATAATATTACTATTGTCATATTCATAATAATTATTATTATTTCAAAAGCTGATCTGCCCCATACCCATCATGAAGACGTCTAAAATTCAACACTGTGCCCAGGGTGCAAATTTTCAGGGGGGACAGGGGAAATTGCTCCCACCAACGATCTCTCCAAACATTTCCCCCCAGAAAACATTTCCGGGGGTAGGATTTTCGTTCTAACAACAATGACAAACAATTAGTTTTGAAGTCGAATATACTTTACTGGAATAAAATCGAAAACACACACAAGGAACGAACAAAGAGCCTCATCTCTATGGACACTCAACCCAGTAATCCCCAAAACAAGGACGTTAGTCCGACTTGTTATTTCTTCTCCATTTCTAATCTCCTTTCGTCGGCTACCGCAAAGTAAATAAATAAATAAATAAAACATGTAATAGCATTTATATCGGAAACTATTATCTTCCTAATGTCTCTTAATTTTTGCCCCTCTCCCTAGTCACGCAAATCACTGTTCATAGCACTAGTAAGTAGGTACATTAAAATCTTCAATTTGTTGCATATATATATATAATATGTGTGTGCCTGCTCAACCCCCCCCCCCCACCCAACCAATCTGCAGTGATTTCGCACCCTGATTGTGCCACGAAAAGATCTGCTATTATCGCAGGTTCCGCCACCTTATTATCCCTGGTAACAATCAACGAAAGCTCTTCAGATTTAGCGGTTTCATTCTTTTCAATCGATGCGGGCTTCTCTTTAATGGTTCCTGCCCTGTCGTGTGTTGGAAGGGCCGATATTTTATGGGCGAATAAGCCGTGTCCGCTGCCGTGTTCCAAGTCCCATTCGTAGTTCATAAATCGCGTGTGCTGCTGTAATTCCTGGCTCTGCCAACTTTCTATACAACCAGGTCTGCTCGCAAATCATCTGGGTTCAGAGGGAGGGGGACGCGAATGGTAGCCTCCAGCCATTTTCGATTCCTTAAGTGTATTCGATAACTTGCAACTCTCACTGCCGCCGCCAGATGTGGCTACTTGAAATGGCTATATTTTCCAAAGCAAATCGAGAAAACATTCGATTATCTCTTTGTTGTCGTGAATAACTATAATTAATTCCACCGCCTAACGTGGAAAAGGTTTTGTAACTTCTGAACACATCATTATATTCCAACTCTACGGTGGAATATATACCTCATATTCTATCCATATCATTATGGCAACGGTTAATGGTGATTGTGGTAAAATGTATCCCTAATTCCCTAGTCTCTTTCACTAACTACAAGGCAGTGTTGGGTAGGTTCTAAAATAAACTAAGTTACATTTATACATTACAAAAAGTAACTCAGTTAAAATTACTGCTACTTGAGAAGTAACTGTTAGTAATTTTACAGTTACATTCTACTGGAAATTTTCATACAGAATCAAAGAGTCTTATTTATGTTTCTAGCTTGATTTTCTTGGTTTAACTCACTTCTATGGCAATTATGGCAAATTGCAAACATGAAGATGTTGAAACGATAAAGGGTACACTCACAAAGAACACTCATGCCCAGAACGGGATTTGATCGATTGATTGATTTATTTGCCGTAAATTATTATTGCCGTAAATAAGAATTGGGAGCACATACGTAATGCAATAGAATCAGCAGCTAAAGAAAGTATAGGATACTATAAACCAAGAAAAAGTAAGCCATGGTTTGATAATGTATGTCATAATTTAATAGAAATAAGAGATCAGGCTAGACTTAGGTGGTTAAATAACTCGGATGATACAAATCTAAGCAATTATAATAGAATAAAGCGAGAAGTTAACCGCACGTTTAGAAGTAAAAAAAGAGATTACTTGAAAAGCAAAATTAACGAAATTGAAACAAACAGCAAAAACAAAAATATCAGAGATTTATATAAGGGTATAAATGGATTTAGAAATGGGTGGCAACCTAAATTAAACTTGATATAAGATAAATACGGTGATTTTCTAGCTGCCCCAAGCGATATTCTAAATTGATGGAATAACTACTTTAATGACCTTTTAAATGTCCATGTAGGAGATAAATAAGAAGTAAATGAAGTGCACACAGCAGAACCTTTAGTTCCAGAACCTAATTTGACTCAAGTTAAAGATGCTATTAAAAGGTTAAAGAATAACAAAGCACCTGGCATTGCTTTAATACTAGCGGAGTTAATTAAATATGGTGGAAATTCGTTAATATGTCAAATTCATAAATTAATTTGTTCAATATGGAATAAAGTAGAAATCCCTCAACAGTGGAAAGAATCCATAATTGTTCCTGTGTTTAAAAAATGTGATAAAATGAACTGCAAAAATTACCCCATATTCAAATGAAATTATAGGTGATTATCAATGTAGATTTAAACGTAACACATCAACTACAGATCAAATTTTTCACATTAGTGTCGTGTATTCACACGCAGAGGTTAATTGATTCGCACACGTAGGTACTTCACATTATAAAGATAGAAACGAGGATACAAAATAACGATTTAATACTGAACTTACAATAACCATTTCTAAGATGGCTGAACTCCCCATTTTATCAATAACAACTTTACAAACAATTGAATATCGATTCAGATATTATACACACTTAACATTCCCCCTCTCCCTTATTTGGCTTAGTTATATTTCAGTCTATCAGGCGGTTTTCTCTGTCGAGAGGACCTCCTACACTGATTCTGCTGTTGTTGCTGATGTTGGCTGCAGGAATCATCCAAGTACGATGTAGATGGTTTGTCATTTGACGTAGAAGCTTCTGGCGCCACAGAACCACTGTCATTACTTCCACTTTTTCCTGTAACGAATAAGTCTTCATCGCAGAAAACTGATCCGCCGTCTTGACCTGTATCTGGTCCATGAATTCGTTCATCATTATCCTCCTCCTTCTTCTGACTTCCAAAATGATACCTATTTTTCTTGTCTTGCATCCATTTTAACTGATCTTCATGCACGACCCGGTTTCTACCTTCAACATTCACCAGCTATGTAACTTTGCTTTTCCGTGCTATAATTTTTCCCTTGACATACCTCATAGCATTCCTTTTGTCCTTAAATGGTAGCATAACCCATACAAAATCGCCTCTTTGGTTCACCTTTTCATCTGCTTCTGCTTTATCCCTTTCGCAGTTTTGATCTATTATTTCTTCCATTTGGGCATCAAATTTATTCCTGAGAATGTAGGAAAATATAATTTGCTGTGGCGTTTTGTCACCTGATGCGTTATATTCGCTTCTCAAAGCTACCAATACTCTCTGCAACAATTCTTCAACTTTGACATGCGTATTCTTGTTCAATTGCTCCCGTACAGCACAGTCTAGCTTTGTCTTCACTGTCTGCACGTAGCGCTCGACCTGACCATTGCTTTCAGGATGGTACGCAGGAGAGTGGTACAAATTGACGTGACGTTCATCACAGAATGTTTTAAATTCTGAAGATGAGAATGGGGGACCATTATCTACCACAATACACTTTGGTAGCCCAAAAATAGCAAAATGTTTAATTAGATAACGCTTTACTTCTTTAAATGAACTAGACGAAACTCTATCACAATCTACCCATTTGCTGTAGGCATCTACTATTATAATATAAGTAATACTTCTATACACAAAAAAATCCATATGCATCCTTTCCCACGGATGCCTGCATTCAGTCCATGCACTATAGTTCTTAGCACTTGTATTTGGTTTGACTGCTGCACAAACTTCACATTTATTTACATACTCTTCAATAGCCTTATCTATTCCTGGCCACCAATATCTCTCTCTGAGCATTACTTTCATTTTTACAATACCACAATGATCTTCATGGGCTCTCTGAATAATGTAATTTCGCACTCCTTTGGGAACAACCAGTCTCCGACCCCAATACAGTAACTCATCCGTAATGCATAATTCTGCCTGTCTTCTCTTGTACGCCAACAGTTCCTTCAATTCATCTCCTTTGAACCCTTTCACATCTTGTGGCCATCCATTCTTGCAATAAGATTTCGTTAACTTAAGAATTTCATCTCGTTTCAAATACGTCAAAATCGCCTGCTTTGCATTCGGCGTAAGCGTAACCTGGTACACAAATTCTTCTTGCCTAGGATCATCATCATGTACGTCAGGAAGTGGCAACCTTGATAACATGTCTGCAAGTTCAACCTTTTTAGTACATATTAGTTTGTATGTGAAAGAAGCCAAAAATAAGCACCACCTTTGAATGCGTGGCGACGCCATAATAGGAATTGGTTTTTCCATAGCTAACAATTGCTTAGCTGGCATTGAATCTGTCCATATTTCAAACGATCTACCTTGTACGTATTTTTGGAATTTCCTCACTGCATATACGATACATAAAGCTTCCTTTTCATGCATAGGATACTTAACCTCATGCTTATTTAACGTACATGAAATACATTCAATCGTACGCAATTCCCCTTGTACTTTATGGCATAATTGCGAACCTAATCCATTTTGAGATGCATCACACTGTATAATAACTTCTTTATTCTGGTCGTATGGAACAAGGACCTTGGCATTTTGTAGAGCCAATTTAGCTGCCTCAAATTGCCGCTGACAATCATTTGTCCATTGCCACCGAACATTTTTCTTCAATAAATTGTAAAGATCCGACAAGATGACTGACAGATTAGGCACACATCTTCTGTAAAAATTAATACCTCCAAGGAAAGCCTTTAATTGTTTGGTGTTGCAAGGCTTTGGACATTGTATCAATGCATGCAGCTTCTTTTCAGAAGGATATATTCCTTCTTTACTTAAAGTATATCCTAAATAATCAATTTTGTTTTTGAAGAATGAACACTTGTTCCAATTAACCTTAACATTGTACTCATTCAAACGGTTTAAAACTTTAAGTGTTCTGGATACTGCTTGTTCTAAACCCTTGCTAACAATAAGTAAGTCATCTTGGTATGGAATGACAAAATTTATTCCCTGTAGTATGCCTTCAATAGTTCTTTGAAATATTTGTGATGCGATCCGTACACCAAATGGCAATCTAGTATGTTGTACCAATCCCCATGGGGTATTCATTACTAGTAACTGTTTGGCTTGATCATCAAGTTTTATTTGAAGGTAAGCACTTCTGAGATCCAAGGTCACAAATACATCACATCCATTAACTTTTGGAAACACTTCGTCTATCCTGGGCAATGGATAAGTTACATTTTCAACATATTTATTCACAGTGTTCTTGAAATCGCAGCAGAGCCTCAAATTACCATCATTCTTACACACAACGACCATTGGACTCGCCCAATCACTTGAGTCAATCTTTTCTAGAATGCATTGCTCAATCAATTTGTCTAATTCAGACTTAACTTTCTCACGTAAACCATACGGAACATTATAAAATTTCTTAAAAATTGGTGTAATGCCTTGTTTCATTGGAATCGTGGCGGTAAAATGTTTAATTGGCTGCGACAAATCATTATCGAATAACTCTTTATATTCGTGCCTAATAAATTTTATTAATCCTTGCACATCACAAGATGCAATCAGATTTTCACACTTAACCATCAGTGATTTAATCAAGGTTTGCCCGTGCACAATTTTCAACTTGTCAGCTGTTAACATAGGCGAAGCATTAGTCGTATCCTTCGACTTAAGCAAAGTTTGCCCCTGAACAAATTTCAACTTGTCAGATGTTAACATAGACGAAACACGAGTCTTGTCTTCATACACTTCCAACGATGGCCTCAGTTGAGATAAATTAATGTGACAATCAGGTAATAAATGCTTAATCCATTGTCTTCCCATGAGTGGATATTTTAAATCACATGCGACTACATACAAGTCTAGTAGTTTATCTACATGTTCATAACGAACTCTTACAGCAACCTTTCCTACTAACGGCAAAGTCATATTGCTAGCACATCGTAAAACACAGTCAGCTTCCAGATATTGCAAACCATGCAGTTGAATGTCACAAAATGTTTTACTTGCAATCGAAACTTGTGAACCTGTATCTATTTCAAAGATCAACATAGAATCATTAATATTGAGAGCAATTACATATTCGGACGAAGAAGCAAACTTACTAGTAGCTTTATCACAATGAGCTATTTTCATAGGCAATGAAGAATGGTCAGATTTAAGATATGGTTGCGACGAAACTGAACTTTCATTACAGTGAGTCAAACTATACTCAATCGATCTTTCTTGCATAAATTTACTTTCTCCATTTACTTCCATAGTAATCATTCCAACCCTTAATTCATTTACATCTAACACTTCACTGTCCATATCATCCGAAGAAACAGGTTCAACAGCCTGTACAGCGTTCGCCTTGTACTTGCTATAAGGTTTAGTACTATTAGTTTCTTTATTGCGCTTTAACTTGAAACACTGGGAAACATCGTGACCGAATTTCTTACAGTATCTGCAATGCCTGAAATATTGTTGCTTTCTTTCCCGTTCATTTTTACTTCCCTCATTATCCGATTGATTTTGTCTGAACCTAAGATTGGATCCACTTGACACAGTATTTTGGAATTTCCAGCTATCCTGTTTTGGATTAGAATTGGCACCGGAGTTCAAACGCGTATCGCCCTTGCACTTATTTACCTTTGCGCGGTTAGTGTTAACAAATTTTACATTAGACTGGACGTAATACTCCTTCATATCTGCTTCTAATTTTTCCATCTGCTTAGCTACCTCAAAAGCTTTGTGAAATTCCATTACATTGTCACTAATGAGTTTCTTACGAATAGTGTTCGATCTGATTCCGCTAATTAGTGAATCAAATAAAGCAATGGAAAGAAACTCACCATAACCACACTGCTCTCCGATCTTTCTTAATCTCCTTACAAAATCTTCTATTTGTTCGTCTTCTTCTTGTACACATTTTCTAAGCTTTAACCTTTGCACAATATAGTTGCTTGATGGACTATAATAAGATTTTAATCTTTGTGCAATATCCTGATAGGATTTATCATGAGGCAATGTAGGTGCAAATAATTCACGCAGAACTTCATATGGCTTGTTTCCAATGACAGATATTAATCTAGGAACTTTCTTGTCCTCTGGAATAGCTTGTGTTTGACAATAATTATCAAAGCGTTCCAAGTACGCTACTATCGATCCATCTTGGGGATCATATTTATCAAAACCAGCTACTAAAGCCATTATACATTTACACTATAACACAAAGCTTAGAAGTGAAATATACTTATCCTCGATTTCTAACTAAATTCTCGTCGCCATGTATAAATCTCTGTCGTGTATTCACACGCAGAGGTTAATTGATTCGCACACGTAGGTACTTCACATTATAAAGATAGAAACGAGGATACAAAATAACGATTTAATACTGAACTTACAATAACCATTTCTAAGATGGCTGAACTCCCCATTTTATCAATAACAACTTTACAAACAATTGAATATCGATTCAGATATTATACACACTTAACAATTAGACAGACACTTGAAAAAATGTGGGAATGTAATCAAAATGTCCATCAGCTATTCATTGATTTCAAATAAGCATATGATTCGGTAAAGAGAGATAAATTATATACTATATTAGTAGAGTTTGGAATACCTAAGAAGCTTGTTAGTATGATAAAAGTATGCACCAGTCAAACAGAAAGTAAAATTCATATGGGTATTAATATGTCTGACAAATTTACAATTCATGATGGGTTAAAACAAGGAGATGCATTATCTCCATTGCTCTTTAATTTTGCCTTAGAATATGCTGTTAGGACGGTAAAATAAACTAACGAAAGACTAAAATTAAATTATGTGACTCAGACTTATTAGGGGATGATATAAATACAATCAAGAATAATGCTAAAATATTTTTCAAAACTGCTAAAGAGATAGGTTTGGAAGAGCTCCATTTACTTGTAGTACCACATTCATGAAATCACGAGCATGTAATCATGCAATCATCGCACCTACTTAATTGTAGAACTTGCCACTTAGAAAACAATCTAGATTACCTTGCTTACAGAGTAAGACTTAAATTAGCTCTATGTCCGAAATTGCTTAGGAGAGAAGTTAGAATGTGCAATTATACATTGCCCTTGGCCTACGATCTAGCTGAAAGATTATGTACTGCACTTCTAGCTATTGGGAGGCACTGCACCATTCACAACTACTATATTTCAGTGTATTTTCAATTATATTTAATTGCACTAGTTCATGAGGTCTACTTCCCAATGGCCTCACATACCAATATTCATTGAAAAGAAGTGGCATTAATAAATTATGTTCCAACTGAAATGTACTGATTACGAACTTTTATATTAATTATATATTATCCCGCTTCCAGAGCGGGAATCAGGCATTCCCAGGAGGAGAATTGATGGGCTGTATACCTCTTTGCTTACCATAACCTAGAAAGAAACCTTATACAAGAGAGAATACAGCACAATATAGCTTTGACATCTAAATCAAGAAGGAATATTGCACACTCAAATACCGGGCACGCTACAAACTCTACACGATCTTAAGGAGTGTTCTCTGCTATTCACTAGTGTTGTCCACGGGACAGGCTTTTAAAAATTCGAGACGAGACGAGATTGATCATGTGTCCCGAGACAAACGAATATTTTCGAGACGAGATGAGACAGGCCAAAGTCTCGTCTCGTGGGCAACACTGCTATTCACGCTTGTGTTCTCTGCTATTCACGCTTATATCAATGAAGATGAAGGTTTTCATTTTTGTAAAAGGTATGATTGCATTTGTAAAAGGTAATAAATTGCATAGGTCTTCGACCAATATAAACTCGCCATCCCCTGTGATCCTGCTAGTACAAGATCGATCGACTCTCGACAAGTGAGACGTGTAAATATCCCATAAATGATGCCCAAAGTTAAATTTAGGTCCCTTATTTTACTTGATGAGTCATCACGTCATACAGTGTACACCATCTGTGGGTGAAAGACGGGGCGCTGTTTATTGTACAGCGAGCTATTGCATTTCAAATGGTTGGGTGCTAAACTTTCTTTACAATCCTGATGAAATGTGCTATGAGGCCTGGAGGCCGGGTGTACCTAATATTTATTTGTCTATATACAAATATTACTACTTATAATTTAATTAAACAGTGAAAACAAGAAAAGCGAAATTTTAGGTCTTTCGACAGTTGCAGCAAATTCCCATCCCTGCTTGGTACTAAATATTCGCATTCAATGAAGCACCTTTCTGTCGTCTAGCTCACTCCGTCGGTATTTTCTTTCCGCTCCTTTTAACAACGCTGTTAGCTCAGAAATCCGCACGTGCATACGAGAGCGCTCGTTCACAAAAAAAAAAACGGGATGACCTGGATTGATTTACAATATGTGGCAGCGTTCTACGAAGTGTTCTGTTTCTAACATAAAACAATTTGTTATAGTTTTATCATCATTACAGCCCAGTAAGATCTGAGATTGATCGATTGATTTAATTTATTTTACTTCGCGTTTTGTGGCTCTTGGCTAATTTGCGAAGATGGTGATGAGTGATGAAATGATGAAATTGATGAATGGACATTCACAAACAACCAAACCCGAGCGGGATTCGAACCCGGGACCCTTGGCGTCGAAGCGTGATGTACTAACCACTCGGCCACATGGTCCGGCCCGATTGTGTGGGAAAGCTCTTGCAGTAATACATATAATAAAGACGTAGCGTGGCCGTAGGTGGTTGGACGTTGCATTATATTGTGCATCAATCTCGACAAGTGCATTCGTCAAAGTTTTATTGTCTTGAAGTCCATAATATTGGAAACTGTGGGATTGCACTTAAATACAATTAAAGATTAGTCATCTGAGGTGTCTAGATTCTAAGAAAACACCAGATTAAATATCCGAATTTATAGCAGTTAGCATGGCCACGATACGACTATTAGTGACTAGCTTACGGTTAAACCCCCCCCCCCCCCCTGGACCACGTACTACATCTAGATGTCTTTATTCCAATCCCGCGTTGTGGTCAAAATCAGGGTGGTATTTGTAGGGCGGATGGGGGAATCCTCCCTCTGGGTACTTGTGTCCCCCAATCTGCTTGATAAATTTTATCCATGGGGGGAAATTTATATGGCATAAAGGCATTATCTCATGCTCTCCCTAGATAGTCAGTAGAATCCCCCCACTGGAAATTTCTTAAATACCACACAGGTCGAAATGTGAACTATCATAAAATATCAGTGTAAAGTTCTTAAAATGTTCTCCGATCAGAAATTTAAAAATATGGCTATCAGCATAATTTAGAGCGTTCGCAAAATAGGGAAAATCGATTTCCGTGAGCCAACTGAAATGTGTTGATCCATTTCGCTGAAGCGTTTCTCCATGCTACATGCACCGAAGAAACAAATTTGTCGTTTGTTCTCTCACCATCCAAAGAGGGAAAAGTACGTTCTCTTTTTAGCTGCATTCCACTTAAGTATGTAAGCATCAGCAATAACTGTTGGAACTCGTTGTTGAAAGACATCAATTGTAGATAGATGGCCCATATTGTTACAATGTAACAATGTTGTTTACTACTTTAGTAAGATTAAATCTTTGCTTGGATCATAGAATACATCGCCGTAAATTAATTTCTGATACCCTGTTATTATTGTTTTTTCCCCATGAGATGTGAGCTCCAATTACCACATCAAACCTCCGTTTTAAAAGTTATTCAGTCAAAAATAGTTATGGAGGGTCATTTTAAGGGAGGTTGCACTTACCAGTTCTTGTTTTCCCGATTTCTTTACTTTCATTTTACTTTTTAAAATTTTCCTCCAAATTTCGGGGGCGTCCGTAGTCCCTTCAGCCTCTCTATGCGTACGCCACTGTCCTTGGCTGCTGGCAGTGTTAAAAGAGCTGTACACCAACTTTGTATAAGATTCAGAATTCAGTTTTCCAGAGATCTTGTCGCGCAGTAATGTGTTTCGTCAGCTTTTGTGGCAAAGTGTGGTCGTTTACTTACTCGTAAATTCTCAGAGACGGTGACGATTGTTCTGAACCTTTTTCAATGATACACACCTTAAAATGTTGACCTTGGCTCTTTGTCCTTCCTACGCTTTTCATAAAGCTTTACGCCCGACCCTGTGGCCGAGTGGTTAGCACATCGCGCTGCGACGCCAAGGGTCCCGGGTTCGAATCCCGGTCGGGTATGGTTGTTTGTGAATGTCCATTTTCATCCATTTCATCATTTCATCACTCATCCCCATCTTCGCAAATTAGCCAAGAGGCACAAAACGCGAAGTAAAATAAACTAAATCAATCAATCAATCAATCATAAAGCTTTACGGTATTATCGACTTTAAACATTTTTTTCGGTTATTTTAGAATTAGAATGTCAAGAAATTTTTAATAATTTTCTCACAGAAAATTTCCCGATTTAGTGGGGAAATGACTTTCTTTTGTACGAACGTCGGGATTTTTAAAATTTCACATACTGATCTCAAACATAATTGTATGCTGTAAGCGCTTGTCTTGTGTGGACACCAGTACTTACAATTAAATTAGTATAAATAAGGCTAAATGCAACAACGGGCAGTAAACGGATGTCATTCCTGAATGATAGCAAGTAGTGTAATTGATGATATAATGAGCACCACTTATAAGTGTAGAAAAGAAGAGGTCATTTGATTAAACAGCCCGATTTGCCCACACTTAAAATTATGACAAGATCCTCTTATTCCCCATTTCTTCAAGTGTGATATGCTCTTAATCCCCAAGAATTTTGAATCCTAGTGTAGAAAAGAAGAGTTCATATGCCCCGATTTGCCCACACTTAAAATTATGACAAGAGGGGGCATATCGGCCATGTGTGTACATATTTAAATCTAAAGAATTTTGAATTCTAGTGTAGAACTCCCCTCAGACAGATTTGCCCATGTGTGTAAAAGCTACATCTCTTAGTTTGTTGTCCATAAACTTGTCAAAAATATACCCCCCCCTCTTGATATTGTTTTGGCTACACTTAAAAACTAAGGCAAAAAGTCACTCTCACCCACCCACACCCATTTATGTTTACTTCCGGTCCGGTAATAAGCAGAGCTCTTCTAGAATTGCTCTGTGACTCTCTCATTTCTTACATCATAAATATATGATTTTTCACCTATGAGAATAACACTACATATGGTGTCATCAGGGAGTGTATCGTGGAATTCACAGATAATTTTAATGTTTGTCCTGTCATTAACCACAACTTGTTTCCTTTTTGAAGTGTTGATGACAAACATGGGTCTCTGTGCTTTGAATTCATCTGGTGTGTAATACATGTCAGTATTGCCAGTAGTGACCCTTTTGTATGCTGTAAATGCTTCATATAATTTAAGGAAATCATCCTTGGACATGTCTAAATTATAATTTTCTCTAGGAAATGCCTCATTTCTGCCATTTTTAAGATATATGTTCTTGATGTTGCAGTTATCAAATCTACTTGAATTTTTTTCCTCATTATTGTGTCTTCCAGTCTGAAACAATACCACTACAAAATCCGGCATGTCATATTGTATACTGGAGAATGAATTTGTAGCATCAAACTCATAATAAGTACCAGCGGCAGGCTTCTGTACACATTGATATGTATAAAATTGTAAAGGTACTTGTGGATTTTTTATTATATCTGCTTTGTATTTAAGAGCATAACTGGCTTCATATTCAACAACTGGGATTCTTAGCTCCATAGTCTGAATAATGCATTTGCCTTCATCAGGTAAGGTATTGGGCAGAGCTTCCCCTGTAGAGTTTAATGTACTGTACCTCATCAAAGCATTATTATCATTGGCAGCTCTTCTAAATGTGATTCTTAAACCACCCTTCCACATAATATCTTTGTAATCTGAGAAGAATCCTGGCAACAGGCGCATAGGGAACAGCACTGTGTGGCTCTTGGATAATATTTTATCACCAGCCTCAAATCAACCTATTTTGTAGTAAGATGCCTCGGTTTTGGATAATTTTAGTGTGGCCAAAGCTGTGGAGGTAATGCCGGGATAATCCACTCTGTTTATAACAACACCATGCTTTCTGATCTCAATTTCAGAGAACAGATGTGGCACAAAATTGTCTACCAATCTTATATTTGAATTTGCCGGATAATCTGTTCCATCGATCTTTACAACATCAAATTTGATGTATAGATCTGCTCTGTGGGGGTGTATAAAGCCATCCCCTACATCAAGATCAACCTCAATTTCTGTGTTGGGTTGATTTAAATTTGCAAATGTCCTCCTGTTTGGGGGGAATGATTGTAGCTCATAACTCTCAATATTTTCCATTTTTTTTGTATATATTTTTATTTAAATATTAATCTCTATGATTGCAGTTGTTGTGGCTCCAGCAAAATCAACTAATTCTTCTTTTTCATTAGTGACCATATATTCAATGTTATCTATTCTATTATGGCACACAGGAAAATATAATGTTGGGGATGGAGTGTAGATGATGGGCTCCATAAATTCAGAATTAGGTTTAAATGTTGCAATGATGCCAGTTTGTTTGTGAGTGCCTATGCCATTTGATTTGGTGATCATACCCTCAGCCACATTACAGTGAATATTCAGAGTCTCTATGGCTAAGAATTTGGGTATATTAATAGCAGTGTGTTTGATGGCTGGTTCAAGTTTTGTGTTGTTCTCAAAGCCTAACAGCTCTCCTATAGTACCCAGATCCACTGTTTCTGTAGCAGATACAATCTCTACTCCGTGAGTGACAGAATTTTGAGTTAATACTATACCTCTGGGTAATTGAGCATTTAGAGTGGACAGATTATACTGCCCTGGAGTGATGACAATTTTTTGATCCCCTACTGCAATTTTGTTGTTGTGGTGTGTAATATTAGGGATTAAGTACATGCCATAAAATGCTCTGTGAGCTATTGTTTTGGGATACACTATGTTATCATGCAATTTGAATTTCAATATTGAATTTTGGCTGGTGAGATGGAATACCCCCATGATGTTTAAGATACCACAAGGCTTTTTGAAAATTTTCAATTGATGGTTTATTTATTTGAGACATATATCTAAGAACAGATAAACACAAATGTCCACAATTAACATCTTTGAAGTTTTGAACACGGGCATTATTGTAATAAAGATTAGTTGATTTTAGATATTTTATTAAATTTTCAGGTGGAACACCTCCAAATGAATCAAACACAAATGCCTCATTGTTTAAATATTTAAGATAACAGATCCAGTGAGTGCCCTGATTTTTGTACTTATCCAAATTAACAATGCCACACTCTTTGTTGAGTGGTTGTTCTGGTAAAGAATCAGACATGTACACACCTCTAAAATTTTTGATGCCCAGTGGCTTGATTAAAGCTTCAATATCTTGGTTTGTAGGCTGCTCTTGTTTTTTTTAAACTTATTCATGGCTCTCTTAACACCTTTGCCTTGTTTCTCCATGGCCAGATTATGGCGCTTCAATTCATCTAATTCTGCCCTATTTTTCTTGGCATCTATTACTGTTCTTGCTATGGCAGCTGATCCCCCAGCCAAGCTCCCAACAGCCCCAAGTGCTGCTAAGATGGCTGGGATAGTAAATATGAAACCCCCACATGTGATTTTTTTCTAGATTGTTGTAATTTTTTTAATTGGGGGGTACTAAGCAACAATTTCATACCATGGCCCTTTGCAAAACAAGAATTTTTTTTCTTGCGCTGCTTTTTGGTTAAAAGGCTATCAATAGTTTTAAGAGATTTAAGACCTGCATAAGGTATTTGATACATAACACCCTTGGCCTTCATTGTAGGTTTATTATATACATATTCACAGCCCCCACCCCAGTTTTTGTTTGGTGTTCATAGCTATAGTGGTCCCCAATGCTGCTATTCTCTCACTCAAAGAAGCATCTTTGCTTACAAATCTACCAAATGCAGCCTCTTCTAATTTCTTGTCTGCAACATGTCTCTTGTCAAGATCAGAATGTGTGTTGTATGCTATGTCATGGTCTCTACAAGCAGCATCTAGGGGATTAACACCAGGATCAGCTCTATTTAATCTATGCTCCAATTTTGTGCCTGGACCACAATACTGATAGCCTGGAATGTGTAGTTCAAATGGCAGCTTGTTTATAATGTCATTAACCAACCCCCGGCCCTCAGAAATATTCCAAAATTTAGGTGGTAGAGTATTAATAATTTTTATAAGATATCCAATCCCCTTAGTGTCATTCACTATAAAATTAGACAATTTTGTGCTTATCATGTCCATAATTCCAACCTTTTCATTGTAAAAATTGTGGTTGCCAGCATTTTCCTCCCCAGCTATCACCAATAACCTATCTACAAGTTTCCTGACATCATCAACCCACACAAATTCTTTAGGCAGGGTGTTGTATTGTTTGATTCCACTGCCTGTCTTAATTTGTGACCATATGGGCTTGATTAAACTGTTGTATTTTGCTCCACTGCTAGACTTGACTCTTTTTTGTGTGGGATCATTGTTCTGGTATAGAGCATCTAATTTTATTAATATTTCTTTGTAGTGCTCATAATCTTGATCTGTATAGGTGCCAGGCCTTTTCCTAGTCATCAGTTCCCACAATCCAGGTGTGCCGGGATATTTAACAAAACCACCTCTTTGTCCAAGATGAGATTCTGAATATACAATGATATCATCTCCCATAAATGTTACTCTGAAATTGCCAATTCTATGTATGATGCTACCATCACGCTCTGTGTCAGCATATAAGCCAAAAACCTCATCTTTGTTGTCTTTAGGTGTGCTTAAATACTTTGAGCAAGAAGACCCAATTCAATAGGATCCTGAGTAGCTTCAATTCTTCGAGGAGAAATAGGACTAGGTGTATGAATACTGGAAAGTGGGGTGATTGGCAAATCTAATATGTTCCTTGCAGCTACAGGTACAAGCTCTGTGATCAAATTTTGATTTTCTGTGTAACAGTTTTGATATTTTTACCTAATTCACTAATAGCATCAATAATAGGCTGTTCTGTTTGTTTGTGTTGTTCATAAATTCCTCGGTTCTGTGATTTCCATCCCTTAAATCTTTTTACAAGATAATCTCTTAATTTAAGATCATCAATGATTGGCCTTTTCATGGTTATTTATATATGTTTCAATGTCTAGAAAATTGTTGATTTTATTTCTGTATTTGCCACTATTGGGTTTTCTTGTCATATCAATTGTGACAAACCCATAACTGTCCTGGTTCCAGCACCTACTGCAAAACTTGGAAAAATCATTGTAGCTCAAGTCCCCACCTACATATTCATCATGTATGTGTTTGAGGTTGGTATGATCTTGATGAAACACACATATAAAATTGCTGTTGTCTCGGATCAGCTGCTTCGGAATTTTAGAAAAAGTCTGTGCCAGGTAGAAGCAATCAATATTTTTGTGTCGGCCCTGTGTAAAGAAATTTCTAACCTTGTTTTGATTATCCAGTATAATGTCATCAAACACAACAACAGAGTTATCAAGACATTCATGGAGTGGCTTAACATCTGGTTCAAAAGTGGCTATATCCAATCCATCATATAGCTTCATCAGCTGCTGATATTTTAATTGTACCAAGCTCTTAGAGAAGACATACAAGTGCCTGTTTTTCCAGTCTAACCAGTTGGGTGCCAATAAAAAAATATCAATCATTAGTGTAGTTTTACCACAAGCCGATGGGCCAACAATAAGACATCTAATATTTTCAGGCAGCAACTTGCCATTTCTCTTAATCTGCTGTTCAGGTTCTGGCAGCCTCTTTATAACATCCCAGGTGCTCATATTATCACTTTGTCTGCATCTATCCAGCTGTGTTCTGGAAGTCCTAGCCATTTGACAAATAACTTATTGCCTTTTCTGCGGATGATTTTTTCTATGAGATATGTGTCAGGCTGTATAGTTTTGCTGGGTTCTTCTTCATAGAATCTGCCTTTGAGAATTTCTCCTCGGTGGTCTTTTATTATATATGTGTTAAGGGTCACAGGTTTAACTTGAACCACTGTAAATAATTCAGTGCTCCAGTTTCTTGTAAAGCCTCTTTTGAATAAGTGCTTATATTTGCTGATTCTTACTTGATCACCCACCTTGTATTTGGCCTTTCTTGTTGTTGGCTGGTATCTAGGATAATAAACAGTCCTGATCAATTTTTGCTCATCAGATGAAGTTACTTCAGAGGGTTTCATGTTGATTGTGGAATGGACCGAGTTGTTATATTTATGTAGAAGTTCTGGAAGAATATTAAGCCATTTATAATTACCTTGAAGTGTAAATTGTTTATACATAAGATTTTTTAGGGTTTTGTTGAATCTCTCTACAATTGAGGCTTTGAGATCACTGTAACTCGAATAATGTTGTATTGACTGGCTTTTAATAAATTGTTGGAACACAGAATTATAAAATTCTTTGCCATTATCTGTTTGCAAATAGCGCGGTGATCTTCCACTCTGATTGATGATTGTCCTGATGGCTTCTGTAACACATTTTCCAGTCTTGGATTTGAGTGGCACAGCCCAGGCAAATTTTGAAAATGTGTCTATTACAGTAAGTAGATACTTGTAGCCCTTGTTGATTTTGTCTAAGTTTTTCAGCTGTCCACTTGCCATCTCAATCAAGTCGCTCTGCCATAAATCATCTATGCCTTTTGTGACTACTGGCAGTCTCTTATAATTATGTCTGGCTTGTCTGTGTAATTCATCAACAATAATTTGTCTAGACATAATATGAAAACAAGAATATTGCAACTATGGGGTGTTCAGCAGCTGATACTGCAGGATTTTCTAAATATAATTTGTCTCCTATTTGTATATGAAATTCCAGAGAGCCATCATCTTCAGCAAAAGATGTTTCTAATGTATTGGGATCTGTAAAATCCTCTAACTCTACACTGGTGATTTTTGGTTTGTTGTCAGCATTTGTTATTGATAAGGTGGGGTAGTGGTGTGCCTGTGGTTGTAGCCAATATTTGATCTTGATTGGTCTCAGTGTGCCCCCAACAAAAAACTGGTAATACAATTGTGCAGGGGACAGCATATATATTTTACCACCTGGTGTAAATGGTGAATCATATTCTTTGTTGGGGATGCTGTACAATTCAAGAATTACTGTATGTTTTGGATTCTCGATTATGCCTGTTATTTCTTTTTCTGCTGTAAGCAATCTGCTTGTTACAGATTCAAGGTACTCATTGATGGTCCTAACAACATCATCATGGCCTGGCTTGATCTTTATGTCCACAACAAGTTTCTTGTATTGTTGCACAATCTCTTGAAGCTGGGTGGCAAAAACAGACAGGGCATTTGCTTGATTGGATTCCATGGTCCCTAGCTGTTGCTTGATATTAGCTACAATTTGTTGCAAATTTTCAATAACTGCCAATTTTGAATTTTGAGCAGTAAGATCATGGACCTGTCTTCTGATATCCTCAAACAGGGCATGCAGTTCATTAATATGTTGATTAGTTGGTAGAGTGGCCACTGTCTGAGTGAGTTGTTTGATCCCTGTCTGGATATTGTTGATATCTTCTGATTTCAATATGCGATTCACTGCTCTCTTAATATTTTTAAGTTCCTGTGATGTAGGCAGATTTGTTACAGTATTTTGCAAAGATTCAAGTGCCAATTTCACATTATTTAATTCAGATACATCAGCCACATTTTGCATAGCATTTTGGAGCAGGGCTATATCTGCCTGAGTGGGTGTTGATTGTTGTAAAATTTCAAGCTTTGTTTGGATATCATCGATCAAGTGATGAAAATGAGATAGCTCAGATTCAGTGTTGAGGTTTTCAAGCTTTG
Organism: Lepisma saccharinum; assembly: GCF_977018435.1. Classification (NCBI taxonomy): domain Eukaryota; kingdom Metazoa; phylum Arthropoda; class Insecta; order Zygentoma; family Lepismatidae; genus Lepisma; species Lepisma saccharinum. The sequence goes on from NC_139237.1 coordinate 8,090,124, forward strand.
TGATTTGTTGCTGGAAACTGACAAGTGTGTCTACAATACCAGGCAAGTGGGATTCTAAAGATTCTTGTATATTTGTCAAATCACTTTGCACTTCTGCTATTGTACCCTCAAGATGGGTTATGGTACTTTGAATTTTTCCAAAATCTTCATATGTTTCAAGTTGCAGCTTGATGTTTGCAACACTCCGAGTTATTGCACTCAAAGCATCAGAAGATGGCAAGTTGTTCATAAAATTTTCAAGTGTCTCAATTTTTTCTTTAACCTCGGCTATGGCATTGTTCAAGGGGTCCAGATTAGGTATCTGGAGTGATTGAATCTGTTCCTTTAGTGTGGAAATCACTACATCAAAATCTTCTTGTGATTTTATGCTTTTGACAATTGTTTGGAGCTGTGCCTGGACATTATTTATCTGCTCTTCCAATTGCTGTTTCAATTGCTCAGAGTTGGTGGCCTGGGTCTTAAATTTGGCTTGAAGAGCTGCTACAGCTTCTTCTAAACTTTGAAAATTATCTAATGTGGCCAAGTCAGTATATTTCTGAAGCAGCACTTTGAGTTCAGAATCAATTTTAAGAAGAGGGTCCATGCATTGTGATTGCAAATTTGTAATTTCTAGTTGAAGACTGGCATTCAGTGTGGTTTGTAAAGCTTGTAAATCACTTCTTAATTTCTTGACTCTGACATCAAGCATAACAATCTCATCACTGTGATCTTCATGTCTTGTATGGCCAAATATATCATTAGGCATTTTGTTTTAGTGGTTATTTATTATTGAATATCTGATTCTTAATTCTATAAAAAAGGTATAAGCTTGTCATAGGATCCAGGGACCTCAATTTATAAGCAGTCACCAGCAGAAACAGTATATACAGTGCCAGAAATCATGTTTGAGTACTTAATTCTATAAATATTTCTCCCCACTGAAATCTTGACATTACCCTCAGGGGTTGTAATAAATTGCAATTGACCACCTACAGGTAATTGGTAATGATTTAAATTATTGTTAAATATGTACAATATTTTACCTGTTTCATCATCAACATCTGTAAGTATGCTGTTCAGATGAATAATTAACAAAGCACTTAGTTTAGATATGATATCAGAAGAGGGTTGTGCTGTTGGCAGGTCCATAATAGCCTGTTTTTTGAACCCAAATAAGTTCATGGGCATGTTTATTTATTTCAAATCATGCTCTGTAATTGGGCATTGATTGCTATTTTACAAATCACAATGACCCCATGGTAAAGTATGTATGCCACATGATAAAATGCATCTCTTATCATCATGTGGGTCCAGAGCCACTTTTCTTACAATATTGCTAGTCAACAAGTGATCCACACTCTGAATTCTGGATTCTGATGTTCTGATTGTGCTACATGATTTGAGGCAATTTTTGTAATCTTCAAATTCAAGCTTTTTGTCTACAGTCACTCTGCCAATGCCCTTGGCCTTTTTGGCAACAGCGCCACTACATGTTTCAAAACTGTACATCTTGGCCCTTAACCAAGCAAATGCCACAATAACATCACCAAGTGTCTCATCTTTTAACTTGCCAGGCACCTTTTTGTTGTGGGGTTTAATTTTTGAATGTTCAGTGGTATCAAAATATTTAAACAGTTCAGGCTGTGCTATATCTTGATAAACATCTTCTGTTTGAATATCAAGAACAAAACTATCTATGTCCATGTACATCAGTTTTACACGATCCTTATAAAAAGGCTTCAACACATTATAAAACAATTTTAACGTGTGTAATTTGGCCAATTCCAATATCACAGCCCATACATAAATAGGCTTATCAAACTGAATCTTTGTTTTTTTCATGTTGAAAAGTGCCATATTTTCATCATAAATTCTTCTGTAATTGAAGTTGGGCTTTGCAATCAATTTTTTGCTCGGGTTGGGGTCAGTAATTATTTTAACATCAATATGTTTTCTGACATTTTCAATTGTTTTGCCATACACTGAATTGACCATCAATTTAAGCAAAGTTTTATCAAATTGGCTCATTGCAGATGTTCGAAGCTCTGTGTTTGTATCAATATATGGCTTCAACCATCTTGAGTGCCTGAACCTCAAAACTTTTCCAACTTTGGTCACTTGAACACCATGATGCATCAGGAACTGGACGTTTTTGTAATATATGACATAATCCTGTTTCGGCTCTAGAGTCATCATCAATTTCTTCTGTTTAGACCCAGGTGAAAACTTAACCTCAGGAATTGGGGGCAGATCAGAAAATGTGTTGTGTAAATCATCAGGAATTGTCAGATCAACCTCTAAGAACAGGCCATAGTTACTGTCATCAAAATCATGAAGATCTTCAATATTAAAATCTTCAACCCACTCAAGCCCTGCATATGGCAGTTTTTTCATCATAGCATAACCATAGAGGCTGTTGGCATCTACATACAGTATATAATTTGATGGCAGTGCTGGATCATAATCAGGAATATATTTGTTATTTGCTCTGGCATATCTCTGAGAACATTGCACCATGCCTCCTCTTATACATTGTTCCATAAACAGATACATATCTTGATCCTGGATCAGATCCAATTGCATTTTAGTGTTTAAAAACATTGCAGACCATGCTAGGCCCGGAGCACTGTAAAAATACATTGGATCCAGCTTATAATTTTGCATGGAAGATTTTCTGAATGCCTGCAGTATATCAGCTAAGAGGGTCACATCAAGTTTTAAATATGCCTTGTGATAATCACCAAATGTCTGGCATTTTAAATTGTTCCACATCAATTGGGCATGGTGATAATCTTCATCAGTGATTCCAGATCCTCTGATTTTGCTGTAAAACTCTTGTTGTGGTGGCAGAGAACACTCATCAAATTTAGAAAAATCTGTAACATAATCATATGGATATACACCCTTCCGCCTAATTAATTTCAGCTCCTGATTTGGAAACAAAGCACATGTGATTTTGAATTGATCATCAGATAATTGACTGGCCAGTGTAGCCAGGCTAGCCGATAAAATTCTGTAGGAATCAAGAAATCTTAAGTGAATAGGAACACCATTAACTTTAATTATTTTGCTAATGGCAATATATTTCTCATTATTTTCAGCTAAAATATTTAAATTCTGATCAAATGATGAAAATCACAATTGGATGCACCATGGCAAAATATGGGGACAAATTTTGGTCTCTGGATCTTAATATTACAGCTATTACACAGGGCCATTAAGAATTTACCATCTGTATGGGAATGGTGATGAACCTTGATATTTGCATCTGAAAATTCAGAATCACATACCGGGCATTTTTCTGCATTGTTGAAATCTTCAATCTGTTTCTCTGTTAAAGGCAACATAGGTTTTGATTTTAATAAGACATTAGATGCTATGTCATGGCACTCATTTTCTATTTTATCTGCAAATTTTTTGATGGCATCTGCTCCCATGTATATATCTTCTTTACTAACAACCCCATCCTGTACAACCACATAATAAAAACTAGAAGGTTCATGTACCTGATATGATGTAATTGAAGGTTCATAAGGATCTGGGCTACAGAATGCAAGGGGTTTGAGGTTTGATTCAAAATCACAGACTATATATGCTGGGTGTTCCAACAAGGCTTCAAAGTTTTTGAATTTGGCATTTTCACTTGGATTAGGCATCACAATATGAACAGGTTTATGGTTGCCACAGTATTTCAGATGCTCAATTAACTTGTTTTTAGCAATTTCTGCATTCTCTTCCCGAACCCCATTCACCATTTTTTGACCATCAAATACAGTTAAACATCTTCTGCACAACTTAAATATTCTATTAAATTTGTCTAGTTGTGTTCTCACTAAAGCTTCAAGACTGTGTATCAAAGTGTAATGATATGTGCCATCTCCTTCAATTAAGAGCAGATCAATCGGAACAGCAGAATCATCATCAAGTGTACTGATTCTGAGAGGTTCTATCAAGCAATTGCCACGGCCAGTAGAACAAATAAATACATTAATAGATAATTGTTTACCATTAATATCCCTGGCCTTTTTTTCAAATTTATCAATATTCTGAACAGACATTGGATATTCTAAACCCTCCATTGCTTCATCAAAATAATTTTCATGTTGTTTATAATAAGTTATTCTATCAGGATTCCTTGAAACTGGATACAAAGCAGCTAGAATACACCACAAAAAGCATTTCTCATCATTATTTTTTATATTAACCACGGCTTGTTTGTTTTTAATATTGGCAGGTAATGGCAAATATGTAGATCCTTGTAATGGGCTGAATTCAGAAATATTAATATATAACTTGTGTGAAGATCCGCATAGGCTCCATCCAGACTCTTTTGCTGCAAATTCAGAGTGTTTAATATTCAATTGATCTATCAAACTGCATATTATTTTGTCTGAATTTGCATTTGAATATACAGGTACAGTTTCTGTTATGTGGGGCTGTGTAAATTTTGTGCCATTTGGCTTCTTATATTGTGTAAACAATTTGAGGGACAGCTTATAAGAGCCATTTTGTGCATTTAGAATTTCCTGCACATCAGCATTTTTTCTGTTCAAAAAATTCTTAATGTCACATTTTGGCTCTGATACAAACCGGTGAACCCTAAGTTGGCCATTAAAACTGCTATGGATAGGTGGTGCATGGCGTGGCTGCTTTGCTGCTCTAGCATTAACAGGTGCTTCATGCTTCCTTTTCAGACCGGATGTAGATGGTTGAGGGGGCAATGTTGATGACTGTTCATGACAAATACACTTATGCCATTTGTAATAAGCCTTGCTTAATATTTTATGGCATCTTGGACACATTTTTGTGGCCTTTCTGCATTTCTTAGGGTCACAAATATGCCGGTGTCTAGACCAATTAGAACTAGATATATTTTTTTTGCATTGATTGCAATATTTTTAATTTGGCATTTTTGTTGTTTGTTTATATATGGACAATATGCCAAAACAATTATAACAGCAGCTAGTGGCTGAGCTGGTGCTTTTATACCCAAACAACAGCAATAACTAGGCTCTGGTGATCCCCAATATAAAATAGTTTTGCTTTTTTATGCTGTTGTACAACACACTTTACCAGGTTTCAAACCTCAGCTGTATATCAGCTAGCAGTGAATATTCTCAAAATCACATGTGTGGAGATATTATTTTGCCACAAGTATTTCAATCTTACATATTTTATCAGGACTCAAACCCAGAGCCTCTTGATTACAAGGCAATAATACCAACACTTTGCCATCAGGGGAGGCCCACACACTCTACCAGGTTTCAGACCTGGGGGCCTCTTGATTACAAAGCAACAAGACTACCACTTCTCCATAGAGAGGTCTTAAACCCAGAAGCCTTTGATTATAAAGCATATAAGCCATGGGACTATGTCCACATGCAATACACATTGAATATCAGAACCCAGAAGTTATGAGCTGTATATCAGATAAATACAATTCAAAGTTGGACTTTGAAACTGTGCAATGAATAATCTGTAAGTCCCACTCGTGTATATATTATCAGAACGAGACAAAACCTGAATCCAATTTTAGGCTTATATGACAACATGCAAGAGGCCAATGTTCTTTTTACTACCCTTGGAGTCAATAACATAATGGAATGTATGGGGAATTTTCTCTGAAAGAGCACAGTGTAGATTTTATCTCATGCATTCAAGCATATTAAATCTCCTAGGCGTGCATAATTTATTGCTGGCCGGGACATGACTGATCAAAGATTAGAAAAAACATGCAAGCAATTTGCAGCCTGACCTTGTCCTATTGTATTGATCTGTAAGTTGAAGAGTATGAGAATATAAGCATTTTTGCCTTAATTTTAAGTGTAGCCAAAACAATATCAAGGGGGGGCATATTTTTGACAAGTTTATGGACAACAAACTAAGAGATGTAGCTTTTACACACATGGGCAAATCTGTCTGAGGGGAGTTCTACACTAGAATTCAAAATTCTTTAGATTTAAATATGTACACACATGGCCGATTGGGCTATATGCCCCCTCTTGTCATAATTTTAAGTGTGGGCAAATCGGGGCATATGAACTCTTCTTTTCTACACTAGGATTCAAAATTCTTGGGGATTAAGAGCATATCACACTTGAAGAAATGGGGAATAAGAGCATCTTGCCATAATTTTAAGTGTGGGCAAATCGGGGCATATGAACTCTTCTTTTCTACACTAGGATTCAAAATTCTTGGGGATTAAGAGCATATCACACTTGAAGAAATGGGGAATAAGAGGATCTTGTCATAATTTTAAGTGTGGGCAAATCGGGCTGTTTAATCAAATGACCTCTTCTTTTCTACACTTATAAGTGGTGCTCATTATATCATCAATTACACTACTATAGCACATTACTTCTTACATTTAGACTGAACAGGAAGAGTTGCTGTTTGTTTACTCGTGGATAATCCCCATAAACATCGAATCCGAATTGTCACATTTTGACGCAACCTGAGGGAGCGAGGAGAGGTACGTGAACGTGAGCAAGTGATTAAAATTTTTAACATTCGTTGCCCTAGTTGGCACATAAAATTCTAAAGACTGAGAGATTACGATGTCCCCTTTGCATTGTACCGTTCCATGAAGACACATGTCGGGGTGTGAGGATAGGGTAGGGTAACCAGACGTCTTGATTGCACGACAGTCCTTGTGTCTGTCCTGCTGTCTGCGATGCTACTCCAAAAATGGAAATATGTCCTATTTTTCAAACAGCGTCCTGCGAATGTCCAGCAAAATTTCCAGACGAATTGTTTAAATCTGTGGAACTGTTAGTGCCTTTTAAATTAATAGAACCTAGGCATTGTTAGTTTATATAGAAATGCTTGTGGATCTAAAATATTTCTCGCTCGCTTCGCTAGCGACCTTGGTCTACCGCAAGCAGTCTGTTCATGATAATGATATGTAAGCCACCGAACAGTGCCGGCGATTAGGGTTGGGCGAAGGGGGACAGTTCCCCCCCTCACTTTTCGCCACTTTTGCCTAAGCACTATGCCAAACCTTTAGTGTTGTCCACGGGACGAGACGGGACAGGCTTTTAAAAATTCGAGACGAGACGACATTGACCATGTGTCATGAGACAAACGAATATTTTCGAGACGAGGCAGCATTTCCAAGAGACGAGACAGGCCAAAGTCTCGTCTCGTGGGCAACACTACAAACCTTATCTACAAATGAAAATATACTGCCTTTGCCCTCCCCAGTTTTGCCACCTTGCCCCCCTTCCAGGTTCTCGAACCAATCCCCGCCACTGGTACTGAGTGATGACTAAAAGTATATGCCGGGGCGCTTTGAAAATTGAAAATAGCCCAATTCTGTGGATTTGCATGTTGATGCATTGATGAGATTATTACTACAACTGCGGCAAGAGACGAATATATTTTCAGTATTGATTAATATTTTAATATTACAAGTATTTGACAGTGTGTGGATGTCTTATAATAAAAAAGTAAGGAAACACAAAAAAAAGAACAGTTAGAACGGGAGAGATAGGAAGGTTAATCTGTAAAATTTAAAAGATAAGCAAAATGAGGAACGAAAAAGAGAGAATGAAAAGAGAAGTATGTATGAAGGGAGGAACTCCATGGCGAATTGGTTGAACGCCAAGAAGCCAGGTCCTGGGATCAAATCCCAGTCTGGGCATGGATGTTCTTTGAGTGTCCATTCATGAATTTAATCGTATCATGACTCTCATATTCATTGTTGCAATTAGCCAAAAAGACATAAAAGCGACGGTAAATAACAAAAATCAAATCAAGACAAGGACGTATTTAAAGGGGGCCCAGGGAGTCCCGACCTCGCCCGAAAGGATTACCAAGTACTAAAATTAAATAATGATAATATGCTTGTTTATCATTTTTTTGTATAATCGATGGTTATTAATTTCCTCTGAGCTATTTGGAAGGCAAGGATTATATTGGGATCATACAGCTTTGAATGACATTACAAAGATTTATACACACTACTACGCATAATAATGTGCATAAAATATTAATCAGAAACTTTACTTTTCTCCAACTCCATCTAACATTGTTTCTGTTATTCAATAAATATTCAATTCTTCATGTTTTTTACATTAATTTCATTGCCAGGGTACTTGTTTTTACATAAATTATTCCGATCTTAACTACAGGTAAGCTGTTACATCTTTATTCCATAGGCGTGCGCATGGGGGGGGCAAGGGGGGGCAGATTTTTTTCCATGGAAGGACAATAAGGTATTTTAGAATGGGGCATATCAACCCGATAATAGTGTTGTCCCCTCAAAAAACACCACTTGAATTTGAAATTACCGCAATCATGTAAATTACTATGACTGAAATCAAATTATACGTGTGAAATATATACTTATAGGGTGATATTCGATTTCAGGGTGGCTACAAACAAGCAGAAATGAAATTCCCTGACTTTTCCAGGTTTTCCAGGACAAAATTTACATTTTTCCCTGACTATTACAAACTAAACTAAATCGATGTTTTTGCAAATGGAAATAATAAACTCATACAGATCCAGGTATAGATTTGTTAAGTACCAATATGATCTTCTATGAAATTGACTTATTTCTCTATTCTCTATGATTTGAATTCAAAATGCAAAATAATGAATTTGGAAAATTATTGCAATTCACAAGCTAGGAAAGGATTACGGAATTTTATCATACGCAGTAAGTTTAAAATAAAATACTTGATTATTTTTAAAGTTACGACTAAATGAGATACGAGCGAAGAGTGATTGATTTTGAAATACAATTTGTAATTTATCAGTCTCCTTATACATTCTCGTTATTATATGTTGATATTTCCACTGAGGTTTGGAACCCTCTGCTTGCAAGAACCATGAGTGCGGACTTATTTTTCGGTGCATGAAGCCACTTCTCTCTTCTCTGTAAAACAAACAACTTAACTCTTGCATATAAGTGAAACAATTGAATTGAACAAAAGAAAGTGTCATATTTCCTTACATTATCAATGGGATTTCTGCTTCAGTACAGTATATCCAAGTGAAGTACTGTGAAACTGACAATATGCAGTTATACAATCATTGCTGACGAAAAGTGTATGGAGGCATTACAAATTTAAAGCAAGGAATTTATAGAATTGCATTGTATAGGTACCTCTGATTTAGCTAACCACACATTAAAACAGAAAAACACTGTTAATAACAGCTTCTGAAAGTTCATATACGAGGGACATCCTGAAAAAAGCTCCAATGGTGCCTACACGCAGCACTAATGGTCGGAGAGCGACACACACACATATGCAGGCAGGAAGAAGTGGCATGTAGCTGTAATCTGGTACAGTTGCAATGCAGTCGTTTTAGGACAGTTCTAGGTTAAAGCTCTCATACAGTCTCCCACAGACTGCGATGTAGCCTACGTGTAGTAATCAGCTTTTTGCAGGCTCAGAATTTGGCAGAGAGCCACCAGCAATCGTGTGAGGTGTGCAAACCGGACGTCGTGAGTGATAGTATGGTCAGACAATGGTGCAGACAATTCACAGAAGGTCAATCGAATGTGCACAAGCCCATACAGCTGAGTACACGCGGGCCCTTTGCATCACTTCAGGTGAGAGATCTTGGACCACTCGCTATACAGCCCTGGCCTTGCATGTACCGACTTTCATCTCTTTGTTTAACTGAAGAGGATTCTGGCAGGACAAGGGTTCGACAGGTACACTGCGGTAGAGACAGTCTTTGCTGTCAGACGCATATGCCATGAGCAACAAAATTTAGTGCCATGTTACGACAAATGCCAGAACAACGCTGGTGATTATGCCGAAAATTAGGTTAGGACTCACTGTTACTAACGCAATAAATTACAACTGACATTCTTGTTTTATTTATGCCTAATCGGTAGGGATCTTGATTTTTTGTTATTTTTTTTTCAAATTGGTGTATTTTTATTTTTTTTATTTTTTACTATTCGGTGTTATTTTCCCCAAAATTCACATTTTTATTTTAGCGCATTTTCTGGCAAATATCTGAAATTATATCTTCATGGTGTTTTTAAACAACTGTTTCAAATTGTAAGTCACATGGCCTACGCCTCTTCGTGAGAGTTTCATATCTTGAAAGTTATTTTGGGAAAGTTATTTTCCATACCGGCTTTTTAATTTTAAGGTAAGGGTTTCAGATAATGGAATTTTCCCCGTATATACTGAAGGGTGCATAATGACCATAAGTGGCGACGCACCCAAAAAATTTAAATCAATCAATCTAACGTGACAGATACCGATATATTATAGCACCAAAAATTGGCATTAACTTTTTTTGACTTGTTAGTGTTACGTTTCCCAAAATTCGTGTTTTTGTTTTAGGACATTTTTCTGTCAAATATACCGAAACTTATTACTCCACTGTGCTTCTAAACTATTATTTTAAATTCTAGGTCACATGGTCTACGTAGTTTCGTGACAGTTTGATATGTTGGAACAGATTTTTGAGGAAGTAAAAGTAATGTGTTCCCCTGCACTTTGCCATGAAGGTGTACAGGGGTGTGGAGTTTGGGCCCTACACTTTCTTCATCACGGCTGAAAATGGGAGTGATATGATCAGCACCACGCTCCTGGCTACTTTTATCCCTCATAGTTTCCTCCAGGAACCCGCTTCATATGACGCTGGGTGGGAGCCGGAGCAGTTTGAATAGGTGGAAAAGATTCCGGTTCTTCCCCGCAGGGAAGACCGCGGGTCTCTCGCATGGTAGTCAGACGCTTTAACGATTGAGCTCCATTATTTGTCGCTCGACAAATGCCGATGGTGCGCACTTAGCTTGGTAATTCAAAACACATCTCGCGCTACAAATACTGAAGATGTGGTGCCTGTGTGATGGTAGATACGCACTCGATCTCCTGTTAGAACCTTGCCACTTTGCTCTGTGATGCAAATGTTTTTGATAGAAGTTGAAAAAATCGTTGGAAATACATGATTTAATGTGGTTGTCGGAATTATTCCATTATAGTTTACTCTTGAATAAAATGTTGGAAAACTTGCACTTTCTATTTATACAAACATGGCCTAGAAAAGACAAGAATGGAATTTTTTGTTGTTTTAGGACATTTTTTTAAAAAAAATCGCTAAAAGCGCCAACAATTCGCATTTTATGCCAAAGTCGCATTATTTCGATATTTCGAACGGGCGAAAAATGTGTCCAGACATCACTGCACATTCATAAACACAACTTCGCAGCAATTACCATTTTTCAGGGTTTTCGCATTTGCGAAAAATCAATGTCCCTACTAATAGGAAATTACTTTATGGCCACCCCTCGTATAAATCAGTAGATGGAAAGTGAAAATTTAGCAGGGCTGGCAGAGAAAAGTCAATTCTTCAAGAAAGTGATTTGCTTTTATGATTGAATGATTCGAGTAAACATGATATTGAAATATTTACGTATTATTTATTAGTATTTTATTTCATAATATTGGACATTAACTTACTCAGTGAGAGATTAATGACCATCTCTCACGAGTTTAAACATACAGGACACAGAGGCGTTAATGTCATTGCAATAGTAGTGGTGCAGTAAATTTGAGGTTGGGAGCATGCACTTGCCAATTTTTATAACGTTCACCAATGCAGACTTATGTTCCACTTTTTCGTGATAGTATTCAATGTATATCCCGTTTTGTTGGATTCTTCTTGATATCTAAGAATAGTGCAATGTTATTGTAAACGTATGTTAACTTGTGCAAAACCAGTAATACGTCAGGATGATAAAGAAAACCTTCGTAAGCATTGCTACATTAAATAAGGTGAAGTGAGCCGGAAGAGTAATAAAATTCCAGCAGCATATTTGCAGTCTAAAACTATTCTTGTTTATGTATGCGATTTTTGTTGGATGTTGCAGTCCGAAGACATCCAACAAAAATCAATTCCATACGAGTGCTATGCATGCAATTTCTGTCGCATGTTGTAGTGAGATACTTTGTCAGGTGGCGATACTCGACAAAATTCGTATTTATCTTTGTTTCTATGTTCCTTCAGTTTGTCCAACAAAATGCCTTACTACGCAGTCCGACAACTATCGGACGGCGCCACCCGCTCCCATCCCCTCCATCTGTTGACAGTTCTGTCCCCTTACTACTCCCATACGGACAAGAAAAAATGATAATTCAATGTATTTTCCACGTAATAGAGGCTTAACACATTTTTCTGCCCCTCCGGAAATTTCTCTCTCTCTCTCTCTCTCTCTCCTCCTGCCATCACTGGTTTCTTGCGCTGTGGTTGTGTTGTGCCTCCGAAAAGGGGCCTCCGAAACTTAGTAACAAGATTTCCTGTCCCCGTGCAGAGTTCCATAACGATATCTTAAAAAAGAAGTCAATCAAGACAAAATTCCCTGACTTTTCCAGGTCTGTCGCCACTCTGGATTTCTAAGGGGGAGGTGTGCCATTCTCCCCCTCCCCTCCAGAAGTCCATGTCCCTACATTATTATACTTTCACCTAGAAATTTAGTGTAGAGAAATCTTATCGCCGGTATTAAACGATAATATACTTTTAAAGAAAATCAAGTATTTTCAAGCCGATTGAAGTTCAAAGCAACTACGGGGGAAGGGGATGCAGTGGCGCAACCATAGGGTTGCAGAGGCAACCTCGGACGGAAATCAACTGTAGGGACAAACATTGAGGTAAAAGAAAGTTAAACTAGTAGAATCTAAGAGTATCAGGACAAAAGGATACTCAAGATGGAATTTGTTTCCACGTTTTTCTTGCATTATTTCTTCCAGACGTCCAAGAGCACCTGCAGGGGGCACAAAGGGGCAATTGCCTCCCCTCGACATCAAATTTCGTACAAATAAAAATACATTTCGTAAAAATTTCTTGCACTATTCGCTCGCACTCTCTTCTTCCTACAGTCTTGTCAACTTCAGGCCCGTAACTAGGGAGCGGCGAGAGTTGGCCATGGGCGCCGAACGATCTAAATGGAAAATATTGTAAAAGAGAATGCGATGGACCCCACGATTTTTTTGACATATTAAATCAATATTGTTTTCAGTTTGCAAAAATTCGGATCTAAAAATTTTCTTGCTCGCTTCGCTCTCAATTTTGTTATCTTATGCATTGCATTGTGATTTGCCAGAGAGAGAAGTTATAACTACTAAGTACTTCAGACTCTTGCTGCTAAACAGTTTTGTCTTAAATGCATGAATACAATTGTTTGAGAAAAGGAGCGCTGCAATTTTCAGAGAGAATGTATTTATTCGTTATGGTACCTCGTATGTATGTTTGTGTATACATATACCCATCAATGCAATGAAACTAAAACAGTGACATAAAATGAAGTTTTCCTTTCCCGACTGAACTTTCATCAAGGCTGTTGCCCCCCCTAATCAGAGGGTCTGCGCACGCCTATGCTTTATTCCAATACCGTCTCTTTACCAATTCATATAATAGTAATACACTATTAATTTATAATACCACCGTCTCTGATTTTCACTAAAATGGTGCCAAACGTTAGTGCATTGTTTGTGCACGAATGTGCACGCAAAAATTTCGTTTGTGCACAAGGGGAAATCCGAGATATTAACACCTTAACTTTTGGGGTCAGCCCCCCCACCTTCTCCGATTTTCACTAAAATGGTGCCAAACGTCAGTGCATCGTTTGTGCAGGAATGTGCACGCAAAAATTTCGTTTGTGCACAACGGGAAATCCGAGATATTAACACCTTAACTTTTGGGGTCAGCCCCCCCCCCCCACCTTCTCCGATTTTCACCAAAATGGTGCCAAACGTTAGTGTATCGTTTGTGCAAGAATGTGCACGCAAAAATTTCGTTTGTGCACAAACGGAAAACACCAAAATTAGCAAGTCAATTTGGGGGGGCTGTCTAAATGCCAGCCCCCCCCACCTTCTCCGATTTTCACCAAAATGGTGCCAAACGTCAGTGCATCGTTTGTGCACAACGGGAAACCCGAGATATTAACACCTTAACTTTTGGGGTCAGCCCCTTCACCTTTGTGTTTGTGGGGGGGGAGGTATGAATGACTTATTTGAATTCCTCCTGGTTAATATTCTTTATTCTACCAAGCTAAAGGTCCCGGGTTCGATCCCCGGTCGGTTCAAATCTCGAAACGTTTCTAACGTTGGAAGCGGCCCCGGCGACCACCCAGCATCGAATGACTTAGGTACCAGGGGGAAACCCTGGGGGTATAGCGGTCAGGGGCGTGATGCTGATCACATCATCCCTAGTCACGACCGGTCAAGAAAGTGAGGTGTTACCCCCACACCCCCTATAGCTACGCCTTCATGGCGTGGTGCTAAGCACAAGGCGGCACTTTACCTTTTTTCTTCTTTTTAATATTCTTTATAACTGTGATTTGTAAGTTAATCTATATTGTTTATTTGTTCTATGCGACCTGTTTTGCAGCTACAGGGGACGAATGGAACGGTTGTCGATGTAAGGTGAGCTCAGACCGAGTAAAAAGATAATTTATATAAGATAGTGTCGATCACTTTGTCTTAGAGCCACTTGATTTTCTTTTGCGCATTATTTTAATAATTTGCAAAGTAGATGAAAGGAAAATCTTGTTCCTTTTGATCCTGAAGCAGGAATGTGTGAATGTAGGTGGGCATCACTTTGAACAACTCTTATAACGCAGATTAGTGCTATAAATATCTGCATGCTAAAGATATGTATATAAAAATAAGCGGAACGTTACTGGTCGAAAATGTCGGCATCTCCGCTAGCAGTGCCCGCCAGACTTCTCCCGATCTCTCGGCCTTGCAAGGAATTGGACGTACTGTATATGCAAATATGTATGTAACACACTAGATTTAATATTATTTTGAAGAACAGCAAGGGCTCCTACCTGCGAGTTGATACATATATATATATATATATATATATATATATATATATATATATATATGGGTAACATTATCGTATGGGTAAAACGGATTCCTTCAAATTTCCTTCAAATTTACAGGAGAAAGTACTTACGGAAATCATTTTCTTGAGCGTTTTGGAAGTTCCTGAATGTAGATTTGATCCATTTTAATGTGAATGCGTGTTGTTTTCTGCGAAAATCTCTGTCCGACACGCTGTTTCTGCTCACGCCATTTGCTTTTTGCATGAGAGTGCAATGTTCCGTGTGTTAAGACGATGCAACCCCGTAGCCAGTGTTTCAGCCTCGCCGTGTTTTCACTAGAACCACCTGTCGAGTTCGGAACAAGCCATTTTTCCCGAATGGGTGTCACTTATCGCACAACACTGTAGCAACATTGTGTTCTGACGTAACAGGATAGATCTTTTTCATGTTAGGCAATACAAGCTAACGCGTCTCTTAGCGAAAATAATAATTTTTCTTTGTATCTATGCTAATGGAACCTAACCTAACAGGCCTAACCTAACCACGTAGGCATTCCTCGTCTGACGTCAATATTCAAGGTTGCCAGATGGTTGTGCGTAAAGGAAGAGCATTAACCAATTTCGAAAGAAAGATGGTTCCGACCCGAATAGGTGTTACTTATCGCACAACACTCTAGCAACATTGTGTTCTGACGTCACAGGAGAGACCTTTTTCATGTTAGGCAATACAAAGGTAACGCGTCTCTTAGCGAAAATATTATTTTTTCTTTGTATGTATGCTAATGGAACCTAACCTAACAGGCCTAACCTAACCACGTAGGCATTCCTCGTCTGACGTCAATATTCAAGGTTGCAAGAGAGTTGTGCGTAAAGGAAGACCATTAACGAATTGCGAAAGAAAGATGGTTCCGAATTGCGAAAGAAAGATGGTTCCGAATTGCTGTGTATGGACAATGAACGTGGTAAATCGCAAGGTTATTTTACAAGTTCTACACGTAAATGCGACGTATTAGCATAATTTCAAATAGGGGCACGAAAGTAGATATTTTCCGGTGAACGAGGTTGCACCACTGCATAAATGGACAAAACACTCTCAGAACGCCCCCTAAACCAGTATGCTATCACGGCCATAATGTGTTACAGATTCGAAACAACAAGTAACAGTAAGTACTCGTAAATAGAGAAAATAAACATTATCTTAGTTAGAAATGCATTATTTCGCCTTAAGAAATGTTCCGCAACGCGTTAGCAATGTAAAGAAGTCCGAAATATATGATTCGTAGGTGTTTCACCCATACGATAATAGTACCTATATATGTATATATATATATATATATATATATATATATATATATATATGTATATATGTATATATATATATATATGTATATATATGTGTGTGTGTGTGTGTGTGTGTGTGTGGGGGGGTGTGTGTGTGTGTGTGTAAGCCAAGTATATGTATAGAAAGGCATACTACTACTCAGAATAATTATCAATGTGTTGGTCACTATGGATCATACTGAATTCTCTCCTTAGAATAGCTGTTTAGTTATATGATGATTACGCCAGGAGAAGACTTACTTCAAGAGATCAACAGCTGTGAATTGCCAAGTTCTTGTTTATAGCATATAATCTGAAGATAGAGAAACAAGGATAGAAACTTGCTTATTTTCATTTTCTTGATGCATATATTTTTTTTTATTTTGAATTAAATTCCTCAGAAATAGTAATCAATAAAAAGTTTTAATGTAAATTATAAGTGTATTGTATTTACAAATTAAATCTGGTATATAAAAATATGAATCAAGTAGTTGAGGAAAATGTGCTAATTGAAACATAGGCACATATTATGTATAAAATACAATTCAATATTACAATTTTAAGTTAATTGAACATTTATTATTGTTGTTAAAGACGAATAAAATTTATTACATTGATGCAGTGAATTTCTCGTTTTTTGTTAGTGTATCTCATTAAGAAATCTTTCATATCATTCTTCCAGTCATCATCATTATAAAATTCTTTCATATTATACTTGCAGTTTGCAAACTAAGTAATGTCAGTATATCACACTAGATTTGATATATATTTTTTTTATAACAGCATACGCATATACCTGTGAGTAGATGCAATATTTATGATACTAAACAAGTAGAAGAATTCTAGGATTATGAGTTTCATCTAGAGTGATCTAGCATGCTAACTGATATGAGTACAGGTTCAATCAAGCAGCAAAATGTATTACTTGCTGGAAGTATGGATATGTAGGTGTACACATGGATAGACGTCATTATTGAAATTGATTTTTCATATTTTTTCCGTAAAGGAAAAAATGATTTAGTGTATTTTACTTCTCTCTTAAGACACTTTCGGCTAATAGAAGGGGATGAGTGATGATATGATGAAACTGATAAATGGACACTCCCAAAAGCCCATGCCCAAGCCAGGATTCGAACCGTAGACCCCTGTACTCTATCCATGTTCTAACCACTCCAACAATGGGCCCGGCGTAAGAGAAAAGATATCGTGGTGCAGTGTACCAAGAATATAACCGTGCAAATTGTCCATAACCATTTTCATTAATTTTTATCTTATATCTTATGTGATTTTAAGCAATGAATTATTGTGTGTGCTCGTGCAGAAGTTGTCAACAGTTTGTTTGGACTTTTTTTTTAAACTTCTTGAAGCTCTTATTGCCTCGAATAAATTGCACCAAAATGGTGATGGACAATTTTCACGGTAATACATATGAATCCCATTGCACATGTATTCCATATCGCACACATGAGATAGAATAGATGTACGCAAAGTCACAAACGATGCACTAACTTTTGGCACCATTTTGGTGAAAATCGGAGAAGGTGGGAGGCTGACCCCAAAAGTTAAGTTAAGGTGTTAATATCTCGGATTTCCCGTTGTGCACAAACGAAATTTTTGCGTGCACATTCGTGCACAAACGATGCACTGACGTCTGGCACCATTTTAGTGAAAATCAGAGACGGTGGGGGGGCTGGCATTTAGACAGCCCCCCCAAATTAACTTGCTAATTTTGGTGTTTTCCGTTTGTGCACAAACGAAATTTTTGCGTGCACATTCGTGCACAAACGATGCACTAACGTTTGGCACCATTTTGGTGCAAATCGGAGAAGGTGGGGGGCTCACCCCAAAAGTTAAGGTGTTAATATCTCAGATTTCCCCTTGTGCACAAACGAAATTTTTGCGTGCACATTCCTGCACAAACGATGGACTGACGTTTGGAACCATTTTGGTGAAAATCGGAGAAGGTGGGGGGGCTGGCATTTAGACAGCCCCCCCCCCAAATTGACTTGCTAATTTTGGTGTTTTCCGTTTGTGCACAAACGAAATTTTTGCGTGCACATTCGTGCACAAACGATGCACTAACGTTTGGCACCATTTTGGTGCAAATCGGAGAAGGTGGGGGGGCTGACCCCAAAAGTTAAGCTGTTAATATCTCAGATTTCCCCTTGTGCACAAACGAAATTTTTGCGTGCACATTCGTGCACAAACGATGCACTAACGTTTGGCACCATTTTGGTGCAAATCGGAGAAAGTGGGGGGGGCTGACCCCAAAAGTTAAGGTGTTAATATCTCGGATTTCCCCTTGTGCACAAACGAAATTTTTGCGTGCACATTCGTGCACAAACGATGCACTAACGTTTAGCACCATTTTAGTGAAAATCAGAGACGGTGGGGGGGGGGTCTGGCATTTAGACAGCCCCCCCAAATTAACTTGCTAATTTTGGTGTTTTCCGTTTGTGCACAAACGAAATTTTTGCGTGCACATTCGTGCACAAACGATGCACTAACGTTTGGCACCATTTTGGTGCAAATCGGAGAAGGTGGGGGGGCTGACCCCAAAAGTTAAGGTGTTAATATCTCGGATTTCCCCTCGTGCACAAACGAAATTTTTGCGTGCACATTCGTGCACAAACGATGCACTAACGTTTGGCACCATTTTAGTGAAAATCAGAGACGGTGGGGGGGGCTGGCATTTAGACAGCCCCCCCAAATTAACTTGCTAATTTTGGTGTTTTCCGTTTGTGCACAAACGAAATTTTTGCGTGCACATTCGTGCACAAACGATGCACTAACGTTTGGCACCATTTTGGTGCAAATCGGAGAAGGTGGGGGGGCTGACCCCAAAAGTTAAGGTGTTAATATCTCGGATTTCCCCTCGTGCACAAACGAAATTTGTGCGTGCACATTCGTGCACAAGCGATGCACTAACGTTTGGCACCATTTTAGTGAAAATCAGAGACGGTGGGGGGGGCTGGCATTTAGACAGCCCCCCCAAATTAACTTGCTAATTTTGGTGTTTTCCGTTTGTGCACAAACGAAATTTTTGCGTGCACATTCGTGCACAAACGATGCACTAACGTTTGGCACCATTTTGGTGCAAATCGGAGAAGGTGGGGGGGCTGACCCCAAAAGTTAAGGTGTTAATATCTCGGATTTCCCCTCGTGCACAAACGAAATTTTTGCGTGCACATTCGTGCACAAACGATGCACTAACGTTTGGCACCATTTTAGTGAAAATCAGAGACGGTGGGGGGGTCTGGCATTTAGACAGCCCCCCCAAATTAACTTGCTAATTTTGGTGTTTTCCGTTTGTGCACAAACGAAATTTTTGCGTGCACATTCGTGCACAAACGATGCACTAACGTTTGGCACCATTTTGGTGCAAATCGGAGAAGGTGGGGGGGCTGACCCCAAAAGTTAAGGTGTTAATATCTCGGATTTCCCCTCGTGCACAAACGAAATTTTTGCGTGCACATTCGTGCACAAACGATGCACTAACGTTTGGCACCATTTTAGTGAAAATCAGAGACGGTGGGGGGGGCTGGCATTTAGACAGCCCCCCCAAATTAACTTGCTAATTTTGGTGTTTTCCGTTTGTGCACAAACGAAATTTTTGCGTGCACATTCGTGCACAAACGATGCACTAACGTTTGGCACCATTTTGGTGCAAATCGGAGAAGGTGGGGGGGCTGACCCCAAAAGTTAAGGTGTTAATATCTCGGATTTCCCCTCGTGCACAAACGAAATTTTTGCGTGCACATTCGTGCACAAACGATGCACTAACGTTTGGCACCATTTTAGTGAAAATCAGAGACGGTGGGGGGGGCTGGCATTTAGACAGCCCCCCCAAATTAACTTGCTAATTTTGGTGTTTTCCGTTTGTGCACAAACGAAATTTTTGCGTGCACATTCGTGCACAAACGATGCACTAACGTTTGGCACCATTTTGGTGCAAATCGGAGAAGGTGGGGGGGCTGACCCCAAAAGTTAAGGTGTTAATATCTCGGATTTCCCCTCGTGCACAAACGAAATTTTTGCGTGCACATTCGTGCACAAACGATGCACTAACGTTTGGCACCATTTTAGTGAAAATCAGAGACGGTGGGGGGGGCTGGCATTTAGACAGCCCCCCCAAATTAACTTGCTAATTTTGGTGTTTTCCGTTTGTGCACAAACGAAATTTTTGCGTGCACATTCGTGCACAAACGATGCACTAACGTTTGGCACCATTTTGGTGCAAATCGGAGAAGGTGGGGGGGCTGACCCCAAAAGTTAAGGTGTTAATATCTCGGATTTCCCCTCGTGCACAAACGAAATTTTTGCGTGCACATTCGTGCACAAACGATGCACTAACGTTTGGCACCATTTTAGTGAAAATCAGAGACGGTGGGGGGGGCTGGCATTTAGACAGCCCCCCCAAATTAACTTGCTAATTTTGGTGTTTTCCGTTTGTGCACAAACGAAATTTTTGCGTGCACATTCGTGCACAAACGATGCACTAACGTTTGGCACCATTTTGGTGCAAATCGGAGAAGGTGGGGGGGCTGACCCCAAAAGTTAAGGTGTTAATATCTCGGATTTCCCCTCGTGCACAAACGAAATTTTTGCGTGCACATTCGTGCACAAACGATGCACTAACGTTTGGCACCATTTTAGTGAAAATCAGAGACGGTGGGGGGGGCTGGCATTTAGACAGCCCCCCCAAATTAACTTGCTAATTTTGGTGTTTTCCGTTTGTGCACAAACGAAATTTTTGCGTGCACATTCGTGCACAAACGATGCACTAACGTTTGGCACCATTTTGGTGCAAATCGGAGAAGGTGGGGGGGCTGACCCCAAAAGTTAAGGTGTTAATATCTCGGATTTCCCCTCGTGCACAAACGAAATTTTTGCGTGCACATTCGTGCACAAACGATGCACTAACGTTTGGCACCATTTTAGTGAAAATCAGAGACGGTGGGGGGGTCTGGCATTTAGACAGCCCCCCCAAATTAACTTGCTAATTTTGGTGTTTTCCGTTTGTGCACAAACGAAATTTTTGCGTGCACATTCGTGCACAAACGATGCACTAACGTTTGGCACCATTTTGGTGCAAATCGGAGAAGGTGGGGGGGCTGACCCCAAAAGTTAAGGTGTTAATATCTCGGATTTCCCCTCGTGCACAAACGAAATTTTTGCGTGCACATTCGTGCACAAACGATGCACTAACGTTTGGCACCATTTTAGTGAAAATCAGAGACGGTGGGGGGGGCTGGCATTTAGACAGCCCCCCCAAATTAACTTGCTAATTTTGGTGTTTTCCGTTTGTGCACAAACGAAATTTTTGCGTGCACATTCGTGCACAAACAATGCAATAACGTTTGGCACCATTAAGGTGAAAATCGGAGAAGGTGGGGGAGCTGTCTAAATATATGTATAAAATAGGTATGCGAGGGGTCTTACTAGATACAATCCCGAAATTCATGAAAATACACATACATTTTAAAGTGCATCTTAAACTTAAATACCATGCTTAACAACTATGTTTTAAAATGGGAAAAATACTTACGTGTTCGTCTTGCGGTGAAAATTCCAGATTATTTGAGGCAACGTGAAAATGGACGTTTTCCCAGGGTCTCCACATTATGAACCTGTATCACCTAACATCAAGAAGGAAACTGATTTCTTTGCCTTGCTTCTCATTCAGCAGTTGGTCTCAGGAAAACTCAGACAAGAGAAACTATAAACAATCAGCACACTAACCCAGCGCGGCGCTTTGTTGATACAAACAAAAAATCGGACAATTATAAAGGACACAAAACCAGTAAATAAGCATCTGCAGTCAGATTGTTGAATTGAATGTTCATTCTATTTTTGGTTCCCAACTCTTTAAAGAGGGTCTGTCACGGATTCTCTTTGTGCGATGCTGTTAGAAACAGTGTAATATGACACTACCTCGCCCACACTACCTCAGGGTCAACACAACAGAAGGGGCCGAAAAACAGTCGATGCGTGTGAACTGCTCACAATCGCAGCCGAAATATTCTTAGAAATGCTGAGGTATATTTATCGGCGTATACAGTCAGGAGCAAATATTGATTGGATAAGAACGATTCCTTACACTACCTTGATCCTTTCTTTCCATCTTTCTCGCACTTCACCCTCGCAGGGATTGATCTTAGTGGAATACATAAGCGACATTAATTATATCAAAAAAGAGCAAGTGCTCCATAAGGGTACTTTTGAATCATGCTACTTGGTACAGTCACGGACACTTCTGGGTGGTACTTGTAGTGCATTTTTTTTATTTTTCTCGGTTATTTGACTTGTACAAAACATTTGATTTGGTGTCCAAAACTATGCAACAATAGTACAATATATTCTGCAATGTTAACTTTTCAATTGTTGAAACTGGTACATCAGCATCTACTTGTACTGCCACTTTTGATTTTGATCTCTCTCGGTTATTTCACTTGTACAAAAATTTTGATTTTGTGTACAAAATTGTACAAAAATAGTACAATATTCCTGCACTGTTTATTTTCGGATACTCTAAAATGTACTAAAGCATTTACTTGTAGTACCACTTTTGATTTTGATTTTTCTCGGTTATTTGACTTGTACAAAATTTTTGATTTGGTGTACAAAATTGTACAAAAATAGTACAAAATTCTTGCACTGTTTATTTTCGGATTCTCTAAAATGTACTAAAGCATTTGCTTGTAGTACCACTTTTGATTTTGATTTTTCTCGGTTATTTGACTTGTACAAAATTTTTGATTTGTTGTACAAAATTGTACAAAAATAGTACATTATTCCTTCACTGTTTATTTTGGAATTCTAGAAAGTGGTACTGCAGCATTTACTTGTAGTACCACTTTTGATTTTGATTTTTCTCAGTTATTTGACTTGTACAAAATTTTTGATTTGGTGTACAAAATAGTACAAAAATAGTACAAAATTCCTGCACTGTTTATATTCGGTTTCTCTAAAATGTACTAAAGCATTTACCACTTTTGATTTTGATTTTTCTCGGTTATTTGACTTGTACAAAATTTTTGATTTGGTGTACAAAATTGTACAAAAATAGTACAAAATTCCTGCACTGTTTATTTTGGAATTCTAGAAAGTGGTACTACAGCATTTACTTGTAGTACCACTTTTGATTTTGATTTTTCTCAGTTATTTGACTTGTACAAAATTTTTGATTTGGTGTACAAAATAGTACAAAAATAGTACAAAATTCCTGCACTGTTTATTTTCTGGTTTTTCGAAAATGTACTAAAGCATTTACTTGTAGTACCACTTTTGATTTTGATTTTTCTCGGTTATTTGACTTGTACAAAATTTTTGATTTGGTGTACAAAATTGTACAAAAATAGTACAAAATTCCTGCACTGTTTATTTTCGGATTCTCGAAAACAGTAATTTGCCTGTAGTATTATATGGGTGTGAAACTTGGTCCCTTACATTGAAAGAGGAACATAAATTGAGAGTATTTGAAAATAAGATCCTTAGGAAAATATTTTGACCTAAAAGGGATGAGGAGACAGGTGAGTGGAGAAGGTTACATAATTTAGAACTACATAATTTGCATTCATGTCCAGGTATTATTAGAATGATTAAATCAAGAAGACTTAGGTGGGCAGGCCATGGGGCACGAATTGGAGAGGAAAGAGGAGTTTACAGGATTCTTGTTGGGAAACTTGATGGTAAGAGACCTGTAGGAAGGCCAAGACGAAGATGGGGGGACAACGTTGAGATGGACCTAAAGGAGATCGGTAGGGATGGAAAAGAGTATATGAGTCATTCCATGCGAAATCAACACAGATATGTGCAATTTCCAACCTGACCATTTCCGATTTTCATGAAATTTGGGGAGTTAAAACTATGCATGGAACTTAGTAACTATGAAAATTTTTAGTCTCGTGCATCTTGTAATTGTTAAATTATTCAAGGTCAAAGTTCGCATAAATTGCCCTTTTTGAGCCCGCTTAGCTATACTAAATGTGCTGTAACTCCGTCACTATTTTGCCTAGGAAGCTCAAATGTACAGGGAATTGAACAAACTTTACAGGAATATATAACAAGCCCACCTTTCGATAAACATATAATTTTGTCACGTGACCTTGACCTTTGACCTTGAATATCTCAAAACATGTCATCACCAAAAATCGTGAAAAAAATATATTTGGTCCCTCGTGCCATACTATAAAACATATCAAAAAATCATTCTGGGACTGCAATGGGATCAGAAGATACAAAATAATATGTGTAACTATGTGACTGATAAAAGCTTCATTACATGAACTATGACGAGTCAAATGCCCCTTAACACCCCCTACAAAATGTAAAGGAGTTATCCTGGTCATGAAAGAAATAGGTTAGGTACAGGGAGATCCCTAGCTGTGTGTGTCAAGCTCAAGTCCGACACATTGTTAACCGACATATTGAATTCAACGGAAAAATTTCGAGGAAAGGGGTGATGTGATATATCAAGTCAGGCTAGAATTTCACGAGAAATGAAGCAGCGAAGGTTTTTCCAACTAATTTTTAGGCAGCAAAACGTTATACGCATATCTTTCACTTATGATATATGCACATTATAGTGTTGTCAATATTCCTGTGAGCACACTCGTTGACGTTTCTCACACTCACAGAGAATATTTGACAATGTAGCAGGTGCAATATCATCGCAAGCAGCAACTATGCTTTCTCTCAGATGGTCAATATCACGGACATTTAGTGCATGCACAATTCTCTTTAAATGTTTCTGAAGGTAAAGATCCTCCTAAGATGTTAGATCTGGGGAATGTGCAGGCCTTTTAATAGATCCCCGTCTGCCCATCAATCTACCTAGAAATTTACCATGAAGAAATTTCAAAAATGTTCACATAGTGTGGTCACACACTGTCCTGTTTCAAAACTATGGAGAAGTGCCATATCCCGTAAGCAAGGATGAAAAACCTGTTCACTTAACACATCCAAGAAGCCCTCACCATTTAAGGTTCCGTTGTTGAATATGGACCAACCATTCCCGTTCTCCATACACTATACCACATCATTAGCTTACCAGCAACAACCATTCGGCTGGGATCTGTGTACTGTAGATTATCAAATCACAGGTATTGCATATAATTTTTATTAACTTTACCGTGAACATAAAAATTAGCCTCGTCACTGAAGAATTTTTCATTCCAAAGGAAGTGTCACGTAATTGTTTGAGATACTTTTCCCAATATTCTCCACTATTCAAGTATTCGGTGAATGTTGCTGATTAAAATCATACCTATGCAATGGTGCGTATACTTCTTTCTCTCCCAAGATGTCAGCGTTATCTCGACGTGTTCCTAACACGTTAGGAGCATTCTTAATACTTTGTTTTAACACCTCGAAAAGGAGAAAATGGTTACAAGCATGCAGTAATAACTTTTTGCTGGTTAAAAATACTTCGGAGAAACCTTCGCCATTTCATTTCTCGTGAAATTCTAGCCTGATTTGATATATCACATCACCCCCTTTCCTTTGAATTTTTTGCGTTGAATTCAATATGTCGGTTAACAATGTGTCGGACTTGAGCTTGACACACACAGCTAGGGATCTCCCTGTACCTAACCTATTTCTTTCATGACCAGGATAACTCCTTTACATTTTGTAGGGGGTGTTAAGGGGCATTTGACTCGTCATAGTTCATGTAATGAAGCTTTTATCAGTCACATAGTTACACATATTATTTTGTATCTTCTGATCCCATTGCAGTCCCAGAATGATTTTTTGATATGTTTTATAGTATGGCACGAGGGACCAAATATATTTTTTTCACGATTTTTGGTGATGACATGTTTTGAGATATTCAAGGTCAAAGGTCAAGGTCACGTGACAAAATTATATGTTTATCGAAAGGTGGGCTTGTTATATATTCCTGTAAAGCTTGTTCAATTCCCTGTACATTTGAGCTTCCTAGGCGAAATAGTGACGGAGTTACAGCACATTTAGTATAGCTAAGCGGGCTCAAAAAGGGCAATTTATGCGAAATTTGACCTTGAATAATTTAACAATTACAAGATGCACGAGACTAAAAATTTTCATAGTTACTAAGTTCCATGCATAGTTTTAACTCCCCAAATTTCATGAAAATCGGAAATGGTCAGGTTGGAAATTGCACATATCTGTGTTGATTTGGCATGGAATGACTCATATAGATCTTGCTCAAGATAGGGACAAATTGAATTGAATTGAATTGAATTGAATTGACTTTATTGCTCGGCGAGGTTCAGCTGTTGCTGGTCTACCACCTAACTTGAAGGTCTGTGTTGCTGCAGCCATGAACCTTCGGGTTTAAGAAGGCTAGAGAGTTAGTTAGTTAGTTAGTTAGTTATACTGATTGATTTGTTTTATTTTACTTCGCTTTCTGTGCCACTTCTGGCTAATTTACGAAGATGAGTATGAGTATGACATGATGAAATTGATGAATGGACACTCAAAACATCCATGCCCAGGTCGGGATTCGAATCCGGGACCACTTACCACTCCGCCACGGTTGCCGGCCGACGAGATTCGAGTTTTGATTGTGAGCATTGGATTTTAGTCCACTTAATGTACATTAAAGCTAATCGGGACTGAGATTACAATTTAAAGT
This sequence comes from Lepisma saccharinum, assembly GCF_977018435.1. Classification (NCBI taxonomy): domain Eukaryota; kingdom Metazoa; phylum Arthropoda; class Insecta; order Zygentoma; family Lepismatidae; genus Lepisma; species Lepisma saccharinum. Next base: position 8,116,840 of record NC_139237.1, read on the forward strand.
GGAATCCGATGCATTTGTACCTCCACCGGGTATCGAACCCGTGAGGACGGGATTCGAAACTAGGACCCCTAGCCTCGTAGCTTGCTCATGGAGGTCGGCCCATTTATATTTCTGGTACATAGCATTAGATTAGTTCTCATATGTTTATATTATTACAAAAAATGAGTAAGGGAACAAGGAGTCAACTTTGCTTGATTTTATTACACTCTCTCTGTGTATGCATATATCTTAAACCAATGCTATTTTTGGGGGAAGAAATGTTCCGATACTCTACAACTTCGTTCGTTATTGTGTTCAATGAGCATCAGCACTTCAACAGGGAGGCTCAATGTTGATGGCTTGATCCCAACCCCTTGTAATAAGGAAATATTGCCCACTTCTCCTTCAATCTCCCTTTAATTTGTATATATTTTGTCTTTTCTTTACTTGCATCTTCTTTCTAGCTTGTGATGTTCATGTCATTCGTGTTTACTTCCTCTCTTCTGGATTATTTCATTTTCCATGCTATCCTTTCAATTTTCTCTCTGTTTCTTCTTTATTCTTTCTCCATCGTTCTTCTGCTATTTCTTTTCCTTCTCTGTATCTCGCTTTCTCTAAATTTCCCTTTTTTCTCTCTTTGTCGCTTTTCAATTTTGTTTCTTTCTCTCTTCTTTATTTCTGTCTGTCTGTCCGTCTCTCTCTCTCTCTCTCTCTCCCTCCCTCTCTCTCTCTCTCTCTCTCTCCCTCTCTCTCTCTCTAAATTAGCTATATTATTTAATTTTGTAATGAGGTATTTTTCCTCTCAATACTGCCCAGATATCTAATCCCATGTAATGTACAAAATGTAACAAATGTAATGTTTCTGAACGCAACCCAGAGTGGTATGTATTAGTCTGGCAATGAGTTTATAGCAGTAAACAGCAACGTAAGGAAGCAGGGACGTAGGAAACAATATTTTTAAAGCTTTCTCCTTATAGGGGCGGCAAATTACCTTTTTACCAAGTGCGCTGGGGCGCCACGTTCCTGTAAGGAACAATTAATTATTTCCTTCCAAGTGACTTGATGACTGTCAATGTGATTTATGTTATGAGTGTGTGCATTCTGTTGTTTCTCTGCTGAAAAAGTTAATTTCATGTATATATTAAGGAGAAATAAAATAAAACTCTTTTTCGACCTGTTTATGGTAAAGAAATGCAACATATGTGGCGGGCCGGATCAGGCCCGCGGGCCATAAGTTGGGCATCACTGCATAGTCCATTCATTTATATCTTGTTATGTAATCTACTGAAATAATAGGTCAACTTTACATGAAGTATCATGTGCACGTGTGTATGAAACTGCGGGTGTATGGGTCTCTTGCCGCCCCCCTTCTTGGAAAAAATCCTGTGGGCGTCCATGCATGAAGCCTATCATGATCTCTTTTGTTTCTCGCTTTGGTTTTGCTTAGTTATCGTAAGCTGTTTCGTGTATATTCTCAATGAGTTTCATTTTTCGTGTGATCACGTACACTTCTTCCTACTGGCTTGAATTAGTAGGTTAGGTTTTTTTAGGTTTGATGATTTTACCTTGCTGAAAATTTTGTCTACTGTCTTCAGTAGATCTATAGGTGTTTTGAAACATCTACTGTGTTCAGATTTTCAAACAGATATAAATAAAAATTCTTAATAAGGATGAATGAAATGTAATACTTACAGCCACGATTTTAACCTAAAAACACTACATACATATTAAATATAATACTGAAGAAGTTATTTTCACTTTTAGTTTCTCTACTGTACTGTTTTCAGTAGATCTATAGGTGTTTTGAAACATCTGCTGTGTTTAGATTTTCAAATAGATATAAAAACGAATTGTAAATCAGGAGGAATGAAAAGTTAAATTTACAGCCAACAAGTTGATTTATGAGGGGCATTCAAATGAAACCCGGTCACTAGTGTAATCAGTGTATTAAGTGAAAAATGTAGTTATACACATTACACGTACTCAAAAATGTAGATACACACAGTATACATACTCAAAAATAATCGCCAAAACTGTTTGCACATTTATCCCATTGCGACACAAGCCGGTCGATACCATCCTTGAAGAAGCTAGTAGGCTGCTTTCGGATTCAGGCATGGACCCATTCACACACTTCGTCGTCCGATGCGAATCGACGTCCGCGAATAGCTTGTTTGAGAGGTCCAAAAACATGGAAATCACACGGGGAAAGGTTTGGACTGTACGGTGGATGTTCCAGCGTTTCCCACCGAAACTGCTGCACTGTCGTCTTCACCGCATTGGCCGTGTGTGGGCGGGCATTATCATGCAGGAGGATAACGCCATTGGACAACATGCCTGGGCGTTTCGACTTGATGGCTCGTCGAAGGTTCTGTAACGTGGCTTGATAACGCTGGACATTGATGGTGGTTCCCCGTTCCAGGAACTCGACAAGCAGTGGGCCCTTGTGGTAAAAAAAAAAAGGACATCATGACCTTACCAGAACTGGTGTGCACGGCCTTTGCTTTCTTTGGAGGTGGTGAATTCGAATGTTTCCACTGCTTGCTCTGACGCTTGCTTTCCGGTTCAAAATGGTGACACCATGTTTCGTCACCTGTGACAATACGCGACAGAAAGCCGTATTCCTCCTCATGATAACGTTGCAGATGACTCAAAGACAGGCCCATTCGATTTTTCCGCTGTTCGGCGGTCAGGTGGTGGGGAACCCACTGCGCACAAATTTTGCCAAAGTTCAGGTGTTGATGCATGATGTTGTGGGCGGTGCCCACGCTAATACCCAGTAACCGATGGATGTCGTCTACGATGATTCTGCGGTTGTCCAAGACTAAAGCATTCACTTCCGCAGTCATTTCCGGTGTGATGACACAATGAGCCTGTCCAGGACGAGCATCGTCTTCCAGTGACTCGCGCCCCTCAAGGTATCGTTTGCGCCATTCCACAACACTTGAACGACTCAGACTGTACTCACCGTACACAGCCTTCATCCGTCGATACAACTCCTTCTGCCGCCAAAAAACGAATCACTCCTCGTTGTTCCTGCTTACTCGCCTGCATGTTCTGTACTGGACGATAACTTGTGTGACCACCATCTCTTCGACATGATACCACACTGGCGCTATGCAACGTCAAATGGTGCGCACGCCTCAGTCTCTCGACCAATAGCTGGCGCTACCATACCCGCAGTTACGTGGTGTCACCGTACATGTACGGCACATTTGGACGCACTGACCGGGTTTCATTTGAATGTCCCTCATACATACACTATATACAATATTACATGTAATACTGAAGAGAATATTTCACTTGAATTTCTTCTACTGTACACGTACAGTAGGCCTACTTAACTTGTTCAGTAGAAGTTCAGTAGAAAACCATTGAGTTTCAGTAAATTTCCGAGAGACACAGTAGAGTTCAGTTGCTAACAGTAGATATTCTGTCTACTGAGAGAATTGTGGCAGCCGCCCAATACATACCAGACAGAGTGTCAACGCGAGTGACTATGTCTGAAGTACGCTGCAGGCTGCTTGCTTGCATACGTAACCGGGAGAGGCAATTTGAACAGGATATGTAGTTTTTTGTAACAGTTAATTCTGACAACCTGGAATCATGAGAATGGCAAATAACATTATTACTTCACTCATTTTCGTTAATTTATTTCTCACAACCGACAACTTCTTTCCACTTTACAAAGAGGTCTTCAACGTGCCTTCTCCGCTTTTTATTCATATTTTCCCCCCAACCCGTGTGCCAGTTTACAACATTTGTATCTTTTTGGAGAGCATATGAAACGAGGAAGTTTTTTCCGTAATTTTTACGCTAAGTGTGTTACCATTTTTTTCAGTAATCCTCTTCGATTTAAACGATAGTTTCCAAATTTCTTCATGACGTGTGCTCCAGTGACTGTTTATTTCTGTGGATATGGGAATTTTGGGCATGATTTTTTTTCCAGTAGTCACTCATTTGTCAGGTGTTAGCAACGGGTCAATTAAGTGCCCAGTGTGTATTAGTTTCTTTCACAATTAGTAGTTCTTTGGTCGCAAGTCGGAACATGTCATGAAAATCTACAAACTACAATAACTCGGAACCCATTGATTCCCGACCCCCGGTGTATAGGGTCAAATTTGTTGCAAATGTGTTCTAGTATTACCCCTTTCTAGGAATTGGTCGAATTACCAATCACCCTGTATATATATATATATATATATATATATATATATATATATATAAAGGTCCTCGCGGTGGTGCGTGGCGCCCGACCTAAGTCAACCGGCAACAACGCCGAAAGGCGCAGATCTCGCCTGAGACACTAATGCACTCCCCAAGCACATTATAGTCTCATGTCTGGTCTTTTGCCTAGGCGTAATCTTCCCATCAGAGTAGATCCAGTCAAGCCGGATTTCTCCCTTTGGGGAAACCTCCATTCCATGCAAGCATGCACTAGTTGGCTAGCTACCTACGAGGACATCGGATATGGTTTTCACCTGGTGTAAATCTATTCAAGAGGTTTGTACCAGGGAGAGAAACTGATAGGTGGTGAAAAATTACAAGTACCAAAAAGAGAAGGGAAGCTTCCCGAGGGCAAAAGCACTGCAAGCAGGCAAAACCTCGGCTGCGTCTTGAATTGTAAGCTTCATCTAGGATACCGGTGTGTGTAAAATCTTCACGTTGAAGGAGGAGGAAAAACCACACACCCTAATGGTGCCTATCCTTACGGGGGAAGGATGGATCGGGATTTGAGGTAGGAATAGGAAATGCCCGAGGGCTATCTGCAATGCTAAATGTTAGTAGAACCTACTCATTCCAACTGACAACCTTGTTTGGATACAAATCGAAATTAGAAATTTTGCAAGTCTGGCCGAAAAAAGCTGCATCGGAAATGCCACCAAGACGTCTGCGTGAAAGGTGGAGAAGTCGTTGATTGGGATGTCGGTCCGTTAGAGACAGCTCGTCTGCTTCTCCGGGCATTGCTACTTTTGCTTCAGATCGGGATTTAAGACAGCACTGGCTTTTCGTTGTCTTAAGGGCAAGTGACCAGGGTGACGTTATATGTATTTGGTGTGGGAGTGGTCCGGTGTAGGTGGCTGGCTCAAGGGAGCAATGGATACAGTGTACTCTCAGTAGTCTTTGCACATTTGTAGAATAAGAAATAAAATTAACATCAATATTGGTCCAAGGGGAAAGGACGTGTCAAAGAAATGGGGTAATTAGGACCACATGGCATAGTGGCAAAAACAGTACAAAACATATGAAGTGGAAGTGCATTTCTGTCATATTATGTGCTCATATACTTATAACATCTTTCCATTCACTTTTACGAACACAGAAGTCATTTGAAATTACCACCATTGCAGAATGGAACTGAATCTTGCTGGCATTAGGGGTTTTAAGGGGTATTAAGGACCACCACTATTTATTTCCCCCCACTATTTATCATTTCATCGGTTCTGAAAACATAATGATGCCTACTTCTTCTACAGACATAGATATTCTCATTCTCTGCAATATTTGTGCTTTTTTCATACAAGCAACATGATCTTTCTTAACAAATTATTATGCTCATCACTATCCCCTCAGCAAATAGCTAGTAGCGATTTTCATCTCCTTTCATTACGGGTTTTCATGACGACACACCTGTACAATAATCATACATTCACTCTAACTTGTTTCCCCGCAGTTTTTTGTTTTCATGGTTACTTACCTTTCTTCACCTTTCTGCACCAACTCTGTCCTCCCACACGTTTTTGTACAATTTCATGCAGCCGCTCAGCAGTTCTTTATGACGTTTTCGCGCGTCTCCCTTTTGGCTGGTTCCGTTTCCCGGTCTTAACTACGTAGCTTGCACGCCATTTGTGTGCAGAGTACTATTTACACAAATAAAAGAGGATCACAGACCGTGCACACGGCTGGTGAGCCTGCCGCTTCTAATTTCTTTGAGCTTTTTACGAAATTCTAGCGCACGGGTCCTTAATACCCCGTGGTCCTTAATAAACCGTGGTCCTTAATACCCCGTGGTCCTTAATACCCCGGTTTACCTTAGTTTCCCATAACTCCTAATAGTGTTATGACTTGCAAAAAAAAAGGAAAAAAAGTGCTATTTGCCCCAAGTACCCCGGGCAAAGGGAATAATTTACACGGGCAAAGCGAATAACGTTACACAACTTTTAAAATTTTATTTTATTTTTATTTAATGGTAATGAACATCAATACAACACACAAAATTATTAATGTGAGAAGGTAATTAGTGAAATAATGGTTATCTACAGCACGTTAGATCAATACAAATCCATACTATTAGCCACTGAATTTACACTGGACGATCTTATTTCTACCAACGATATTTTCAAAGGTTCTTCAGATCATTTTGCTTTTGCTGTGTTCCTCTCGCAAAAATAAACCATCTGAAAATAAATCACAGCATTCCAAACTAATAATTAATATCGGCACAACTGTTTTAGGCTATATAGTTCAATTGCAAAGTTCAAATCAATTGTTATTGTTCAATTAGTGCATAGTCGAACAATAATATTATGAATGGATAACTGTACTAATCGACAGAAATTATTAAACCTTATGTGAGGAAAACATCATTTCTGTCGCAAAATATGTTTCACAGTCATGTTTTAGCCAATATAAATAAATCCGCCATTGCAAACCATATTTGCTCACTCACAGCACATGCACTCTTCAGTGTGAT